>NC_084833.1:86124167-86437193 GCF_033115175.1 Lepus europaeus | reverse complement strand
AAGAAGGTGAGTAGGAAATGGAAGTTAGAAGGCTAAAAGGAAACCGGTTTAGGTAAGACCTTTGAATAAGGGTGGCCATGTGTCCACATTTGTTCACATCTGTTAGTGTAATCTTGATGATATTTAAATCCAATTTAGGAGATAAAAACATTGTCATCTTATTTAAAAGGCATATTGATTATTCTTCTGAGTCATCTGTAGAGTCACTGGAAGTTCTGAACTAATTGTCCTCTTTCTCTCCCATCCCCCATTTCTATCTCTGTCTTTTTCTTCACAAATACAGTGATGCCAGCAAGTGTGGACACTGTCAGGCAATGAAAGTGGCTTTTGTAATCATCTGATCAAGTATCAATATGAGCTGAACCACACTGCTTTGGGCATGAGTGCCCAAACTGTTGATTCCACATGTGTTTCTAAGGAAAAATAATGAAATTTAGTAGCACATTGGATGTGCAATTTAAAGAAAGAATGAAGTCAAAATTACTCTAAGATTTTCTCTGACAGCGCGAAAATGTGATGTTACTATTCACTGGAGGTTGAGGAGATTAGGAAGTAGAGTAGTTGGCTATTGGACTTTCAAAAATAAACATCAAGGGAAAGATTGGTCTGTATATATAAATACGATGTGAGATATCATTCTCTAGTTGGTATTTTTAGTCATGGAAATGGATGATATTTCCAAGCAAGTGAGAGTATATGGAGCATATAAGTGGAACATGACTGAAACCTTAATTAATCACAGATATGAAGAAAAGACTGAGAAGAAACAGACAGTGAGATTGATAGAAAACCAAATTAGTGCAGTCTGCAAGAAGCCAGGCTAAAATAAATCAAATCCAACTGAAGATTTAAGTTAGAATAGGCTTAGGAATTGACTGCTGACTTGAGAAAGACAGCTTTTTAGAAAGTGCAAGGGAAAAAAAATCCATCAGAACAGACTCATGAGAGTATGGGAAGAAATCCACTGGAAGTGATACAGAGAAAACATTTTGGAAGTTCGGTGGTGGGAAAAGGAAAGAATGACATCAGGTAGTTACTGAATAGGGGAATGAGAAATAATAGAAGTTTATATTTATATGGAAGATCGAACAGGGAAAAATGAAGTTTCTAAAAAAAGCCCATATATGACTGAGACTCTGTCCCTAAATAGTCATGACGGGATGAGTTCGGAGGATAAGTGAAGGATCTAACTATCATTCACTCATGTTACAGGTGGTAACTCAAGGTAAAATACATGACAATGACATAGAGGTCATAAGGGTTGCATTTGGTATCAGCCTTATCATATTTGCGTTGCTGAGAGGATGTTATATGTATTTACTTCTTACATACTTTGATAAATTCTTTAGTTACACAGGAATTAAGAAGTTATTTTTTTCTCAGAACAGAGAAATACAGCATATAACTTCCATAAACCAAAGAGGGAGGAAAAGTCGACCGTGGGCTAAAAGGAGGAAACAAGAACAAACAAATCTATGTCAGAAAACAAATGAACAATGATAGTTTGTAGTTTAAAAATAGAGAGGCTGGTATTATGCTGTAGGAACTAAAACCTTTGCCTGTGAAGCTGGAATCCTATATGGACACAGGTTTGAGTCCTGGGTTCTCCTTTGAACACTGCACCCACGTGGAAGACCCGGATGAAGCTCCTGTCTCTTGGCTTTGGCCTTGACTAGCCCTAGCTGTTGTGACCGTTTAGGAGTGAACCAGCTGATAGACGATCTCTCTCTCTCTCTCTCTTTCTCTTTCTCTCTAGAGGATCTTTCTCTCTTTCTCTCTCTCTTTCTTTCTGTCCCTCCCTCTCTCTCTTTCTCTAACCCTTTCCAATAGAAATAAATAAAATTTTAAAAAGTAAATAAAAAATATTAACAGTCTTTAGCCTAGTGAGCCACAGTGCTGGCCTGTTTTTTTTTTTTTTTTTTTTTTTTGACAAGCAGAGTTAGACAGTGAGAGAGAGACAGAGAGAAAGGTCAACATTCTTTAAAACAGTTAAAAACATTCAGCTGTATGTGCTTGCAGGAGATGCACAAAAGGTTTTTGACTGTATTTCACCCTTTGTATATGTATATGTATATATGTATACATATATATATATATATATGTATAGGTATTTGTATATTTGGATTTGGTAGGAGAGGGGCATGTCTCTAGCCTCACTATAAATAATCACCTTCATATAGTATCACCCATAATTCATTAGCATAGACCCAATAATTACTAACATCTCTCTTTGTCTAAGCCTGTTTTTGACAATACTTATAGAAGTGGCTTTTAGAAATTAAACAAGTATAATAGACAAACATGCTATAATTAAAAACAAATTATTATATGCATGATTATAATGATTAACAAGAGGAAAATATGTTTCTGAACACTTTCATGAAAACTTAAGGAATCCATCAACATTATTAAAATTGACTCATTTGACTACATCTGAGGTTGACTTCAAAATCGGTTGGCTAGGCATTTAGTCTTGGCATTTAAGATGCTGATTAAAATGACAGTATCCACATCAAGTACCTGGGTTTGACTGCCTGCTCCAGCTCTTTATTCTACTTTCCTACTAATCCTGACCTTAGTAAGCTGGTGTGGTGGCTCAAGTAAGTGGATTTCTTGTCACCCATTGAGGAAGCCTTGCTTGAGTTCCTGGCTTATGGTTTCAGCTCCTTCCAATCCAGGCCATTGGGAGAATTCAGTGAGTGAACCAGCAGATGAGAGCTGTCTCTCTTTCTTTGTATATCTCTGTCATGCAAAACAAATTAACTTAAAAAATAAATTTTTACAAGCCAACTGGAGTACTTTTTCTTAGAAAACATGTTTTTAAATTAAGTAGATAGAAAATTCAGAAAAACACTTTGTCAAGAGTTTTATACATAATTATGAAATTCTGAAAACTCGTATGCACTGTAGATGATTAATATAAACAATAATTCCAAGTGATCCACTTCCTGACGGAAGAGGAGAACATGAGATTTGTGTTGTCTAGATTTTTCTTTTGTGGAATGTGAAGTCATGAGCAGTTCTGAATCATTCTTGAGTTCCAGAACTGCCATGTTATCATACGTCACTGTTATAACGAGTCTACAAAACATTTCAATTCCTTGAGCACTAAACAGACCTAATTTTAATCATATAATATTTATGCTTCTGTGAAAGAAAGTGTCAGCTTTATACTTAATTTATCCACTTTGTTTTTCAACTTTATTTTGAGAAATGTTCTCCAAACCCAGGCTTCCTTGTGTGTAGGTCAAATTTATCCTATTGGTCACTGGCAAGTCTCCTCCTACACTCAATCTTAATACTCCCATTATCACCAAAGAATCATCATCATCATAATAATTGATATCAATAATTAATGTTAACTATATCACTAAATCTTCCAGTAATAGAATAAGTAATAGAATAAGACTGCTTAATTGGTAATTAATACATTTATGAAATAACTAAATGGAGAGATAATTCCAGTTTTAGTGTTTCCAGATTGTCAAAGTGTGGAGGAAAATACTGATGACCTGAAAGTTTGAATATCCTTAATGGAGACTTATGAATAAAAATGTGAGATTAGAAGTAAACTACAGTGACTGAAGATATGGGAACGTGAGCAGCTAGAGATATGTTTATATAAGAAGTGATCCACTTTTTGGATGTTTGAATTAGGTTGATTAGTAAACTTTGGTTTTGCTATTTTAATTTTCATCTCAAAGTATCATTGTGTAATGTTATCAAGAGATATCTTTATGATTCTGAAGGATGTCTTTAACTGTAACTTTTCATTGAAAAATAATACCTCTGTAAATTTTAGAAATAGCCCAATCATTGTGTTTCTTCTTCTCTATGGAATATTTTTTTCTTTGTTGAAATTCAGCATAGTTCTAATTTTTTCTGTTGGTAAAGGGACTAAAGCATATATAATTTACACACTAAAACTAGACAGATGTCAATTTACAGAGCATTATTTCTAGCAGTTTTAATCTTTAAAGAAAATCAAAGGCAAAATGAAACTACATGGTCATGTGAATGACAAGCAAGACCCAAGATACCGAAACCAGTCCCTTTAGCACTATCTTGAAGACATGAAATGATGGCATTCACTAAAGTGCATTATCTGATTCATTATGCTGAAGGCATCAGGTAAATTAGATCTAGTCAAATAAAGTCAGACATAGAGTCATCCAATTTAGCTATTAAAAGATTGTTAAGTACATTTGCTAATGTTATTTTGTTTGAGGAGCCAGTTCTCCATTCAGATATTTTAAAGTCCAAACTGCTTTTCCATTCATCCCTCAAAATGACAGAATGGCCAATAATAGTCAAGAAAATAAAAGCTTACAAAAGCAGGAACCGGTTAAACACAAGCAACTGCTTTTGAAATAAAGAACCACCAAATGTGATTACAGGTTGCTTTCATTCTCGGCCGTCTATATGAGATAGGTTTCTTCGCATCAGTTTATTGATGCCAGTTTGCTGAGCTTTTAAATATTTTATTCCATTTTAATGTTTATTTTATTATGTTTTTAACTGTAGTGTATTTTTAATGTGAGACTCAAAAGGGGGTCTTTTTAAATTTAATTATTAATTATAATAAAGCCATAAGAAAATATTCTACAATGAAAGACTAAATTAAGAATTTATAATGGGAAAAATTTATTGGAGACTATTGATCCTATGAAAAAATAAAGCACACTATTTAGAAAGAAAAGGGTACTTGAACAGGACAACAGACCAAGAAGATAACTTTTAAAATTGGAGTATCAAAGATATTATGGATAGTACTCTAGGTAACAGTTTTAAAAACAAAACTTTACAATATAGCTCTTGTTTGTAGGGCAAAAAAATGAAATCAAGTATTCATTACCTGAATTATTACACATATTTTTTTTAAATTCATAATATATTTTTAAAAATAGATGAGTAGGTGCTATCAATCTTCCCTTAGTCTCTACTTCAGGACTATAAACACAAAATAATATTCTTAGTATAGTTAAAATGATTGTAGAAAGGCAACCAAGTTAGCTAACCTTTTTTTCATCTAGAAATGTTCTGTTTACTTGTATAGTTTTAATGAAAATCTTTTTATTTTAATTGAAATGATAACATCACTTCCTTTTAGTTATTTTCATTTATTTTTTAAATATTTATTTATTTGTGTTACAGAGAGGCAGAGGCAGAGAGAGAGAGAGAGAAAGAGAAAGGGAAGTCTTCCATCTACTGGTTCACTCCCCAAATGGCTGCAATGGTCAGAGCTGGGCTGAGCCAAAGCCAGGAGCCTGAAGCTTCTTCTGGGTCTTCCACATGGGTGCAGGGGCCCAAGGACTTGGACCATCTTCTGCTTTCTCAGGCCATAGCAATGAGCTGGATCGGAAGTGGAGCAGCCAAGACTCGAACTGACACCCATATGGTATGTAGCTTTACCGGCTACACAACAGCACCAGCCCCTAGTTATTTTTTAAAGGAATGTATTAACACATTAGAGTCTCAGGGTTATAACTTCCAAAATGACTGAAATATTTAATGATTAAATAAGGAGATTCATGTGCTGTGTCCTGTTGAGTTTTGAGTTGCAACAGCCAGACTGGGGACAGCTAAACCAAGCTTAAGTTATTGGTAACATCTTGCAGAATGATAAGAACAGAACAATTTGGGAGAAGAATATTGGCAGTATGTCCGAACAGGAAACAAAGATGAGAAGGGAAGTGTAGAGGAACGAAAGTGCAGAGTAACATGCTAGACATTAAAATATAAGAGGAATTAGAAATTGTCTTTACATTGCTACCAATTTTTAAAATCTTAATATTCTTTTGAGGGGAAATCGCAAAAAATCATCAATTCACAAAATTTGAAAGTTAATGGGAATGCATAGGAGTGAAAATGACATTTTGAGATTCGATGATTTTATAAAGCCCTGGTCTCTACTGTTGATGAACAGTGTTTTTGTCTTCTTACTATTTGTTGAACTCTTACTTAGTGTAGATTTAATCTTATGAGAATAAAGTAAAGTAAAAGTAGATCATTGTAAAAATTAAGAGAGGGAATAAGAGAGGGAGGAGGAGGAGATATGGGGGCATAGGCAGGAGGGAGAGTAGGGTGGGGAGTATCACTATGTTCCTAAATCTGTACTTATGAAATACATGAATGTGTTCACCTTAAAATTTTTTAATATAAATTAATTTTTAAAAAAGTAATGGGAAGAAAAACAGGAGAGTTCTGAGTTTGGCATGATTAGAAAATCAAGTTGTCAGCAGGTTCATTTTTTTTATTTGTTCTGCAGTTCTTGTGTTGACTTTATCACATTGCTGGTCTCAGCTGCAGTGAAAAACATGACAACTGAAGGTCACATTTCCCTTTAAAACATTCTTCTGGAGGAAGAAAAACATAGCATTCCTTTAAATATGCAATTCTGCAAACAACAATAGTTACAAAAATTCTTCTCTTCCATATGATAGACCTACCTTATTTCTGGAGACCTGAACTAATAACTCTCCTGAAGAATGCAATGTATTCATTGCCTTGAACTTATCAAACTAACCCCTCTGAATGTGAAAGGGAGAAGGGTAACTGAAGAAAACTGAGGTTTTGGGAAGAGCAAGGGGAGGAACGGTTTAATGGTTTACCAAATGTGAAAACAGATTGGCTTTGGTTATGAGAAAGCAAGTCCCTACGTGGAACTTGAAGATGTGAATGGTAGGGGGAATTTTTTGGCTTTTTTTCAAAAGCAATTTTTTTTTGAAATGTGGCCAGCCTGGTTACAAATTGTGATTCTAATATGTTTCATTTTTGAGATCCTGAGAAATTACCTAGCCCTTCTTACTTATTTTATTTTCTTACTTATTTTACTTATTAATTTCTTACTTACTTACCTCATTTCCCTATAGGCTTAATCCCAACGTTTGGGGATTAAACCATGTAATGTACTCAAAACCATTCCTGGCCCATTGAAAGAAAACATTTTTAATGTTGTTATCAATAATGCTGCTGTCCTATGTTATTTATTATTTTATGTGTTTTTATATAAACCCTTGCAAAACTGGAAATTCTGATTAAGGAGAAAAGAGGGTGTTCCAATACATGGATATAGACATATAGAAGGAAGTGTGAAGACCAAATTACAGCCAAAGATTAACTCTTAATACTTATTGGTGATAGTATTTGTGATTAGCATGTTAAAATGTATTTCTGATGAATGAGTCTTTTGGAAAAGAGATCAAAGACTAATCAGGATAAGGGTGTACAGTTGTAGCACAGGAGGTTAAGTAGCTGATCTGGGAGCCAAAAGCAGTGATGCTCAGAAAGACTACAATATAGTCTTTCTTGGTATTTCCTATCTCAAAACTTCAACAACTAAAAAGTAAATAATTCCATTAAATATTTAGATATAATAACAAGTTATTTTTAACAGAAATTTTAATATATTAGATGCTCAAAGTCACTGCAAATGCATGATAATTACAACATAATTCTTTTCAATTCTCATGTTAATGTGAAATTAACACAAAGAGAACAGATTCCATGTAGTTCATAGATACAATTCTAAGATCAATACTACTTTTTTTTTTTTGCCAGGCAGAGTTAGACAGAGAGAGAGACAGAGAGGCAGTTATAGACAATGAGCGAGAGACAGAGAAAAAGATCTTCCTTCCATTGGTTCACTCCCCTAATGGCCGCCATGGTCAGCCGGCGCTGCACTGATCCAAAGCCAGGAGCCGGGTACTTCCTCCCAGTTTCCCATGCGGGTGCAGGGACCCAAGCACTTGGGCCATCCTCCACTGCCCTCCTGGGCCACAGCAGAGAGCTGGACTGGAGCAGCCAGGACTTGTACCCGGCACCCCAACTGGGACTAGAAACTGGGGTGCCGGTGCCGCAGTTCACTAGCATATTGATTTTCTTTATTATTTCAATTGCAAAATGAAAACAAAAAATGATATTCAACATTATGGCTATAGAGGTAGAAGTGGGACGGTGAAATCGCTTAGCCCCATTTACTCACCAAACTTCCATAGAAACATGGAATTACAAATTTGTTAATGATCAATCAATATCAGCTGATGACCGTGATCCTTTTAAGTGATCATTCCAAGTGCAGCCTGATAGAACAAAATCATATGTAATAATCATCACTTCTGAATTTTAGCATGAGAACTTTTATTCCAGACTCTCTCATTTACTCCTTTAGCCAGGCAGTCAATATTGGTGAATGTTACATCTAAGATATGACCCCATGGCTTCTTTTTTTTTTTTTTTTTTTTGAATTTTACTTGAGATTCCTTTTTTTGTTTATTTATTTATTTTTGACAGGCAGAGTGGACAGTGAGAGAGAGAGACAGAGAGAAAGGTCTTCGTTTTTGCCATTGGTTCACCCTCCAATGGCCGTCGCGGTAGCGCGCTGCGGCCGGCGCACCGCGCTGATCCATTGGCAGGAGCCAGGGGCTTATCCTGGTCTCCCATGGGGTGCAGGGCCCAAGTACCTGGGCCATCCTCCACTGCACTCCCTGGCCACAGCAGAGAGCTGGCCTGGAAGAGGGGCGACCGGGACTAGAACCCGGTGTGCCGGCGCCGCAAGGCGGAGGATTAGCCTATTGAGCTGCGGCGCCGGCCCCCATGGCTTCTTAATTCAAGGACAATTAAAAAAAAAAAAAAAAAAAAACTTGTTTAGGACATTGCAACTTATAAAACATGACATATAATAAGATTGTGGCTAAATATACCAAGTTTAGTTTATTTTCCTATAATTTTAAAAGAACTATTTAATTTGAAAATTTACATTAGTAACATACAAAGTTCTTGTCAAACATAAAGCTATGTATACATAAAAAAGTAATTTTTTTCTACAAAGTATTTACACAGTTACTTTTTTATCGATAAACAAAAAATGCACTGTGACATAAAATCTCAAGTACCAGGAAAGGAAATGTCAAAGAAGCAGTAGAAAACAATTTGGAATAGAATTAATTTTACTGTTCTCAATTCTTAAAATTGCATCCTTTGCTTTTTATGTGAGCATATATTTGACATTCTGTTAGGGTTTTTCTTGCAATTCCTTTGAAGTCAGATTATGTATTCCTTATTTCAAACCTCGATGCTTTTGTTAAGATGAAACACATTTGCTTTTGAAAGTAAATATATACATAAAAGGAATCTAGTGCTAGATCATTTATTGTTGATAGAACTCCTTTCTCCTCATATTCAAGCCCTCTCTAACTGTCACACACACTTACAATAAACAGCTATACATTTTGTGACAGACATGGACAAAAGACAGAAATGTCAACATGATGGCTTATTTAAATTTCACTGATTCTGTTATTTAAGGGGACAACAGAGATTGTCACATGGACACATGGCTCATTACACAGGAATTCCAGTCCAGCCTGTCACTGACCCATGAACACGTTAAAAACTTCTTTCTCCTGCCTTTAGTTATGTTTAAACTTCCCTATATTAATAATAACTTAAAAATGAACAGCAGCCTGGAAATGAAAGTTGTTACAAAATACCAAATCCATCTGTTGTGGTTCAAAAGTACCCCCCACACACATGCAGGTGGTACATTGTGATGATAATAAGAGGTAAGGCCTTTAAGAAGTGATTAGGCCATGAAGACTCCTCCCTCATCTTTATTAAGGAAGTTGTTCTATGATAATTGACTCACCTTTTGCCATTGGCTTTGGGAGGCCCTCCCAGTAAAGACCCAGTGCCTTTATCTTGGACTTACCATGCCTCCAAAACAGTGAGAAATGAATTTCGCTTTCTTTATATGCTACCCATATAACAGCACAAAAAGGACTAAGACAGAACACAGTAACAATTTCTGCTCCCTAGAAATGAAATCCTAACAAACAAAAACAAAGTGTTACTTGGGAATTGTAAATGTTGGGATAAGTAACAAAACCAAACCTGAGAATGATTAGCATTTTTTCACATTATACTGAAGACCAATGCATTTAAAAAAAATAAGCTAAGGGTCATGAGTATTAAAAATGAGAATATAAAATCATGTTATGCCCCTCAATTTTGATATTTAGAAAGCTGCAGCAAACTATCCCTATTATATACATGCCTACAGTATCTATTTGATATCATTGAACACTGTTTGGCTTATGGAATTCTTTCTCTACTATATGTATTGTCCTGAAATTCAAGCACAAAAGATGATTTGATCCATGACTCCCATGCTTTCTCTCTATTGAACTGGCAACACGATCTCTTTGGACTTTGTCTCAGAGCATATTCTCACATGATAGAGCAAAGGAATTAAGCTTCTTTCTATAAGCCACCTGACTATCTGAATTTACCTAATTAAGCAACCTGAGAGCAAACAGAACTTAGAATTCTTAATGATCCTTGCTTCCCCTGAAGCCAGTAACTCCCCTGCCTTTGCTAATATAACTGAATAAATTTTTAATTCATTGTGTGTGTGCATGTGAGACCATACACAGAATTGCTTCCTAAGTTTCCTTGACTTTCTTTTTTAACACCTAGGAGGAAAACTTAAAATTTTTTCAGCCATATACTGACCAATAAAATGGAAATCTCTGATCAATGTTATTTCATCAAAAGTTATTTAATTATAATGATAAACATAATAGTTGGTCAGCTTGAGTAATACAAAATGTTATTTTTTTAGGTGTAAAGTGAGTTGCCTCATTAACTGCCTCTCTTGCCCCAAGTAATAAATTGTCTTGGGCTATAAAAACTCACAAGATATTAATGAACAACCACATTAATTTCTTTCCAAAATCTTCTCCTCCTCCTGAGATTATAGAAATCCCATTTTCTACTAAATAGGTACCTCCAAAAGTCTTGAATCTACCAATGACTGTGTTTAAGGATTATAGAAGTTTCTAGATCTTTTTAAGCCAATTTAAATATTAGTTAAAACAGGATATTAACAGTGCATAAATAATAGTTTTATTATGAAAATAAAATATTTTTATATTATTGATTTATTTATGTCCTCAACCAAATCAAACTTCACACGTTGCACCTAACTCAATCTACATCTGGGTTTCTTCTCCAGGATGTCCAGCATCTTCAAAATGATATTGTGGCTGTCTTTCTCAAGTGCAGAAAGTGTTTAATATGTATATATGGAGATAATTCAGAGTGTTGGGAAATGAAATCAGAAGATAGATCTGAGGTGGTATTGTTGCACAGCAGTTAAGATGATATTTAAATCACTAGCATACCATATCATGGTAGCAACTCCAGTTCCCTGTTAATGTACCTGGGAAGGCAGCACAAGAGGGCCTGAGTTCTTTGGTCGATGCCACCCCCATGGGAGACAAGGATGGAGTTCATGGCTCCTGGCTTAGCTTGATTCAACATCAGCCATTGAGAGCAACTGGGGAGTGGACAAGCCAATGGAAGCACTCTCTCTGTCTCTATCACTATGCCTTTCAAATACATAAATAATCTTTTTTAAAAAGAAATTTATTTTGTGTAAACATTTTGGAAGAATAGAAGAAACACTGAACCACTAGGATTTCATTCCTAGTGAAGAAATTCAGTGCACACACAAAGATGAAATAATAAAGCCAATTTAAAGAGAAAAAGACAAAAACATGATGGTTCCACTGAATTTGTGTGTCTATTTTCAATTATTTCTTTAGCTCTATTGAATAACCATGCTTCCCACAGCTGATTTTCAATCACTCCTTAAATTCTTTCAGGGAATATAGTGCCTGTTTTCCCAAATTATTTTCAGCTGGGTATACATCACTATTGATAGACGATACCAAGAATTGGACATAAGAAAACTGAACACAGGGAAACTGCCCATCTGACAAGTGAAATTGGTTACGATGCATTGGTCTTTGAAATTAGACAAATTGGGTATTTGGATCTAAGTTCCTTGCAACTATCAGTAGAGTAGTATACATATGTTAAATCTCTGTCTCCAAGAAATTGAAATAATTACCAACCCTCCTTTATATAATTACCCACATGCCATATAGCAACTAATTTTGGTGATTCTTATCCCACTTAACATGTTAAAATAAGGTACAAAACTGAACAAATGTAAATTTTATCCAATGCTTTAAGCATAGTGAAGAGATATCAGAAATAAGATTATATGTTGTCAGATCATCAGTTACCTCACTAACACAGAGTGCCCAATACATTTGAAAAGTACAGAAACAGAACTTCCTGTCAGCTGTTTTGTTTTAAAAATTTTACTGTGACTTACAAGAATGTTTAGAAACTGTGAAAATGTGATGCATTAATTTTAGGTCTGTTAGTAAAATTTTAGGGAACTCTGAAAACTTAAAGAAAAATTTCTTGATGGTGTGAGATTTTGTTGAAGAATCCAAAGAATGTAATTACATAGCCGTATGTAACATGATTTCACTAAAATTGGCTACTCCTTAAGCCAGTCATTGAAATTTCTTTCAATGTAATGCCCTTAGATACTGGTTACATTTCAGTGCAGGTGTTAGCTCAGAGGTTGAGAGGGGTGTGAAGTGCAGGCTAGGTGAAACCGGGCACACTTCTAAAAGTCAAATATATCAAGGCATGTCCAGAAACATTCAGATTGGTTTTTCATGAGCATCAACCTCAGAACATATTCTTCCAAAGAAATACAGATCCTCAGCAAACCTCAGCCACCTCAGAGTATGGCAAAATCTTGAACTGGGCACTCCAATATGGGAAACAGTCATGTCATACTTTGTCTATCTGCTTTTTTTAAAAAATTATTTATTTGAAAGAGCATTACTCTGAAAGAAAGATCTTCAATACACTGGTTCAGTCCTCAAATGACTGCAATGGTGAGGCCTGCCTCCAGGCGAAGCCAGGTGCCTGGAACTCTGTCGGGTCTCCCACATGAGTCACAAGGGTCCAATCCTTTGGGCCATCTTCCACGGCCTTCCCAGGTGCATTATTGTAACACGGACTCATCCTCATCTATTTTTGATTATGGTTAACTAAGGTGGTTTGTGATAATTATAGCAAAGGGTGAAATATGATTCATATTTTCTAGCCACATTAGGCCAAGATTTAAAATATTTTCACAAATAAGCAAGGGTTTAATTTTACTTGCTTTGTCAAGAATTCCAGTCCTGATGATATTTTATTGTACATGGTTTGTGCTAAGTGAGTTGAAAAGCAATTGAATGGACCAATTGCTATTTTGTTAGAACATTGAAAAAATGTAATTATTATACTTCCATGGTTAATATAAAAGCATGTACAACTGTAAATGATTCCTTTCTTTTCCTTAGCTTTGCAAAGGTTGGTTTAAAGTTAGTAAAAGTCCATTGTGACTTTAATGTGTGTGTCTTTCTTTACCTTTTGAAGCATATTACTAAATTTTTGCCTTTGTGTTTAAAGGAATATTACCATTTTTATTTGGTTTGCATAGCTAATTTGGATAACAATGAATTCCATGAAATTATCTAATACTACATAAACAAAAAATGATATCAACATTGAAGAGAAAAACATCCTGTCTTCTAAAAACAAAGCCCTGGTTTTGCGTGATTCATATTTAGGATTTCCCAAAGTGTGGAACGTTTAAGCATATTGAGTTAAATCCAGAAGGATGCTGTAATCAAAGAAATTAGGGAAAACACTGGAATTACCAGAAGGAAGTTAAAATATAGGTAGTGGTTCTGAGCATATGCTCTGGAATCAGCCCGCTAGGATTCTGGGAACATGTTCTGAGTTTGTAACTTTATGATAGCTTTATGTTTCTTTATTTCGCTCATTTTTAAATTGGCAAATTATGGTATAGTACACAGAGTACTGCTGGACATGTGGTAATTGTTATATCATTAAATCATAACTGAAAAGTGTAATTTATTCATTATCATGGCTTCCTTTTTCTGGGAGAGTATTCTCAGAGGATCTATCGACTCCACGCCAATTGATGTAGGAGGAGCCTTTATTTGGACCTCACAGCCTTAACTACTTTGGGATCCCAGTTCTGTTTAAGGTTGATATGTAAATAATGGACTTTATATTATGGAAGAATTATACATACACATACACATACATATATAACTTGACAAAATATTAACAGAGTGAAAAATTTCCAAACCTTGTTTTGGCAAAAAAATCTTTTTACATAACATAAAATTTAAACATTGATAAAGTAGACTTTATGAAACAGAAATTTATGTTCCAAAAACACTTTGTTCTGAAACACCTATAAAAATTAAGTCATAAATTGGGGGAAATGTTTTCAAGTATATATGAAAAACGGTTTGTGTGTAGTATCTGTTAAAGAATTCTTATACTTTTACACCTCCATCATAAAAAGCAAAGCAAAGTTAGCCAGGATGCAATCTTCCTAGAGCACTGATACTTTTCATAAGAGTGTAAAGCATTTCAAACACATTATAAATCACTGTAGAGGTTTCTTTTCTATTGTTTTAATTTCTTAATCTATGTTTCTGTTGTTAAATTTATTAATTTATATAAAGAAAATAGACTTCATGCCTTTCAAAATATAGGGCTATGAGAACATGATAATACTTCCTATGCTCCCTCTTCCTTCCTTTCTTATTTTTAATTTTTGTGAAAAAATATTTTCAATTTACTTTCTAATCATAAGCTGAATCTCCATTAAATAAAGAATCTAGCAAATAGAAAGTAGAAAGACCACTGTTGCTCAGGAATACAGACCAGGTCTCTAAGTAATAATCAGATTGCAACATGTCCTTTTCACTCATATACATGATTTTTTTTTGTATTCTGTATAGTAGCTACCACAAATGACAGAAAACATATTTTTGGGACTGGCTTATTTCACTAAGCATAATAGTCTCCAGTTATATCCACTTTGTTTGTGAAAAACAGGATTTCATTTTTTATAGCAATTAATATTCCATAGTATACATGTATAACATATATTCTTTATTCAGACATCAGATGGACATCTGGGTTGATTCTGTATTGCTATTATGAATTGAGATGGTATAAATATATGGGGGTACAGAGAACTCTTTCATATACTGATTTCATAACCCATGGATAAAATCTCAGTAGTGGGATCACTGGATTATATGGTAGATCTATTTTCATATTTTTTTTTGACAGGCAGAATTAGACAGAGAGAGGCAGAGAGAAAGGTCTTCCTTCCATTGGTTCACTCCCCTTATGGCTACTACCACCAGCCAGCACGCTGCACTGATCCGAAGCCAGGAGCCAGGTGCTTCCTCCGGGTCTCCCATGCGGGTGCAGGGCCCAAGCACTTGGGCCATCCTCCACTGCCTTCCTGGGCCACAGCAGAGAGCTGGACTGGAAGAGGAGCTACTGAGACAGAATCCGGAGCCCCAACTGGGACTAGAACCTGGGGTGCCGGTGCCGCAGGTGGAGGATTAGCCAAGTAAGCCACAGAGACGGCCTATTTTCACATTTCTGAGGAATCTCCATACTGCTTTCCATAATGATTGTATTAGTTTACATTACCACCAACAGTGTATTAGGGTACCATTTTACCCACATTCTCACCAGCATTTATTGTTTTTATTTTTGGATGTTAGCCATTATAAGTGAGGTGAGGTGAAACTACATTATGGTTTTTTATTTGTATTTCATTGATGGTTAGTGATCCTGAGCATCTTTTCATGTGTATCTTGGCCATGTGTATTTCATCCTTCTAAAATGCCCATTCATATCCTTCGCACATTTCTTGATGCACTATTTGGTTGTTATTCATCTTCTTCAGCTCATTATATATTCTAGATATTTATCCTTTATGAGATACATATTTTGCAAATATTTTCTCTCATTCTGTCAGTTGTCTCTGCACATTGTTGGGCATTTGCTTTGCTGTGAAGAAGTTTCTTAGCTTGATATAATCCCATTTGTCTACTTTTGCTTTTATTGTCTGTGCTTCCAGAGTGTAATCCAAGAAGCCTTTGAATATGCCAGTGTTTTGCAGTATTTCTCTGATGTTTTCTCCATTATTTGATGGTTTTAGGTCTTAGGTTTAGAACTTTGATCCACTGTGAGTTGATTTTTGTACAGAATATAAGATGAGGGACTTGTTTCATTCCTGTGCTCTAATCCAAGAAATCCTTGCCTGTGCCAATATCTTGTAGTGTTTCCCCTATGTTCTCCTCTAGTAATGTGATGCTTTTAGGTCTTAGGTTTAGATCCTTGGTCCACTGTGAGTTGATATTTGTATGTGGAATATTATAGGACTATTGTTTTGTAATTCTACATGTGTATCCAGTTTTCCCAACATTTTTTGAAGATACTGTCATTTATCCATGGAATGATTTTAGCTCATTTGTGAAATATTAGTTGGTTGTAGTTGTATGGATTAATCTCTGATGTTCTAATCTTCCATTGGCCCACATGTCTATTTTTGTTCCAGGAGCAGGCTGTTTTTCTTATACATGCCCTGTAATTTATCTTGAAATCTGGTATTATGATGCCTCTAGCTTTATTTTTATGGTTTAAGATTGCTTTAGATATTCAGGGTACCTTGTGTCTCCACATGAATTTTAGGGTCATTTTTTCTTCTAGATCTGAGAAGAATGTCCTTGATATTTTGGTTAGGTTCATATTAAATCTATAAATTGATTTGGGTAGTATGGACATTTTGATGACATTAAATCATCCATTTCAAGAACATGGAAGATTTTTGCATTTTCCTGTGTCTCCTATTTCTGTTCTTAATGTTTTGCACTTTCCATTGTAGAGCTCATTCATGTCTTTGATTACATTTTTCCCAAGTCAGTTTTTTTCTTTTTTTTTTTTCTTTTTCTTTTTTTTTTTTTTTGACAGGCAGAGTGGACAGTGAGAGAGAGACAGAGAGAAAGGTCTTCCTTTTTTTTGCCGTTGGTTCACCCTCCAATATCCGCCGCGGTTGGCGCGCTGCGGCCGGCGCACCGCGCTGATCCGATGGCAGGAGCCAGGTGCTTCTCCTGGTCTCCCATGGGGTGCAGGGCCCAAGCACTTGGGCCATCCTCCACTGCACTCCCTGGCCACAGCAGAGAGCTGGCCTGGAAGAGGGGCAACCGGGACAGGATCGGTGCCCCGACCGGGACTAGAACCCGGTGTGCCGGCGCCGCAAGGCGGAGTATTAGCCTAGTGAGCCGCGGCGCCGGCCCAAGTCAGTTTTTTGTCTTAAAGTATATTTCTCTGATATTAAGATGACTAATCTTGCTTGTTTTTAATTTTCATTAGCATGGAATATCTCTTTCTATCCTTTCACTTTCAGTCTGTGTGTATCTTTGTTGGTGAGGTGTGTTTCTTTTAGGCAGCAAATAGATAGGTCTCTCTTTTTTAATCCATTCAGCCAGTCTATATCTTTTAATTAGAGAATTTATGGAGAATGAGAGAGAGAGAAAGAGAGAGAGAGAGAGAGGAGAATCTCCCATCCACCAATTTACTCCCCAGATTGCTGCAATGGGTAGGACTGGGTCAGGCTGAAGCCAGGAGCCAGGAGCTTTAGCTAGGTTTCCCTCATTGGTGTTAGGGGCCCAAACACTTGGGCCCTCTTCTGCAGCAAACTGGTTGGGTAGTGGAACAGTCGGGACATGAACTGATGCCCATATGTGATGCAGGCATTGCTGGCAGCTGCTTTACTCCACCACAGCAATGGCCCCTCACTATCGTTTGTTTGCTTTTTCTTTCTTAATTCAATTTTGTTTACTCCCTAATTTTTATTATTTCTTTCCTCCTACTAATCTTGAGTTTGATTTGTTCTTGTTTTTCTAAGTCCTTAAGATATATTGTTAGATCTTTTATTTGATGACTTTCCAATTTCTTGATGTTGGCACTAATTGCTATAAACTTTCCTATTAATGTTGCTTTTGCTGTAACTCATATATGTTGATATGTTGTATTGTCATCTTCATTCATTTCTAGGAAGTTCTGAGATTTCACTTTTAATTTCTCCTATTACCTATATCCTCTAAAAAACAGAACATGAAGAGAAAACAGAAAATCTCATGTCCACCGTTCTTACCTAAATCTACCCTCTTGGTTACTGTTTAGCTTCCACCAGACTATCACAGGGAGCCAACTGACTAAGGAAATACAGTAATGCAGTTTTCTTTGTCTCAGACACAAGGATACATAACACTGAATACAAAGTGAGTTTGAAGCTCAAAGACCATAGCTTATATGAGGCACACATGCAATTTTATAAATTCCTTCATCCATTAACTAATAAAAAATAACATAACTGCCATCCCTTGATGAATGCACCTCAATTTTCCTAATGATAAAATGATTGTTTTGTATATTTGTATTTGCTATTGCCTATAAGTGAATTTCATCTAGTAAGTGAATAAAAAATACTTTTCCAGTAAAAAGAAACAATGAATTACATATGGAAATCAGTATATTTCAGGAGATCTAAAATGTTTTTTCTTTTGCACATATACATGTAGTTTGTGAAAGTCTATTATATGTTGCAAAATAGTTAATCAGAAATCTAGGTGCTTAATTAATGGAAATTAAGAGAGGAAAAAATAACATGGAAACAGTTTCTCTGATAAAATAAACATCAGTGATATTAAAGTTTTCCTATATTAATTATATCATGGTTGTGTTGATATGATTTTATTACTAGAATTTTTACTTAGAATTCAATTCCTAAATGAGTAATGACTCACGGTGTATGGTTGAATGCCTAATCCAGATGCCAGTTTCATCTAAACTGCCAAAAACTGCTTAATTGTGGAGCATGGAATTCTGCAAAATCAAAGTACTCTGCCATGTGGCCTTATGTTTAAAGAGTATGGGAATGAAAACAAAATTCAGTCTTCAGGGAAGATATGCAAATAGAGACACATTGTGATTTTATGTTATTATACTTATTACTGAAATCATTCATTTTATACATAAGTGTAATGTAGTCATAATGCAAATTTTAAGTTATAGATTTATTTATTTATTGGCAAATTAAATGAGGGGTCATCAAGAAGTGAAGACACTTATGTTCATATCTTGGAGCAGAAGTATTACAGCAGTGGGATGATTTGAGCAAATGAAAACTAACAGCCCAGAGTAAATAAAACAGTTGCTGATACAGATTTTAATTTTATAATTACCTCTTGATTTCAGGTTTGAAGCATGGCATGGTGAATTTTGAACATTGGGACCATAAAAAGGAAACTTATAAAATTATCCTTGAAATAAAAAAAAAATATTTGAAGCCTAACCATTAGCCTGTACTGTACAGTTTAAATAGGATATTTGGAGCACAGTCCTCAGTAAATTTTTGACAGATTTTTCTGTGTCTCCTTAGGGAAAATACCTTAATTTTAAATATAAGGCGCCATCTGAGGTTGAAAGTCCTTGTTATTCTAGGAAGCCACATTGCTAATTGGACTTGAGCTGATTCTCTGCTGTGTGTTTTCCCAGAGGCTTCTCCTGCTCTCCTGGGTGACACAACTGAGTCAGCAGTGAGCTGAGCAGATGTTGCTCCCCAGCCAGTGCATGACTATTTTCTTCTAAGGGTAAGTGTTCCCATGTGGGTACCTTCCACTTCTGATCAGTTCTTGTTTTGTATAAACAACAGATTGTGTTGTTGTTGTTTAAGAATATAGGCTTCCAAGAGATCTACATATAAGTGTAAATTTTTCTAAAAATTTTCAGTCACTAAAACAATCTCTACTTTTCTTTCCAACATTTTCACCATAACTATTAAATCTGGCTGTAAACAATTATTTGGTCTTTTTCTATGTTGCCTTAAGATGGAGTTTGCTTAATTACATTGTCTGATCTCTGTTTATTTTATTTCCATGATTTTATTATGTGTGTATAATGTACTATCAGGCTTTTTTTAAATATCATAGATTAACATCTTATTTTGATATTGATTGAGATGACAAAAAAAGACTTAGAATGAAAAACATTGAATTCACTCCCATGACTTCCCATGTTTACTCTGTTGTTAAATTGCTTTGTTTCAATTCTTAAGCTATTAATTCTGTCTGCCAAGAAGCCTGAGAATTGGAAGTGACAGATCTCATCCTAGAATATGCTAGCTCAGAAGCTTATACAGACACTCAGTAAATCCACAGTTTTATTCTTTCTTCCTAGACAAATAAAGGCAAGCTCCTAACCTGGCGCTTCACCTCAAAAAAAAAAAAGTGGAAAGAATAAAAATCGGTGAAGCTTAACTCCCCATTAAAACCAAGAAAGGGAGAATGGGTTCATGGTATATGCATGATTTCAGGCACTCACATGGTCTACGTCATCACTCATCAGCACACTGTGCACAAATATTATGTAAATAATTAAAGCATAGATTCACGAGGAATTTAACTGTTTCTTAATTTTAGAGGTGACAAGATCACATCCCAAAAAATAAACAATGTTTTCTCATCATCACATTACTTCATAGCAGAACCAATTGATGTAACCTGGATTTTGATATTACATTTATTTTTTCTTATATTTATTCACAACTCAAAAAGTTACTATAGAAAATCTCTGAGTTAAAATTCTGTGTCTTTTTATGATAGTTTTCTCAAAGATTAGTTATAGATTATGTTCTGTGATCAGTGATACTCCTGAAAATAATATGGCATACTCACTTTCATTATATAGTATATGTATTTAATTATAGATGTAGACATAGGCCCATTTATTGTGGACATTTCTAAGCCATGTTAACAGATGTTTAGAGCAGTGGTATTATTTTAACTTCATTTTTTTTGTTTTAAAGTTTAGCAACTTTTAGATATTTTACGCCATTCACTTATATGTAGACATTATATACATACACATGCATGCTATTTTTTCTTTAAAAACTGGTTCATTAATATCACAAAGTGAGGGATTCATAACAATAATCATAATGTGGGAAAAGAACAGTATGCTGCCATGTATGTGGTATAATTCATCGAAGCAATGTTTATCACTATGTGCCAGGTGAAATGATGTATACAGAGTTTTGTACACTCTATGTTAATTTGCACACATAAGAGAAAACGTGATATTTGTTGTTTGGGATCTGACACATCGCTTAGCATAATAATCTCCATTACCATCTATTTTGTTGTCATGTTAGGATTTCATTCATTTTTATGGATAAGTAATGTTCCATATTGTGTATTTTATAAAGGGATGGCCATCCAGATTGATCTCACATCTTTGCTATGATGGTTTGGACTGTTATAAACATGAGAATGCAGGTATCTCTTTCACAGATAAACTTCATTTCCTTTGGCTATTTCCCAGGAATGGGATAGCTGAGTCACATGGTATATACATTGTAAGTTTTCTGAGAAATCTCCATACTGTCTGCCATAATGGTCACACCAATTTGCATTCCCACCAACCATGTATTAGGGTAATCTTTTCATTACAACCACACTAGCATTTGTTATTTTTTGAATTCTGGGTAATAGTTATCCTAACAGGAGTACAATAATACCTCATTGTGGTTTTATTTGCATTTCTCTGATGGCTAGTGGTCCTCAGTGAAATTTTTGTCTGTGGTTGTTTGTATTTCCTCCTTTGAAAAATGTTTATTCATATCTTTTCCCATTTCTTAACTGGATTATTTATTGCTATTGGGTTTCTTTGGCTATTTATTTATTACTCTATTTGAAAGGCAGTATAAGAGACAGAGTGGACAAAGGGGGAGGGAAGAGAGAGAGAGAGAGAGAGAGGTAAAGAGGTAAAGAGGTAAAGAGGTAAAGACAGAGAAAGAGGTCTTTCATCTGCTGGTTCACTCCTCAGATGGCCGCAATGGCCAGAACTGAGCTGATCCGAAGCCTGGAGCTTCTTTCAGGTCTCCCACGTGGGTGTAGGGGCCCAAGGACTTAGGCCATCTTCTACTGCTTTCCCAGACCATAACAGAGAGCTGGATGGGAAGTGAAGTAGCTGGAACTCAAATGGGTGCCCCTATGGGATGCCGACACTGCAGGTGGTAGCATTACTTCCTATGTCTTTGGCTATTTATGCATATTCTAGATATTACTATTTTTTTTTGACAGGCAGAGTGGACAGTGAGAGAGAGAGACAGAGAGAAAGGTCTTCCTTTTGCCGTTGGTTCACCCTCCAATGGCCGCCGCGATAGGCACGCTGCGGCCAGCGCACCGCGCTGATCCGATGGCAGGAGCCAGGTGCTTCTCCTGGTCTCCCATGGGGTGCAGGGCCCAAGCACTTGGGCCATCCTCCACTGCACTCCCTGGCCACAGCAGAGAGCTGGCCTGGAAGAGGGGCAACCGGGACAGGATCGGTGCCCCGACCGGGACTGGAACCCGGTGTGCCGGCGCCGCAAGGCGGAGGATTAGCCTAGTGAGCCGCGGCGCCGGCCTAGATATTACTATTTTATCAAATGCATAGCTTGCAAATGGTTTTGCCCATTCAGTGAGGTCTTGCATCATTTTTTAAAGATTTATTTATTTGAAAGACAAAGTTTCAGAGAGAGAAGCAGAGACAGAGAGTTATGTTCCATCCACTGGTTCACTCCCCAAATGGCTGCATTGGCCAAGGCTGGGCCAGCCTGAAATTAGGAGACTGCATTCTAACTGGGTCTCCCAAATGCATGCAGAAGACCAAAGTCTTGGGCCATCTTTCACTACCTTCCCAGGCACATTAGCCATGAACTTAACTGGATACAGAATAGCCGGGACTCAAACCAGCACCCATAATGGATGCTAGCATTGCTGGCGGCAATTTAACCTGATGCACCACAGAACTAGTTTCTCTTCATTTTGTTGTTCCCTTTGCTGTGAAGAAGCTTCTTAACTTGATGTAGTCCCATTTGCCTATTGTTGCTTTTATTTTCTATGCCTTTTGAGCCTTGCACAAGAAGTCTTTGCCTAGGCAAATGACTTGAAATATTTGTTCTACATGTTGCTCTATTAATTAGAAAGTTTCAGCTGTTGAGTTTGGATCCTTGATCCATTTTGACTTGATTTTTATATGCTATTTAAGAAAGGGGTCTTGCTTCATAATTCTACATATGGAAATTCAGTTTTTTCAACACCAGTTGTTGAAGAGAAAATATGTTTCCTACAGGGAATGAAGATAGCATGTTTGTCAAAGATCAATTGGTTTGAGATATGTGGAATTATGTCTGGTGATTCTTTTTTTAAGATTTATTTATTTATTTGAAAGTCAGATTTACATAGGGAAAGAAGGAGAGACAGGGAGAGAGAGAGAAAAAAAGAGACAGAGAAAGAGAGAGAGAGGTAAAAACAGAGAGGTCTGCCATCTGCTGGTTCACTCCCTATATGGCTGCAATGGCCAGAGAGAAACCGATCCGAAGCCAAGAGCCAAGAGCTTCTTCTGGGTCTCTCATGTGAGTGCAGGGGCCCAAGGACTTAGGCCATCTTCTATTACCTTCCCAGGCCACAGCAGATAGCTGGGTCAGAAGTGGAGCAGCCAGGGCTCGAACTGGTGCCCATATGGGATGCCAGCACTTCAGGCAGCAGTTTTACCCTCTATGCCACAGTGCTGGCACCTCTGGCATTTCTATACTGTTACATTGGTACATATCTATTTTATGCCAATATGAAATTGTTTTGATTATAATAACTTTGTACTATGTCTTGAATTATGGTATTGTGATGCCTCTGGCTTTGATGTTATTGGTTAAGATTGCTTTTGTTATTTAGAGTCTTTTGTGTTACCATATGAATTTTAATATTGTTTTTACTAGTTCTGTGAGGGCAAACCTTGGAATGTTAATATAAATTTACATTAAATTTATAAATTAGTTTGGGCAGTATGGACATTTTGCTTATATTAAATCTTTTAACACATGAACATGGATGATTTTTCTATGTGTCTTCATCTGTTTTTTTTTTCATAAGTTTTTTTGAAGATTTATTTAATTGAAAATTAGAATTATAAAGAGAGTAGAAAAGGGATAGAGAGAGGGAGAGGGAGAGGGAGAGAGAGAATGCGTTGATCTTCCATCCACTGGTTTAGTGCCAAACTGGCCGCAATAGCTATGGCTGGACTAGACCAAAATCAGAACTCCAACAAGATCTCCCACATGCATGCAGGGGCCCAAGGACTTAGACCTTCATCCACTACTTTCCCAGGAGCATAAATAAGGAGTTGGATTGGATTGGAAGTTGAGCAACTAGGACTTAGATCGACACCCATGGGAATGCCAGTGACACAGGCAACAATTTAACGCACTGCACCACGATGCTGATTCCTTCATTAGTGATTTATAATTTTCAATATAGAGACCTTTTACTTCCCTTGCTAAATAGGTCCCAAGGTATTTAAATATTTTTGTAGCTATTATGAATGGGGCTGATCTTATAAGTTCAGATCCATAGAATTGTTAGTGTAAAAGAGTGCTATTGATATTTGTGCAGTGATTTTATATTCTATACCTTTGCTGAATTCTCTTTCAGTTCGAATACTCTCCTAGTGGAGTTTTTTGGTTCCCTTATAGAATCATGTCATCTTCAAACAGGGATAATTTGACTTCATTCTTTCCAATTTGTATCACTTTGATTTCTTTTTCTTGTCTGATGATACTGGCTAAAACTGCCGGAACTATATTGATTGATTTTTTTTTTGTGCATTTGGGAGATCTGTCCCTTTTGCTACTTTTTCAGGATGGTTTGTGTTGCATGAAGTCTTTTCCTGTGAAGTTCCTTCTGAGTTTGGTAGTGTCCTTTTGCTTTAGTTCCAGTTGCATTTTTAGTATAGTCTCCCTATGCCTTTATTTGTTATAGTTGATGGTATCTGCTGGATTTGTGAGAGTGACTTTGCTTCTGCCATAGCTGATCAAACTGTCTCAGAATATCTCTCTGATCTGCTTTTTGAATTGGGTTGGGAACAGCTACCTCAGGCCTGAGCAACATATGAGCAATAGCACGCTGGCAGTTTCCATGGGAGGAACTAGAGTCCAGAGCCCTGAACCTAAAGATGATATTGAACACAGCACCAAAACTCTGAGCCAGAGATCCCAAAAAACTGAAACAGCACTGTGTTGCCTACAGCACAAACAACCTTCTTGTGAGTCCCAGTGAGCAAGGTGTTGCTGGGCTAGGTCCTGGAGGTCCTACGTAGAGTTTACACTAGAGCTCCAAGTGAGTGCCCTGCATGGGACCAGGAAGCCTGGGCCACTGTTTAGGGGTGGGGCCAGAGTTTAGAGTGGTACCTGAGATGGGCATGGTACAGCAATTCTTGGTATTGTTGATAAGGGATGGGGATATTGAGGCTGCCTGTTGTGCTTACATTCCCAGCCCTTCGTTGTGCCAAAGTGAGTTAGCTGATTCACTGTTCAGATTGAGTGCAGAGTGTCAATGCACTTCAGCCTCCAGGCTATGTACCCCATCCAGAACACTAACATGCTGTATAACATGCCCTCTGACCCCACTCTGAAATCTATCCTAGGTGTGCAGGGAGCTAGCTCTCTCTGAAACTCTGTTGGAAGACTAAGCAGGATGCATGGGAGTCCAGTCACAACTTGCATTCCTTCAAGTGGTCAGGGGAAAGGAGATCTTTGGAAAGAACATAGCCCCTGTTTCTACCCCATCTGTCCTATCCCCACTGTCTACCATAGTGAAGAACATTGTGTGGTCCTTGGCTCTGGAGCTGCCACTGCCCTGTTGGGCCCAGCTGCATCTGCGGGGCTCAGTCTACTCTGCTGGAATGCACAGGTGGGAAGAGACAGGCAAGGACCTGTAACTGCTAGTTCACTGCAGATTGCAACAGCTATTCCACTTGATGGCACCTTCCTCCCAACAAATGCAGTCCCTGCTCTGAGGGGTAGGGAGGGAACCTTGCAGGTTCTCTCTCTGAATTAAGGGAGCCCAGTGTTTTCCAGGGAGTAACCACTGAGCTGCCTATCTGTGGTGGTTGGATTCTTCTTGGGTGAAGATCGCCTCTGTGAGTGGTTTGCACAGATGAGCTTCCCCTATGCTCTCCTGTTCACCCTTTCCCCAGCATCAGCAAATACCCTGGCTATGGGACCAGAGATCCAGACATTGCTGATTTTGCCTTGTTCCTCTTTCTCCCATCTCTGTGCTCCCGTGCTTGTTACTGGTGGCCCACTGTGTTCCCATTGTTCTTCTCCTGTGTTGGGTTCTGTTGCTCAGATACCCGCCTCCTGACACAGATGCTCTGGGCTTTCTCAGATGAAGAGGAGGTGGGTGCTGGACTTCTCTCCATGACCATCTTGACTCCTAGGAGTAAGATTTTAAATGTAGCCAAGGAGACACTAGGATTCTTTTCATTAACAGAGAAATTTGAGTTTGAGGTTTTGGTGCTCCTATGTTTTCAGTTATGACTAATTTCTTTAGTACTAGCAGTTGACTTTGAAAAATATACATTCAAAAAGAATGTGTTAAAAAAAGAAGCATTAATAGCTTGCCATTTTAATGATAGAAATAGCTCATTTTCTTAGAAGTGAGTATCCATAGCTGATGAATTTAGACTGACTTTTACTGTAAATAAGTACAAAAGGAGAATAGAAATTATCTCTTTGTACCAACCAAGTAGAGTTTAGTATTTGTTACAAATTAAAATTTCTGCACAGTTTTATGATCATTGGCAATAGAAACCAGAGACAAAAACATGGTATTTTTATTCTATCAGTTAGTATTAGCAGACACTAGTCTTGTTTGTGTGATCCCTTTGACTCTTAGACCTATCAATGTGATCAATTGTGAAATGAAGATGATCACTTGGACTAGTGAGATGGCATTGGTACATACAACCTTGATGGGATTGTATTGGAATCTCCTGGCACATTTCTAACTCCACCATTTGGGGCAAGTCCGATTGAGCATGTCCCAAATTATACATCTCCTCCCTCTCTTATTCCCACTTTTATATTTAACAGGGATCATTTTTCAGTTAAATTTAAACACCCAAGAATAATTGTGTGTTAATTACAGAGTTCAACCAATAGTATTAAGTAGAACAGACAAAAAAAAAATACTAAAAGGTATAAATTATTAAATTGGACAAGGGGTGATCAAGTCACTGTTTCCTATAGTGTCCATTTTACTTCAACAGGTTTCCTCTTTGGTGCTCAGTTAGTTGTCACCGATCAGGGAGAACATATGATATTTGTCCCTTTGGGACTGGCTTAATTCACTCAGCATGATGTTTTCCAGATTCCTCCATTTTTTTTTGCAAATGACCAGATTTTATTGTTTTTGACTGCTGTATAGTATTCTTTAGAGTACATGTCCCATAATTACTTTATCCAGTCTACTGTTGATGAGCATTTGGGTTGGTTCCAGGTGTTAGCTATTGTGAATTGAGCAACAATAAACATTAATGTGCAGATAGCTTTTTTGTTTGCCAGTTTCATTTCCTTTGGGTAAATTCCAAGGAGTGGGATGGCTGGGTTGTATGGTAGGGTTATATTCAGGTTTCTGAGGAATCTCCAAACTGACTTCCCTAGTGGCTTTACCAGTTTGCATTCGCACCAACGGTGGGTTAGTGTCCCTTTTCCCCCACATCCTCTCCAGCATCTATTGTTGGTAGATTTCTGAATGTGAGCCATTCTAACCGGGGTGAGGTGAAACCTCATTGTGGTTTTGATTTGCATTTCCGTGATGGCTTGTGATCTTCAACAGTTTTTCATGTGTTTGTTGGCCATTGGGATTTCCTCTTTTGAAAAATGTCTTTTGAGCCCTTGGCCCATCTCTAAAATGGGTTATTTATTTTGATGTTGTGGAGTTTCTTGATTTCTTTGTAGATTCTGGTTATTAATCCTTTATTGTTTGCATATTTTGCAAATATTTTTTCCCATTCTGTCAGTTGCCTCTTCACTCTCCTGACTGTTTCTTTTGAAGTACAGAAGCTTCTCAATTTTATGCAATCCCAAATGTTAATTTTGGCTTTGACTGCCTGTGCTTCCGGGGTCTTTTCCAAAAAGTCGTTGAGTATGCCTATATCTTGCAGGGTTTCTCCATTGTTCTCTAATAATTTGGTGGTGTCAGGTCATAGATTTAAGTCTTTAATCCATGTGGAGTGGATTTTTGTGCAAGGTGATAGGTAGGGGTCTTGCTTCATGCTTCTGCACATGGAAATCCAATTTTCCCAGCACACCATTTATTGAATACACTGTCCTTACTCCAGGGATTGGTTTTAGATCCTTGATCAAATAAAAGTTGGCTGTAGATGTTTGGATTGATTTCTGGTGTTTCTATTCTGTTCCATTGGTCTATCCATCTGTTTCTGTACCAGTACCAGGCTGTTTTGATAACAACTGCCCTGTAGTATGTCCTGAAACCTGGTATTGTGATGCCTCTGGCTTTGTTTTTGTTGTACAAGATTGCTTTGGCTATTCGAGGTCTTCTGTGTCTCCATATTTATTTCAGTATCATTTTTTCCAGATATGAGAAGAATGCCTTTGGTATTTTTATTGGTATCACATTGAATGTGTAAATTGCTTTTTGTATATTTTGCTATTGTGAATGGGATTGATCTTAGAAGTTCTTAATCAGCTGAGGCATTGCCTGTGTATACAATGGCTGTTGATTTTTGTGCATTAAGTTTATATCCTGCTACTTTGCCAAACTCTTCGATGAGTTCCAGTAGTCTCTTAGTAGAGTTCTTTGGGTCCCCTAAATAATCATATCATCTGCCAAGAGGGATAGTTTGAGTTCTTCCTTCCCAATTTGTATCCCTTTAATTTCTTTTTCTTGCCTAATAGCTCTGGCTAAAACTTCCAGAAATATATTGATTAGCAGTGGTGAGAGTGGGCATCCCTGTCTGGTACCAGATCTCAGTGGAAATGCTTCCAACTTTTCCCCATTCAATAGGATGTTGGCCGTGGGTTTTTCATAAATTGCTTTGATTATATTGAGAAATGTTCCTTCCATACCCAGTTTGCTTAGAGTTTTCATCATGAAAGGGTGTTGTATTTTATCAAATGCTTTCTCTGTGTCTATTGAGATAATCATATGGTTTTTCTTCTGCAGTCTGTTAATGTAGTGTATTACGTTGTTTGTCTTGTGAACATTGAACCATTCCTGCATACCAGGGATAAATCCCACTTGGTCTGGGTGGATGATCTTTCTAATGTGTTGTCGCATTCTATTGGCCAGAATTTTATTGAGGATTTTTGCATCTATGTTCATCAGGGATATTGGTCTGTAATTCTCTTTCAATGCTGCATCTTTTTCTGGCTTAGGAATTAAGGTGATGCTGGCTTCATAGAAAGAATTTGGGAGGATTCCCTCTGTTTCCATTGTTCTGAATAGTTTGAGAAGAATTGGAGTTAATTTTCTTTAAATGTCTGGTAGAATTCAGCAGTGAATCCATCTGGTCCTTGGCTTCTCTTTGTTGGGAGGGCCTTTATTACTGTTTCAATTTCTGTGTCAGTTATTGGTCTGGTTAGTTTTTCTATGTCTTCCTGGTTCAATTTAGGTAGGTTGCATGTGTCCAGGAATCTGTGCATTCCTGATAGATTTCCCTGTTTGCTGGCATACAAGTCCTTGTAGTTATTTCTGATGATTCTTTTATTTCTGTGGTATCTTTTGTTACGTTTCCTTTTTCATGTCTGATTTTATTGATTTGGGTTTTTCTTTTCTTTTTTTAGTTAGTTGGGCCAATGGGGTGTCAATTTTATTTATTAAAAAAAAAACCCAGCTCCTCATTTGGCTGATTTTTGTAATTTTTTTATTCAATCCTGTTGATTTCTTCTTCTTTGATTTTACTTATTTCTCTTCTCCTACTAGATTTGGGTTTGTTTTGCTGCAGATTTTCTAGATCTTTGAGGTGAATTGAAAGCTCATTTATTTGGTGCCTTTCCAATTTCTTGATGTAGGCACCTATTGTTAAAAACTTTCCTCTTAACACTGCTTTTGCTATATATCATAAGTTTTGGTATGTTGTGCTGTTATCATCTTTTACTTCCAGAAAGTTTTTGATTTCTCTTTTGATTTCTTCTATGACCCATTGCTCATTCAGGAGCATGTTGTTCAATCTCCATGTGTTTGCATATGCTCTAGGGATTCCCGAGTTGCTAATTTCCAACTTCATTCTTTTATGGTCTGAGAAGGTGCATGGTATGATTCTAATTCTTTTGAATTTGCTGAGATTGCTTTATGGCCTACTATGTGGTCAATCCTAGAGAGGGTTCCATGTATTGCTGAGAAGAATGTAAATTCTTTATGTGTAGGATGAAATGTTCTGTAGATATCTGCTAGATCCATTTGAACTATAGTGTTGTTTAAATCTACTGTCGCCTTGGTGATCTTCTGTCCTGTTGATCTGTCTATTTCTGATTGTGGAGTATTGCTGTCTGGTTGATCTGTCTATTTCTGAGAGTGAAGTATTGAAGTCCCCCAGTACTATTGTATTGGAGTCTAAGTCTCCCTTTAAGTCCCTTAAAATATCTTTTAAATAAACGGTGCCCTGTAATTAGGAGCATATACATGCCTTCAGGAACTCCTAGAACCACCCGAATGTTGGTTTTTTTCATAGTATCCTGTAGATTCCCAGCAATGTGTTTTAGATTTCTAATTTCCTCTTCTTTTCTTTGGTTTGACTGTATATTTTCCTGTTCTCTGTCTTCTAAGTCCGATATTTTCTCTTCTGTTTCACTGACTGTTTTTAAGGCTTTCTAATGTGTTTGTCATTTGATCTATTGAGTTCTTCATTTCATTTTGATTTCTCTTCACTATCACACTTTTCTGTTCTACTAATTTCTGTGTTTCACTTTGATTCCTCTTTAAGATTTCATTTTCTCAAAGGAGATTTTCTATTCTGTCCAGTAAGGATTTCCGTAGCTCAAGCATTTGTTTTTGAAAACTTCTAAATCTTCTTATCATATATTTTTTGAAATCCGTATCTTGCATTTCTTCCATCTCATCCTCTTCATAATCTTGGCTTGGGCTGTCTTGTTCATTTTGGGGTGTCATAATTTCTTCCTTTTTCTTGTTTCCTTGGTTTGCATTTGTTGCTTGGCATTGTGGAGATATTGTTTGGATTCTTCTTCCCTCGCTGTGCTGTTTTTTTCTTGTTATACTATTTCTGTATTAAGTGGACTGTCTGCTTTTGATGGAGCCTTAGAGACTTGAGATGGGTGTGGCCTGAGAGCTCTGGTTCCTCATGGTTAAGTGTTTGCCAAAAGTGACACTCCCATGTTAGGCGTGGTAAATCTCTCTCTCTCTCTCTCTCTCTCTCTCTCTCTCTCTCTCTCTCTCTTTCTTTCTTTCTTTTTTTGATTCAGAAGGGAAGTAATTCTGCACAGCTGAGTGGAATTGAAGGTAGTTAGCAGGCGAATGATATACCCAACAGGAGCCAGAGATTGGAGGAAGCTCTTTCCCAAGGACCACACTGGGAATCTCTGCTGCCCTCAGTGTGGGCTCAAATTCTCCTGCAGTCTCCCACTGGGTTGCCACGGTTACCAAATTGTAGTGTCTGGAGAGTACTCAGGTGAATTCCATTAGTTCTCTCCCCCACCATCTCTTTTTTCACCATCTCAGTTCATTAGCTCCACACATTCACTAGGTCCTAATCTCATGTTATTTCACCCCCCCCCCCCAAGAGTCCTGTTTTTCTGCTTGGCTGAGGGCAAGTGCATCCCTGTGGTCGTGCCGCTTATGACGTATGTCCAAAATGGTGCCTGCTCTTTGTCTTGCTCACCTTTGAGAGGTGAGCAGAGAGAGAGGAACTCATGTCCGTACTGGTCACTTTTTTTTTCCCCTCTCTCTTCTAGTTAGCCTGGTGAACTTTTCCCCACGGGGTTTCAAGCCTCGTTCACTCTAGTCTCCTCTTTGTGCTTTCCTGCCGGTTTCTCAGGTTATTGAGGTTCAGCTTACCTTGCGTTCCAGCACTGGTGCGTTGATTCAGCTGCTGGTGTCCTGAGCCGCAGTCTCCCACGTCCTCCATGCAGGTCCACTGTGAATCACTAGTTCCGGAAGAGTTTCCTCTGCTGTTTCTTCCCCAACTCTTCCTTGAACCTGCAGTATCTCCACTTTTATTAAACTGTCTCTTCCCAGACTATCAGAGTGTTCCCTTCCTATTCCGCCATCTTGCTGCTCCCCTATGATTTAATTTTTAAGACTTTTATTTACTTGAAAGGCAGACTTAGAGAGAGATGGGGTGAGATGGAGACTTGGAGAAAGACAGAATTTCCATCTGGCGTTTCACATCCCAGATGGCCAATTATCTAAGATTTAAATAGGCTAAAACCAGGAGACTGGAACTCTATCTGGGTCACCTATGTAGAAGGAAGGGCCCCAGGTATTTCGGCCACCTTCCACTGCTTTCCTAGGAACATTATTAGGGAGCTGGATTGGAAGTGGAATAGCTGGGACTTGATGCAATACTCTGGGGATGCAGGTACAAAGGTGATGGCATAAAAAAATGTGCCACAAGCCTGGCTCCATGATTTCATTTTGTAATTAGTAATGTGGCAGGAACCAAATACTCCATTTTATCTTTTGTTATTATTATTTTTTTAAATTTAAGTGGAATAGAGACAGAAAGAGAGAGAAACAGACAGGCAGAGCACCTGCCTTCTAGCTCATTCCTCAAATAGCTGCAATGGCCAAGTCTATGTCATTGTATAAATATGAGCTCATTTGAGACACAGATTTAAATTCCACCCCTACCCTATTACATTTGTATAAACATGAGCACATTTGTCAAACTTTTTGTAGTTGTTTTCACAATTATAAGTTGGACATTTAAAATTACAAATGGTTATTGTGCAGATTCTTAAATACATAGTCATTGCCTGACTATAGTGTGATTTCAGTGAATGTTAGCTGTAATTACCTAAGATACCCCATTGACTGCCTGTCATTGTAAACTTCAAAAGAACCAAAGGAAAAACCAAGGCACAAAGCATCATACTTTTCCAAGAGAACAACAAAAGTGTATCCTAATATCCATCATACACTTATCCAAAACACTGAGTAAAACACCCATATTATTGTCTATCTCTAATTTATTGTATATATTGAATATATCCGGTAGAATTTCAATACTTTTCATTTTTTGAGATACATTTTATAATTCATGTAATCTGTCTTGGCAAGTATTAGCTGTACACTTTTGAAAATATCTATTTTGCTTTTGTTAGGTAGAAACTTATATACATGTCATTGGGGCCTAGACTGATAGTTTAATGCTAGTGTCTTCTCTCCTACTAGCTCTCTACTTGTTCTACTCATTACTGAAAAAGAATTAAAATGTTCAGCTATTATGTGGGCTTTTTCATTAGTCTCCTGTGTTTAGTCCTTTTTGTCTGAAACCACTTCAAATCTGTTTATTGAGATACAGAAATCTTATTTGTATGTATTTTATCTTAATGCATTGACAAATTATCATGAAATATTATTCCTTATTATTGTATATTTTTCAGTAGGTTTTTTGCTATGATAGAAATATAGCAACATAAGTTTCCTTATGAGTAGTATTTACATGACATAATTTTCCATAATTCTATTTTTATGCTGTAAGCTTGTGAATTCAAAATGTGATTTACTTTAAAGAGCTCAGAATTGGTGTCTGTTTAAAATTATTATTCAATTTTGAAGTCTATGCCTTTTAATTTTACTATTTAGTCATCTTATAATTAACATATTTATCAGCTTCATTGGGTTTCAGTCTATAATCTATTCATCTCCCTCTGTGATTTGTTCCATTTTTTCCTCATTTCATTTTCAGGATGAATCCAGCTTTATTAACATTCCACTTTATTTCTACTCTTTGCATTTTTTCTGAGTCTCATTGTTTTCTTTTCTTTTAATGATCACTTACAGTTTATGGCTTAGAATATACATCTCTAACATTTCTTCTATGTTAATGCAATCACATGTAATTTCAAAACCAATAAGAATATATTTCCATATATATTTCCTATTTTAAGTAGTATGATTATGTGCCTTACTTCTACATACTTTATAAATATCCTAGAATATTCTTTTCTTTAAGATTTATTTATTTGAAAGTCTGAGTTAAAGAAAGAGAGGAGAGACACAGAGGGAGATCTTCTACTCACTGATTCACTCGCTAAATGACCACAGTAGCTGAGACTGGGCCAGGCCAAAGCCAGGAGCCAGGAGCATCTTCTGGGTCTCCCACATGGTAGCAAGCAGGAACCCAAGCACATGGGGCATTGTCCGCTATTTTCCCAGGCACATGAGCAGGGAGATTGATCAGAAGCAACAACTGGGACTTAAACTGGCACCCATGTGGGTTGCTGCCACAGCAGATGGCATCCTAACACACTGCACCAAAGTGCCAACCTCGCAGTATTCTATCTCATTTCCCTGAAAGGCCATAAAGTTTTTTAAAGCGTACTTTATTTAAAAAAAAACACAAATTACTGGTTATTCATTTCTTCAGTGGTTCATTTTCTACTTAACATATTTTTCCTTCTATATGATGGAGTTCAGTTCCAATGTCCTGTGTACCGATCAGCTGAGGATGGATACTTTCAGCTTAGTATATTACAAATCAACCTTCTTTTTTTCTTTAAATATTGGGATATTTTCAGTAGACACGAAATTTTTTATATTATTTCCTCTTTATATTCAAAATACTTTTGTATTCTTTGGCTTTAGATTGTTTCTGATAAAAAATCTGACAGCTCTGTCATTTGCCACTTTTTAAATTCCTATTATTCTTTTAGTTTTTTTTTTTTTTATCATGATGTGATTCAGATTAGTTTTGTTTATGGTTATCCTTCTTGGCTTTATTTTGTTTCTTGGACCTGTGGGTTTATAGTTATCAAATTTGGCATAAGAATGCCCACCCCATTATTTTAAACCCTCCCCCCTTTTCTAAGGCAGTAGTTGCATGAATAATAATCACCTTGACATTGTCCCATAGTTCACTGATAGAATTTTTTTTTTTAATGTGAGATTTTATTTTGCTTCCTGGGTTTAGTTTGGTCAGGTGCTGATGTCTTTAATTTGAAAAGTTTGTTTTTCACTAATGTTTTCTAAAAGTATTTTTGTCTTTGTGTGAACCTAGGTTGTACTAATGAAAAAACAGTGCTTATCTCTTAAAGCACTATAGCTATAGCCTATAATTTAGCTTCCTTAATACCTGGAAGGTGTCCTGCACTTAACAAATCTTCCCATGCAGATGAATCTATTAATTCACAAGCTTTTTTTGAAATTCCGCTCACAGGTGAGGTTCCCTGGTCCCAACAGAGCCGGGGCCAGGGAAGTCACGCATCAGAGGTTGGGAGGGCTCCTTTTATAGATACAAGGTATGGGGGTTAAAGGTTGAGGCAGGTCTGATCCTCATTTGTTGACCTTTAGGCACCTGTGGGGACCTTGACGAGTACTTTTCATCCCTGGAAATGCAGGTAGGGACTCTCCATCTCCTGCAAGTATAGGCCTTCTCTCTTTGTGGATCCCAAAGCTGCCAGTACCTCAAGTGTGTCTCTGAACTATGTAACATGGCCATTGCAAATACTTTTACCCTTCCTGACAGTTTTGTATGGTATAATTTTTAAATGAAAAGCCAGCCTCCAAATATTGCTATAGATATCCAGCTTTGGTCTTTCACTAAGCTCTTTTAACTTTTAGAATGGATTTCCACTTTGTGAAAAAGGCATCCTGCTTTTCTTAGAAAACAACAAAAACGTATACTATTACCTACCATACACTGATTCAAAAAACTAAATAAAATACCCATATTAATCATAATTGCAACAAAGTCATTAACTTACATTTCACTGAGAAAACTTAGAGGTAATTGTAAACTAGTTACTATACATACATGTTTTAATAAATATTAAAACTAATACAAATAGCATATTTCTATACTTATATTCATTTATAATTAGCAAAAATTAACATTTAAATGAACATTACTCAGAAATATCACATGCAAAATTAAGATACAGTGGTATGTATTATTAAAATTTAGATTAGTAATAGATGTTTCAGTACTTCATTTTACTTGCAAATTATTTGGCTATCCAATGAACATCCATTAATTAACTCAATATTATCCCAAAGTTTTAGTCATTAGATTATCTAAGGATCTTGGGAATGGTGTTCAAATTTTAAAACTATAGGATGTAATTCTTTATATAATAATTTGAACAGACTTTAATTTATATGAAAGGCACAGAGTGAGGGAAAGACAGAGAAAGAAATCATCCATCTGTTATTATACTCCTCAAATGACAGAAACAGCAAGAGCTTGGCCAGGCCAAAGCCAGGAGCTCAAGACCCCTTCTAGGTCTCTTAGGTAGGTGGCAGGGGTTCAACCAATTAAGCCATTTGCTGTTGCTTTTCCAGGCACATTAGCAGGGAGCTGGATGGGAAACCAGTATGAGGAATTAATCCAGCACTCCGATAATGTGATGCTAGTGCCATAGGCTGTGACTTTACCTGTTATGCCACAATGCCAGTCCCCTGTTATAAAAACTTTTGACAAATATGATTCAATATAGTATATCAAAATTTATAATTTCATATTTGAAATATTATATAGCTTATTTTGTCAGTAAAACCATAAAAGATATCAAAGGGGTTCGAGTTAATCAGGCAAATTCCTTAGTTTCTTTAGATTTTGCTGTAGGCTAGGCTGATACCTCAAAATTGCTAAAATTTAATTTTCAACAGGTAGCATAATGACTTTTTTCCCAAAAGTAAAATGTAATTTATATTTTATTCATCAAATTAATAAGGAGAAATAAGATATTAAAACTGTTACAAAAAAGCATTTTGAACATTTAGGTAGTTATATAAAATTTAATAATGGCAAGTTAACAAGAGATTGCTGGATTAATTTCAAAATTGACTTACATCATGCTGAACAGTAATGGTCGCATTTAGAGTTATGCTTACCTGTAGAAATAAATTATTTGCATTTCAGTCTGAAAAAATTCTTTAACATGTATCTTCCCCAAGTCTTGGGAATTTTACTCAGTAGTAAACAGTGACTCAAACACATCTATTTCCTTAAAATTTTCTTAGGTGGGCCTGAGCTTACATATGATATTACAAATATAACACTATAATTTCTGGAGTATGCATGTAATGCAGTGGTTAAGAAGCTGGCTTCCCGTATCCAAGTACCTGAGTTTGAATTCTGACTCCAGCTCCTTACTCCATCTTCTCACCAAAGCACATCCAGGAGGCAGCAGTGATAGCTCAAGAAATTGGGAACCTATCACCCATATTGAAGAGCTGTATTTCATTCCCAGCTCCAGTTGTGGGCTAGGCTTAGCCACAAACATTGCAGGAATTTGGTAAGTACAGCAATAGATGCAGGGGCACTTCTCTCCTCCCCTCCCCTCCCCTCCCCTCCCCTCCCCTCTTCTCTCCTCCCCACAACCTTCTCTCCAGTCTTTGTACTTTCTGCCTCTTGAATAACTTTTTTTACATTTTATTTTTATTTGAAAGGCAGAGAATTAGATACACACACACACACACACATATATATATATATACACACACACATACAGAAGATTTTCCATCTGTTGTTTGATCCTCCCTCCCAAATGTCTGCAACAGCTGGGACTTGGCCATCCCATAACCAGAAACCTGGAACTCAATGCAAGCTACACACATTGGTGGAACGGACTCAAGTATTTGAGCCATCATCTGCTGTATTTCAGGATTTATATTAACAAGAAGCTAGAACTGGAAGCAGAGCTGAGATTTGAACCCTAATACTCAAATATGGATGTGGGTCCCAAGAGGTGTGGTAATCAATATATCAAACAACCACCACTCAAATCAATATTTTTAGAAAGTATGTCTCTCTGCTTTTTACCTTATCTTTATGTTTTGGATTTTTTTTTCTAAGAATGTCTATGAAGTTTAGCACTTGAAGAATAGACATGAGAAAAGAAAAACAGTTTTTTTATAGTGTTTTGAAATAAAGGGAAAAGATGAAATATTGCCAATTCTTAATCTGTGCCCCAGGACAAGATTATTTATGGATTGGACATTACTATTCCTGACATGGGTATGGAAAACAGCTAATATAGTGGATAATATTTTCTATTTGATTGTAATTCTATGTGGATGTGCCTTTATATTTATGTTCAGAGACTTAGAATACTTCAGCAAGAAGTGATTGAGGTAACTAGGGAAACCACAGAATGGACCAAATTTTCCCTAAGTCTTTCCCATGAGAGCCTTGTAATATTTGGTCTATCACTTCCAATATTCATGTTAGAAGCAGATGAGATTTTGGACTCAACTACAGAAACTTCCTTGGGGAATATAGTAATGCTTTTCTAGGTAATTAATATAGAAAACCATTAAGATATTTAAATTTTGCTATATTCTTAAACCAGATATTATAATCAAACAATATAATCTGAATAATATAACTTAATTTTTTCTTTCCATAAAAGAAGACTTTATGTAGCAGCAGATAAACTCACAGTAAATAGGATAGGCATCTCTTTTTCCAGTGGCAAATAAAGATAACTGTTACCTTTAGAAATTGCTTAAGTATTAAACATGGCTTAAACTATAAAATGCCTCCTAACTCTTAATATGCTGTCTACCAAAGGAATAATATGTTATTACTAGAACTGTAATATCTCATTATATTAACACTTAATAATTTAAAATCCAATTCTAAAAATATTACCAAATTTTATTATCAGAAAAATCTTATGTAGGAGGTAAAAATGTTATTATTAATTTAACCTGTAAAATACAGTTGTAAGATGAAATCTCTCTTTTTAAAAAGCTCTATTTATTTTGAAGGGAAGACCTAAAGAGAGAGAGGGTGAGACAAAGAGAAATATCTTCCTTCTACTGGTTCACTCCCCAAATGGTCACAAAAGCCAGGACTGAGTAAGGCTTAATCTATGAATCAGGAACTCCATCTGGGTTCATATATGGTGGCAGGCAAACAAATACTTGGGCCACCATCTATTGCTTTCCAAATGCACTAGCAGGAATGTGAGATAAGACCAGAACAGCTGTGACTTGGACAAGCACTTAAGTTTGGGATATTGACAACATAATCAGTGGTTTAATCTGTTGTGCCACAACACCAGCCCCTAAGGCAATATCTTTGAAATCCCATATTCTGTTTTTTTAAGTGGGTCCTTTGATAGTCTTTAAAAGTTGTTATATGTACCTATGTGTTAATGAGGTTGTCTTAACAAAATATACATGGCATCATTCTCAGAGTATTTTAGATTATTTTAGGTTACATTTGGATAATTCTACAGTATTTCTGCAAAGAAATATTCTCATGTAATTTTTTCTCTTTATCCTCCCCAAATAAATGAGCAGTAATATAAATAGTAATAGGAGAAAAATTTGCAGCTTGAAGAAGGTCAGGGATGGGTAGGAAGAGCAGCCATTTCTCATAAAATAATATCACAGACACAATGTAATATTCAATATAAATTTCATTAGACCATTATAGCATACATCAGTGAAAGCTTACAAAAATCAGTATTCTAAGAAAATAAAAACCAAAGCAGAAAATGGCTCATTTTAAAGACATGTCACCATTGTATAAGATTTGTCAAATTCAAGAAAGAAGAATTGAAGAGAAAGGTCAAGATACACATATTAATTGTTTTTCAACTTTTATTTAATAAATTTCCAAAGTACAACTTTTGAATTATAGTGGATTTTCCCCCATAGCCTCCCTCCCACCAGCAACCATCCCATATCCCACTCCCTCTCCCATCATATTCTTCATGATGATTCATTTTCAATTATCTTTATATACAGAACATCAACTTAGAATATACTAAGTAAAGATTTCAACAAACTGCACCCACACAGAAACACAAAGTATAAAGTACTGTTTGAGTACTAGTTATACCGTTAATTCACATAGTACAACACATTAAGGACAGAGATCCTACATGGGGAATAAGTGCACAGTGACTCCTGTTGTTGATTTAACAATTGACACTCTTGTTTATGATGTCAGTAATCCCCCGAGGCTCTTGTCATGAGTTGCCAAGGCTATGGAAGCCTCTTGATTTCACCAACTCTGAACTTATTTAGACAAGGCCATATTCAAAGTGGAAGTTCTCTCCTCCCTTCAGAGAAAGGTATCTCCTTCTTTAATGGCCTATTCTTTTCCACTGGGATCTCACTCGCAGAGACCTTTCATTTAGGTTTTGTGTTTTTTTTTTTTTCTTTTTTTGCCAGAGTGTCTTGGCTTTCCATGCCTGTGAAACTCTCATGGGATTTTTAGCCAGATCCAAATGACTTAATGGCTGATTCTGAGGCCAGAGTGTTGTTTAGGACATATGCCAATCTATGAGTCTGCTGTGTATCCTGCTTCCCATGTAGGATCATTCTCTCCTTTGTATTTCTATGTATTATTATTTGCAGACACTGATTTTATTTATGTGGTGCCTTTGACTCTTAATCCTATCTTCTTTATCAATTATGAACTTAAACTGATCGCTTTAACAAGTAAGATGGCATTGGTTCCTGCCACATTGATGGGATTGAATTGGAATCCCCTGGCCCGTTTCTAGCTCTACCACTAAGGGTAAGTCCAACTGGGCATGTGCTAAACTATACATCACCTCTGTCTCTTATTCCCACTCTTATATTTAACAGGGATCGCTTTTGAGTTAAATTTAAACGACTAAGAATAATTGTGTGGTAATTACAGAGTTCAATCAATGGTGTTAAGTAGAACAAAAAAAAAAATACTAAAAGGAATAATATGGTAAGTTGTTCCTCGACAGTCAGGACAAGGGATGATCAAGTCATTATTTCTCATAGTGTCCATTTCACTTCAACATGTTTCCTTTCTGATGCTCTGTTAATTGTCACTGATCAGGGAGAACATATGATATTTGCCCCTTTGGCACTTGCTTATTTCACTCAGCATGATGTGTTACAGATTCCTCCATTTTTTTGCAAATGACTGGATTTCAATTTTTTTTTTTTTTTTTTACTGCTATAGGGTATTCTATAGAGTACACATCCCATAATTTCGTTATACAGACTTCTGTTGATGAAAATTTAGGTTGGTCCCATGTCTTAGCTATTGTGAATTGAGCTGCAATAAACATTAATGTGCAGACCGCTTTTTGTTTGCCAATTTAATTTCCGTTGATTAAATTCCAAGGAGTGGGATGGCTGGGTTGAATGGTAGGGTTATATTCAGGTATCTAGGAATCTCCAAACTGACTTCCCTAGTGGCTTTACCAGTTTGCATTCCCACCAACGGTGGGTGGGTTAGTGTCCCTTTTTCCCTACATCCTCTCCAGCATCTGTTGGTAGATTTCTGTATGTGAGCCATTCTAACTGGGGTGAGGTGAAACCTCATTGTGGTTTTGATTTGCATTTCCCTGATGGCCTCTGATCTTGAACATTTTTTCATGCGTCTGTTGGCCATTTGGATTTCCTCTTTTGAAAAATGTCTATTGAGGTCCTTGGCCCATCTCTGAAGTGGGCTGTTTGTTTTGTTGTTGTGGAATTTCTTGATTTCTTTGTAGATTCTGGTTATTAATCCTTTATTGTTCGCATATTTTGCAAATATTTTTTCCCATGTGTTGGTTGCCTCTTCACTTTCCTGACTGTTTCTTTTGCAGTACAGAAACTTCTCAATTTGATGCAATCCCAAATGTTAATTTTGGCTTTGACTGCCTGTGCTTCCAGGGTCTTTTCCAAGAAGTCTTTGAGTATGCCTATATCTTGCAGCGTTTCTCCACTGCTCTCTAATAATTTGATGGTGTCGGGTCATAGATTTAGATCTCTAATCCATGTTGAGTGGATTTTTGTGTAAGGTGAATGGTAGGGATCTTGCTTCATGTTTCTGCACATGGAAATCCAGTTTTCCCAGTACCGTTTATTGAATAGACTGTCCTTACTCCAGGGATTGGTTTTAGATCTTTGATCAAATATAAGTTGGCTGTAGATGTTTGGATTGACTTCTGGTGTTTCTATTCTGTTCCATTGGTCTATCCATCTGTTTCTGTACCAGTACCAGGCTGTTTTGATAACAACTGCCCTGTAGTATGTCCTGAAATCTGGTATTGTGATGCCTCCAGCTTTGTTTTTGTTGTACAAGATTACTTTAACTATTTGAGGTCTCCTGTCCCTCCATATGAGGCACATTTTTAGCATCATTTTTTTTCCAGATATGAGAAGAATATCTTTGGTATTTTGATTGGTATCATATTGAATCTATAAATTGCTTTTGGGAGAATGGACATTTTGATGATATTGATTCTTCCAATCCATGAGCATGGGAGATTTTTCCATTTTTTGGTATCCTCCTCTATTTCTTTCTTTAAGATTTTGTAATTCTCATTGTAGAGATCTTTGACATCCTTTGTCAAGTTTATTCCAAGTTATTTGATTGTTTTTGTAGCTATTGTGAATGGGATTGATCTTAGAAGTTCTTTTTCCACTGTGGCATTGAGGAATGTTCCTTCTATACCCAATTTGCTTAGAGTTTTCATCATGAATTGATGTTGTATAACTTCTAAAGGTTCTTATTATACATTTTTTGAATTCTGGATCTTGCATTTCTTCTATCTCATCATCTACACAATCTTGTATTGGAGTGTTTTGTTCATTTGGGAGCATCATGATGTCTTCCTTGTTCTTGTTTCCTTGGTTTTTCACATTTGTTGTTTTACACTGTGGAGATATTCTTTGTTTTCTTCCCTTTTTTCCTGCTGTGATGGCTTTTTCTCGTTATACTATGACTCTAGATTAAGTGGGCTCTCTGCTTTTGGTGAATCTCTAGAGGCTAGTGGTGCATGTGGCCAGAGAGCTCTGTTCAGTTTTTCAGGGTTAAAGGTGTGCCAATGGTGACACACTCAGTTTTGGCATGGTAAATTATTCTCTCTCTCTCTCTTTCTCTCTTTTTTTTTTTTTTTATTCAGAAGGGAAGTAATTATGCTCAGCTGAGCTCTTCTCATGGCAATCATTGCCCGGGCGCTAGCCACAGTGGGTATAATATTTGTCTGCTCTGTCCCAAGGACCACACAAAGGATCTGTGTAGTCTTCAGTGTAAGCTCAGATTCTCCCACAATGTCTCTCACCAGGTAGCCAAGGCCTCCCAAGTTTGTGGTGTCTCCCACCAACACTACTCACCTCTCAGCCACACTGTGAGTTTTCCTCCACACCCTCGTTTTTTTTGTTTGTTTGTTTTTTCCCTCACATTCCCGGTTCATAAGCTCCACACATTCACTAGGTCTTAGTCTCCTGTTATTACTCCCCACTAGAGTCAGATTTTTCTGCTTGGCTGAGGGCAGGCACAGCCCTGAGCTGGAGCAGCTGTTACATATGTCCAAAATGGCGCCTGCTCTATTGTCTCACACACCTTTGTTTGGTATTTGGAGAGAGAGAATTGTGTCCGTACCATCCCTTTTATTTTTTTTCTCCTCTAGTTAGGCTAGTGTACTTTCCCCCATGGGGCTTCAAGCCTCATTCCCTCTAGGCTTTTCCTGTCACTTTTCCACCACATCTTGGGCTTCTGTGGTTTCACCTCGCTTCTCTTTCCAGCGCTGGTGTGGAGAAGACTCTAGGCAGCTGTGCTCCTGAGCCATGGCTGCCCATGTCCTCCATGTTGATCCACTGTGTCCCTCTAATTCTGGAAGAGCTTCCTCTGCAGTTTGATCCCTAACTCTTCCCTGAGACTACACTATCTCCACATTTATTAAATTATCTTTTCCTGGAATATCAGTTAGCTTCCTCCCTATTCCGCCATCTTGGAGCCGACCTAAACATATTAATTCTTAAAAAGAATTTTTTTGCAATACCGTTACCACACTCATATAGTCCCATATTTTATGCTATTACTTCCTCACCACAATGATGAGAAACCATGGCAAAGTAAGTATGTTTACTATCTGGCCCTTTAACAAAAATAATTTTAACACCTTTTTAAAGCAGAAAATATGTTACTGTTTTTGTTACTTTATATCATTGCTGGAACTTGACACACAAAAGCAATAAGCAAAGCTTGTAAATTAATATAAACCATGTAATTGTAATACATTTTATTATGATTGTTAGGACTATCTCACTATTGACCCCCCCCCCCCCCCGAACTGTCAAGGTATTCATTTTCCACTGTTTTTAGTTGTACCAGTGAATCTGAATAGAAAATTGGCGAAGTACTATTATAAGATGACTTTTTTTTTTCTACAACAAAGTCAATGAACAGTTACTTAAGGAGGAAGTCCAGATTAATATGTCTCCATATAAAGTGTATGACACTCTAATAAACTCAGTTTTTACACTGAGCCCGAGTGAAGTTGGTTTGTGCTCCATATTTCTTGGAGCTCAAATTAGAAGAGATATATCATGTAATCAATGAGTAAGCAATAACTTTGTAGGTATATAGAAGTAAAACAAGCGCAGTATTTGCAGGACCAAAAATGAACAGATGCACTCTTTCTATTTCACTCTGAGATGCTGCTCTGAGATTTAGATGTTGCCTGTAATCAGAATAATTCCACACCAAGGACACATGTCTTGAGTATCTTACAAACATCCCTGCAGACTTTATTTCTAAACACATTGCTTTGTTGTAGAACAAGGTAATCCAGAATTAATAACAATACCAACTTCATGTTTCGACTATGAAACTTAAAATATAACTTATCAGTTATAATAAAATTATGGAGGAGTATTCACAATGTAACTGTTAAATCTAAATAAATATTTAAATAATTTTATGAAAAAATAGACTTATTAAAAACATTAAACTGTCTCAGTTTCTTCTCAGTATCACCTGCATTTAATTCCACCTCCCTCCCCCAAGAATTAGGTGTCTGTGTCTCTCAATACAGCATTGCCTGGCATTATGGGAGGAATGATGCAAGGAGCTCTTTCCTACCTTCTTTCTTAAATGAACCTTATCATTTTTGCTAAAACTATGTTATGTCATTTCTCACTTGGTTTCCATAGCTCCTGTGATGCTGCTTTCAAGCATGAATTATTGTCCAAATTGATGTTGCTATGGGGATATGGTCATTAGAGAATCTTTTTTATTTTTTAAGATTCATTTTTGTTTTATTTGAAATGCAGAGTTTTGGAGCAAAAGAGAGAGAAAGAGACCATCCCCTAGTTCACTTCCCAAATAACCACAATGACAAGGAGCCAAGAACTTTATCTGGATCTCCCACAGGGGCCATCTTCTGTTGCTTTCCAAGGCAAAGCAGCAGAGAACTGGATCAGAAGTGAAGCAGCCAGGACCATTTGGGATACCCTCTTCACAGGCAGAGGTTTAACCTACTGCACAACAACGCTGACCCCTACTGGAGAATCTTATTCTCCCTTCTTGTTCCACTGTTTCCTGGATATATTCATTATAGTTATTTTCTTTTTTCCTGTGAGTGTTAAATGGACCACCTGAGCTGAAATATTTTTGATAGTGGTGCATTACGCTGTCTATATGTTGTTGAATTTAATTTCCTAAGTTTGTGCTAAGATTTTTAATAGTATTAGTAAGAGCTCATAATCCCTAGTTATCCATTTTTAATGTTTTCATTCGTTATTAATGAAACATTCATCAACAGTTACGGATTTTATATTTGCATTCACTTTGGTCAGTTTTGGCTTCATGCATTTTGAAGGTAGAATATTCTGTACAATGATTTAGAACTTTCGTTTTCTTGAGGAATTGAGTCTTTATTGTTCAACTTTACTTTTTTCGGTGGACAAACTCTTTGCTCTGAAATTACATTTCTCATATTAGTATCACCATGCTAGTTTTGCTTGGATTTGTGTTAGCAAGATTTTTTTAATTATTTAAAACAATATATTTGTGATTTTACATAATAAAATGCATTCCAAATTCTTAGAATTTTATCTTGATATTTTATCTGACATTCATAGACTTTTATATGGACTTTTTATATTATTCCTATTAAATTTGAAAAATTAGTTGGACATTACTTTTTATATTGTCTACTTTTAGGTTATTAAAATATGGCAACTTTTTTATTTGTATCTTATTGATGTTTTAGTGCGTCTTTATGTATATTATCAAAGTTTTGAATATATTTTTATGTATCCTAATAGATTTCAAACTATTTTTATATTAATTCACCATATTATAAAAGCCATATAACAATATACTTCTAGATTTCCTCTCATTACTTTTTTCTTCATACACACAATACATTATTTCCATTATTTTCAAGGTAATGCACATTTTTTCTGACAATTGATGCTGACACCTCACATCACAGTGCCTGCTTTTGATTCTGGCTTCACCGTCTGACTGCAGCCCCCAGCCAAGGCAGAACCAGGGAGGCATTGATAACAGTGGAAGTAATTGCGTTCCCAAGACCCACGTAGCTGACCTGGATTGCATTCTCATTTCCTGACTCTGGTTATGGCCCATTCCAGTCCAACTCCAGCCCTGTCCAAGTTTTGCAAGCATTTTGCAAGTAAAACAGTAATTATATTTCTGCCTTTCAAATAAATACAAGAATTAAAGAAATGATATTTCTTTTGTTCTTGTTGATACCCTATTTAACCAAATCAAATTTTGATTTGATTGACTGTGGTGAGCTAGTTTTACTAGCAAGGAATCAGTTCTGGGACTAATGTGCATATTATACATGTAACATAAACAACTTGGCCACGTTTTCTTCATCTGTATTATGAGAGATATAGAAATCAGGGACAACAGACATGCACAAAAACATAATTAAATTTGTTGTATATGAAAAACAAAGTATGGAATTACCTTTGCCAATTATATTTGTTTATATGTTTGGGAAAGTAAAAAAAGTATTTATTCAGATGTCATTATAATTTTAATGGCAGTATTACTTTTCATACAAATACTAAAACATATAAAAATGATAGGATGGCACATAATATATAAATAGCATTCTCTTATTATCTGGAAAGAATAAGACCTCTTGAATTAAATGCAATATGTGGGAAATTAATGACTATTTGAATAGTTCTATAAACACTTTAGAAATGGAGGTTTTTCTATAGATATTTTAAGGTGATAAAATCAGATACAGTAATGTAGAAACACATTGACACTAAGCTATTTCATAATGAGCAATCTACAAGCAAGTTCTATTAACTGTTGTACTCAGTGCCTTGGTACTTTTCTTATTTAGGTTAGAGAATAGCAAACATGTTTGATGTCAAATTCATTCTGTGCAATGAGGCTAGAATATATATGGGATAAATAAGAAGCAGAAAGTGAAGAAAATTTTTCACACAATATAAATAATTTAATCCAAAAACATTAATAATATTTCAGAACTGAAAAGACCAAATAAAATGCCATACTTGTTTCCCAAAATACAATTTACAAAAGTGGTTAAAATGCCAATTTAAATTGTGATATTTTAATTCTATATCATAACTACTCTTAAAATAAAATTTGATATTATAAAATCTTACAAAATAATAAATACAGTATTTGGGAAAAAAGCCAAATATGTTAAAGTCTGAGCCCCAAGTTCCTGTGATGGTTAAGTTTATGCATTAACTTGACTGGTTGTGAGGTTCATTTCTTGGTGTGGCTGTGAAATGTTTCTAGGTGGCATTAGTATCTGAATTGAAAAGCAGTTTATTCTCTCCAGTGTAGGTGGCACAAATCCAATCCTATGCTCAGAGCCTGAATTAAACCAAAGAAAGAAGAAGGAAAAATTTTCCTCTTTGGCTCCTTCTTTACTTTTTGAGCTGGGATATCTAATTTCATCACTTGCAGCCATTCAATTGCAAATTAAACAATTGGTTTCCCTGATTGTTAGACCTGCCAGTTTTTCCCTGCATCTCTGGCTTGCAAATGGCAGATTTTCTCAACTCCATACTCAGCATGCTTCCATTCTTTGGTAAATTCTAACTAGTAAACATCCTATTGATAAACACCTCTTGTTGATTTTATATCTTTGTGTAACCATAAAACACAAGCAATATTATTCTATCTTTAGTCAAAAATCTGCTTTTAAATATGGTTAGTTCTATCCTGAGGTTTTAAAGGAAACCTACTGATTTTTCTTTGCCTTTGTTGTGACCTTTATACTTTTCACCCAGAATTAATAAATTTTGGGCATCTCTGTCTTCCTGGTGAACATATCTCCGGTATTTGGTTTTTACTTAATAACAGTGCAGTGCAACAAAGAAGCCAGAATATATGCTAAGCTTTAATACTTTCTCATTTTCCAAGCTCAGAATGATTAAATTCACTGGTAAGAAACAATTTGGTCCTACGTTTTTTCCATAAATATTCTTTTTGTTGCTTTTGATTTCCTTTGTATATTACTGGGAGATTTTCTGCCTTCACATTCTTTCTTGAATTTACTAAAGTTCCAGATTCTCAAATTAGTCTGGAATGTCAATTATGAATTCTTTGTTTGCATTGCGATTAAGTACAATTTTCTGATTGGGAAGTCTAGAAAAACACAGTTGAAGTTCCCACTTTGTGGGCAATCCAGATCCTGAAGTTAACAAGAAAGTTAGTAGACTTTCCTTGCCTTTCAATTTATCTCAGAAGAAAATTTAGCTGTTCTGTATATTGATATGTGTGCAATGTAGAATAGCTAAATTTAAATAATAATGGCCAAATGCATTCATCATTTTCTATATTCTATATAAGCAATAAATGCCACATTATAAACTTAACTGAGCATAGGAAGATGATTAATATATACATAATTGAATGTTGTTGCATGTTTGTGGCATCATAAATTTGACATCTTTTGCTTCTCAGAATTACTGTAGAAGTAATTCAGATAATGAATATAAACCGCCTTATAATGTATTAAGCATTCATGTTAGTTTTCTGATGCTACCCATCTTCTGTCATTTATTATCTACTTTCAGTGTTCTCGTTTACATGAACTAATTGAAGAGCTATGATGTTCATGATACAGTGCTACATGATAGACTGATTGTATTATTCATCAGAAAATCAAAGGGGTGGTTAACAAATTGTACTATTTCTTATTTTTATGCTACTATTTGATTTTTATGTTAACGTGATATTAACATAAAGAGAATACTTCAGTATAGTTCATAGATAGAATTCTAAGAATATAGTGATCATACTCTCCTCCCTTCTTTCACTCTCAGCCTGTCTCCCTCCCTCTCTCCTTCTTCCCTCCCCTCCCCTCCCCTCTCCGTCCCTTCCCTTCCCTTTCTCTCTTTCTTTCTTGCCTTCTTTCCATCTTCTTTCTTCTTTCTATTTCCTTTTTATTCATTTGTTCTGATATGACTGCAATAAGAGCTCCTTTACCAGCCTCACCTCCAGTGTCTCCTTTGCCCATCCACCCTACTCTAAGACACTTTCACTCCTAAATCATACTTGTGTTTCCATATTCATTCTAAAAACATCACTCACTTCTCACTTTCTAATGAATAAATCAAAATATCTTATGTTGACTATAATTATCTATCAAATTGTATCATAGCAGTTAGAGTCTAAAACTATATCTGTATTTTGTTTCTCTACCTGAAATGAAATTCTTACTTTACCTGCACAGAGTAAGGCCAAATTTCACAAATTAAAGGCAAAATACTCCATAAAAGTGCCCTGATTTAAGTCATCTACCTTAAAATTGAGTGTCCCCAGGTCACTTGCACCTCTACTACATAACTTGAAATCTGCAAGTCCCCGCTCATCCTGGTTGGGGCACCAGATTCTGTCCCAGTTGCTCCTCTTCCAGTCCAGCTGTCTGCTGTGGCCTGGGATAGCAGTGGAGGATGGCCCAAGTGCTTGGACCCTGCACCTGCATGGGAAACCCAGAGGAAGCACCTGGCTCCTGGCTTCAGATTGGCACAGCACACTGGCCGTAGCGGCCATTTTGGGGGTGAACCATCGGAAGGAAGACCTTTCTCTCTGTCTCTCTCTCTCACTGTCTAACTCTGCCTGTCAAATAAAAAAAATGGAATTAAATAAAATAATTCATTAACATAACACTAAGGACACAGTAAAATGATATGCTTAGGGTTTCAGTTTTACTATAGCAAAAACTATAGAAATCAGAATGATATAAAAGATGAAATGCATAAACTGAGGTCAGTAGCTTCCCAAAGTCAAAGATTCTTTATGTTTTCTTCATGGAGACTGGACACCTCACTCACAAAACATGTTGATCATAAATGATAGGAAAAAAGCTTTTACCTCTGTTGTTCAGAGTTCTCACTGCATTATATTATGTAGGTACAATTTATTAAATCATTACCTCTATGTCTCAATCTGCTGTCCTCCTCTCCCTCAGAGGACAAGTTGACAAGTGGCTTAAAGATCCAAAGCACTAACCCTGTCATTGGGATTCGTAGTATGACCATCCCAGTATGAACAATTTCATTAGCATAAACTCTCAGGTATGGTGTGAGGTAACTATCAGGAATAGCAAAGATACTTCAGTAACACCAGAAATTCTATGTAGAGCCCATATCCCATTAACCAGGAATAGATGCTAGCCAAGTTCTTTACAACATTAATAAAACTAAACCATTTCCTGAGTGTTCGTCTCCATTATCATCTCTACCCAAAATATTTGCTGAACTTCCTTGATGTTCCTAACAAAAGAACTTCTTTGGTAGCACGTGCTTTGGTCACTCCTACTACATGCATTTTTTAACTCTGGAAAGTTTAGTTATGTGACTCATTATACTTTTTGTACATAAACACAGTTAAAATTATATACTCTACTAAATTATAGATTACTCATTAATGAGTGAGCTTTTAATCTTTTATGGTTCAGTAATGTTCAGCAAATAATTATTTGCCTAATAGTTGCTCAAGTATTTAACGAAATTGTTCATACCAACTGGATCATTCGTTTTTTCTAGGTATAGATAACAAAGGAAAATACAAATAATGACCACAAAGAATGATATTAACATTTCACACCCAGACCCTTTTATACCTGAAGACAGTGGGAATTCTTGTTTAAAGAGGACAATTGAGCCAAAGATACAAATAAATTTTGAAAATAAAGGAAAGGAGCTTGAGGTTACATCCAGAAGAGATACTTGTGGTAATAAGCATTTGTGGATATTTACCATGGAAACTCAAGTCACCTATGTAGCTTTTGCAATAACCAGAGGCAGTGGCATGACTCCTTTTCATTTAGAAAGTCAAGACCTGACCCACTTGAAAAACTGATGACAAGGTACAAGGAACTGATTAAGTTGCTCTGCTTCAAGTCTAAGCTGATTAAGCTTCGTGAAGTCAAAAAGCCTCCTAATAGTACCTTGTGCTTTACTAAGTTCAGGTCAAAAGTCCTAACAAATAATTGATTATTTTCCAACAAATATTATGTTATATTTTTATTGTGAGTCATACTAATACTTTATTTGCATCTGAAAGACACAGTAAGATGAATTTGATTGAGTTTTCAGCATAACTAATATCTATCATAGTTATGAAGACCACAGGGGTTTAAATATAGCTCTTTGTATAACCAACCACTTGTGCATTATGGAGTATGCACAGGATATGATTAATGAAACTTTTATATTTGTTTTTGTAGTGAAATAAAGTATATATGGAACATGCTTTTCTCAGTAAAGTTATTAAGTGTATGCTTTTTCCATATTGCCTAATATTGTCCTTTCTGTAAAAGGTACTTGCTTTCAAACTAGAAAATAATTAAGTACAAGGACTTATGATTTTTATTTCGTTTGCAGCAATTAATATCTGTAGGATCATGAATAAATTTCTTAAGCCTTCTGAACCAATTTTTTTCTTTGTAAAAAAAGTCTTTGTGTGAGTATAAAATGCTTTCATGTGTATAAAGATGCTAGTAGTAGGTTGCTATTATCTAGAATATAATCAAAACATCTTAGCTCCCCTCATCACAATATCTTGAATGAGATAGGTAGTGAATTCTGTTTTTTTAAATACTCAGATCACTGCCATGTCAACAAAGATTTTAGGAAATTGTAAGTATAGAAAAATGTACTCTAAGTATTCACAGGATTAAGTACCATTCCAACATAAAAAAAGGACCTCAGTTGGATGAACCATTATCTTAGGCGTGGAAAAGGAAATATCATTTTAGAGAGGAAAATGCTTGCAATTGAGCAAGCTGTGCACAGTGGCTAATGGCGGTGGAATTTAGAGGAAAATAGGTAAGTTTAAAACTATCTTTCTATTAAAAAAAAAGGAAGAAGAGAAAGAATAGAAAAAAACCCATAGGGATGCAGCATACAAAAAAATTAGCCCAATAATTAGACTGGATATGAAAATCAGTAAGAAGGGTCTCTGATTAATGATGTCCATATAGTTTCTCTAGATTCATTTGACATTTTTTCTGTATAAAGCATCCAACTTGAAATAAGTTTGAAACCATAATCTATATAGTTGTGTGGTTCTTTTACTCTTTTGTTTTCATTCAATGGCATAAATTTCAGAGAGTCTGTATAAAACAGAAAAAATAGAACTAAGGTAAAGTGTAAGTCATTTTTAGATTTGTGTCAAAAACTGAATTGCAGAAAATTAAATACATGGCCAGAATTCATGTTTTAAAATCTTATGTTTTATCTATTATTTTTCAGTTTGACATTATATATATCTCAAAAATTTGCATGAAGAAAATTAAGGAAATAGTATTGCATACTCTGTCATTTCAGTCATAATTAAATAGGTTGTACATTTATAATTTTACCAGAAAATGATTTTAAAATGCCTAAGAATAGAAAATTTCCAGTTCTCATGTGCATGTAGTGGAAAAAATTGGTAGTTGATATCTCATGTCATTGGTATTTGTGACTCAAAACCTCACCTACAATAATAATGTAAAGTAAAAACAAACTCAACGAAAGGCTGCAATGTTGTGTCAACCCAAAGCACTGTCCTCTTAGTGTTTATTAATTAGGAATTTAAGTTTCTCCCTCAGGTTTCAATAGGTTGATGTTCTAACATTGCAGGAGCATTCCATACTACTTTATGCCATTCCAATAATCTCCTCTGAGAATAAAAATTAGAACCACTGTAGAAATTGAAATATATTCCCACCATAAACTGGTATCACTCATTTTTTTTTTTGTAATTTTAGAGGTTTTTTTTTTTTCTTTTAGATTATGTCCACCAGTGTATTTATTTGTTTTTGTTTTTTTTTTTTTTGAGACTTATTGATTGTAAATGAACTTAAGGTGCAGTGGGTTAAGCTGACACCTAAAATGCTGGCGTCCCATATGGTTGCCTGTTCAAGACCTGGCTGCCCCACTTTCAGTCCAGCTCCCTGCTCATTTGTCTGGGAAAGCAGCAGACAATGGCCCAAGTTTTTGGGCTCTCGCACCCATGTGGGAAACCCAGATGGAGTTCCAGGCTCCTGGTTATGGCCTGGCCCAGTCTCAGCATTTGCAGCCATTTGGGGAGTAAACCAGCAAATGGAACATCTCTCTCTCTCTCTCTCTCTCTCACTCTCTCTGCGTGTGTGTGTGTCTCCCTCTCTGTCATTCTACCTTTCACATAAAAAAATGACATAAAAAAGATTAAAATAAATTTATTTCACATAAATTTTAAGAAAAAAAGATTTATTTATTGGCTTATTGAAGGATATAGTGATGATAAGAGAACAAGAGACAGGAGAGAGAGAGACAGAGAGAGAGATCACTCCTGAAATGGCCACAATAGTTATCACTGGGGCAGGCCAAAGCCAGAAGCCAGGAACTTCATCCTGGTGTCACGTATCAGTAGCAGGGGCCCCAGTGCTTTGGCCATCTTCTGCTGCCTTCACAGGCACATGAATGGAAATCTGGATTGAAAGGAGAGCCGCCAGGACTGAAACCACGATTCTGATATGGAATGCCAGTATCTCATGTAGTGATTTAACCAGCTGTGCTACAAGGCTGGTCCCATATATATTATCTTTTACTTCAAATTTTTCTACTGTTTTTTTTAATTAATTAATTTTCTATGCCATTTCCAAATTAACACCAGTTTTTTTTTCATTTCCAATTATCTTTATATACAGAAGATCGATTCAGTATATAATTAGTAAAGATCTCATCAGTTTGTACCCACACAGAAACACAAAATGTAAAAATACTGTTTCAGTACTAGTTATAGCATCACTGCACATTAGACAACACATTAAGCACAGATCCCACATGGGATGTAAGTACACAGTGACTCCTGTTGCTGACTTAACAATTTGAAACTCCAGTTCATGGCGTCAGTAATCTCCCTAGGCTCTAGTCATGAGTTGCAAAGGCTATGGAAGCCTTTAGAGTTCGCTGACTTTGATCTTATTCCGATAGGGTCATAGTCAAAGTGGAAGTTCTCTCCTCCCTTCAGAGAAAGGTACCTCCTTCTTTGATGGCCCCGTTCTTTCCACTGGGATCTCACTAACAGAGATCTTTCATTAGGGTCTTCTTCTTTTTTTTCTTTTCCATGGTATCTTGGCTTTCCATGCCTACAATACTCTCATGGGCTCTTCAGCCAGATCTGAATGCCTTAAGGGCTGATTCTGAGGCCAGAGTGTTGTTTAGGACATCTGCCATTCTATGAGTCTGCTGTGTATCCCGCTTCCCATGTTGAATCCTTCTCTTCCTTTTTGATTCTATCAGTTAGTATTAGCAGACACTAGTCTTGTTTGTGTGATCCCTTTGACTCTTAGACCTATCAGAGCTATCAATTGTGAACTGAAATTGATCACTTGGACTAGTGAGATGGCATTGGTGCATGCCACCTTGATGGGATTGTGTTGGAATCCCCTGGCATATTTCTACTCCACCATTTGGGGCAAGTCCGATTGAGCATGTCCCAAATTGTACATCTCTTACCTCTCTTTTTCCACTCTTAAATTTAACAGGGATCACTTTTCAGTTAAAATTTAAACACCTAAGAATAATTGTGTGTTAATTACAGAGTTCAACCACTAGTACTAGAACGACAACAACAACAACAACAAATACTAAAAAGGATAAAGTATTACATTGTACATCTAGAGTCAGGTCAAGAGCTGTTCAGGTCATTGTTTCTTATAGTGTCCATTTCACTTCAAAAGGTTTCCCCTTTGGTGCTCAGTTAGTTGTCACCGATCAGGGTAAACAAATGATATTTGTCTCTTTGGGACTGGCTTAATTCACTCAGCATGATGTTTTCCAGATCCCTCCATCTTGTTGCAAATGACCGGGTTTCATTGTTTCTTATTGCTGTATAGTATTCTATGGAGTACATGTCCCATAATTTCTTTATCCAGTCTACTGTTGATGGGCATTTGGGTTGATTCCAGGTCTTAGCTCTTGTGAATTGAGCTGGAATAAACATTAATGTGCAGATGGCTTTTTTCTTTGCCAAATTAATTTCCTTTGGGTAAATTCCAAGGAGTGGGATGGCTGGGTTGAATGGTAGGGTTATATTCAGGTTTCTGAGGAATCTCGAGACTGACTTCCATAGTGGCTTAACCAGTTTGCATTCCCACAAACAGTGGGTTAGAGTCCCTTTTTCCCCACATCCTCTCCAGCATCTGTTGTTGGTAGATTTCTGAATGTGAGCCATTCTCACTGGGGTGAGGTGAAACCCCATTGTGGTTTTGATTTCCATTTCTCTGATTGCTAGTGATCTTGAACATTTTTTCATGTGTCTGTTGGCCATTTGGATTTCCTCTTTCAAAAAATGTCTCTTGAGGTCCTTGGCCCATCTCTTAAGTGGGTTGTTTCTTCTGTTGTTGTGGATTTTCTTGATTTCTTTGTAGATTCTGGTTATCAACCCTTTATCTGTAGAATAGTTTGCAAATATTTTTTCCCATTCTGTCGGTTGCCTCTTCCCTTTCTGACTGTTTCTTTTGCGGTACAGAAACTTCTCAATTTGATGCAATCCCAAATGTTAATTTTGGTTTTGACTGCCTGTGCTCCTGGGGTCTTTTCTAAGAAGTCTTTACCTGTACCTATATCTTGCAGGGTTTCTCCAATGCTCTCTTTTAATTTGATGGTTTTGGGTCTTAGATTTGAGTCTTTAATCCATGTTGAGTGGATTTTTGTGCAAGGTGATAGGTAGGGGTCTTGCTTCAAGCTTCTGCACGTGGAAATCCAATTTTCCCAGCACCATTTATTGAATAGACTGTCCTTATTCCAGGGATTAGTTTTGGATCTTTGGTCGAATATAAGTCGGCTGTAGATGTTTGGATTGATTTCTGGTGTTTCTATTCTGTTCCATTGGTCTATCCATCTGTTTCTGTACCAGTACCAGGCTGTTTTGATAACAACTGCCCTGTAGTATGTACTGAAATCTGGTATAATGATGCCTCTGGCTTTGTTTTTGTTGTACAAGATTGCTTTGGCTATTCGAGGTCTTCTGTGTCTACATATGAATTTCAGCATCATTTTTTCCAGATCTGAGAAGAAGGTCTTTGGTATCTTGATTGGTATTGCATTGAATGTATAAATTGCTTTTGGGAGAATAGACATTTTGATGATATTGATTCTTCCAATACATGAGCATGGAAGATTTCTCCATTTTTTGGTATCCTTTTCTATTTCTTTCTTTAAGATTTTGTAATTTTCATATTAGAGATCTTTAAAGTCCTTGGTTAAGTTTATTCCAAGGTATTTTATTTTTTTTTTTAGCTATTGTGAATGGGATTGAATTTAGAAGTTCTTCCTCAGCCGTGGCATTGCCCTTGTATACAAAGGCTGTTGATTTTTGTGCACTGAGTTTATATCCTGCTACTTTGCCAAACTCTTCGATGAGTTCCAGTAGTCTCTTAGTAGAGTTCTTTGGGTCCCCTAAATAATCATATCATCTGCAAAGAGGGATAGTTTGACCTCTTCCTTCCCAATTCGTATCCCTTTAATTTCTTTTTCTTGCCTAATAGCTCTGGCTAAAACTTCCAGAACTATATTGAATAGCAGTGGTGAGAGTGGGCATCCGTGTCTGGTACCAGATCTCAGCGGAAATGCTTCCATCTCTTCCCCATTCAATAGGATGCTGGCCGTGGGTTTTTCATAAATTGCTTTGATTGTATTGAGGAAAGTTCCTTCCATACCCAGCTTGCTTAGAGTTTTCATCATGAAAGGGTGTTGTATTTTATCAAATGCTTTCTCTCCGTCTATTGATATAATCATATGGTTTTTCTTCTGCAGTCTGTTAATGTAGTGTATTACGTTGATTGTTTTGTGAATGTTGAACCATCCCTGCATAACAGGGAAAAATCCCACTTGGTTTGGGTGGATGATCTTTCTGATGTGTTGTTGCATTCTATTGGCCAGAATTTTCTTGAGTATTTTTGCATCTATGTTCATCAGGGATATTGGTCTGTAATTTTCTTTCAATGCTGTATCTTTTTCTGGCTTAGGAATTAAGGTGATGCTGGCTTCATAGAAAGAATTTGGGAGGATTCCCTCTTTTTCGATTGTTTTGAATAGTTTGAGAAGAATTGGAGTTAGTTCTTCTCTAAATGTCTGGTAGAACTCAGCAGTGAATCCATCTGGTCCTGGGCTTTTCTTTGTTGTTTCAATTTCTGTGTCAGTTATTGGTCTGGTTAGTTTTTCTATGTCTTCCTGGCTCAATTTAGGTAGGTTGTATGTGTCCAAGAATCTCTCCATTTCTGATAGATTTCCTTGTTTGCTGGCATACAAGACCTTGTAGTAATTTCTGATGATTCTTTTTATTTCTGTGGTGTCTGTTGTTACATTTCCATTTTCATCTCTGATCCTATTGATTTGGGTCTTTTCTCTCTTTTTTTAGTTAGTTGGGCCAATGGGATGTGAATTTTGTTTATTTTTTCAAAAGACCAGCTCCTCGTTTGGCTGATTTTTTGTAATGCTTTTTTGGATTCAATCCTGTTGATTTCTTCTTTGATTTTTATTATTTCTCTTCTACTGGGTTTGGGTTTGGTTTGCTACAGATTTTCTAGAACCTTGAGAAGACTTGAAAGCTCATCTATTTGGTGCCTTTCCAATTTCTTGATGTAGGCACCTATTGATATAAACTTTCCTCTTAACACTGCTTTTGTTGTATCCCATAGGTTTTGATATGTTGTGCTGTTATCCTCATTTACTTCCAGAAAATTTTTGATTTCTCCTTTTAATTTCTTCTATGACGCATTGTTCATTCAGGAGCATGTTGTTCAATCTCCATGTGTTTGCATGTGCTCTAGGGATTCCCAAGTTGCTAATTTCCAATTTCATTCCTTTGTGGTCTGAGAAGCTGCATGGTATGATTCTAATTCTTTGAATTTGCTGTGACTTGCTTTATGGCCTAGTATGTGGTCAATCTTAAAGAAGGTTCCATGTACTGCTGAGAAGAATGTAAAGTCTTTAGATATAGGATGAAATGTTCTGTAGATATCTGTTAGATCCATTTGGGCTATAGTGTCATTTAAATCTACTGTCTCCTTGTTGATCTTCTGTCCTGTTTATCTATCTCTGAGAGTGGAGTATTGAAGTCCCCCAGAACTATTGTATTGGTGTCTAAGTTTCTCTTTAAGTCCCTTAACATGTCTTTTAAATAAGCTGGTGCCCTGTGATTAGGTGCATATACATTGATAATCGTTATATCTTCCTGTTGAATGGATCCCTTCATCATTATATAGTGCCCCTCTTTGTCTCTCCTAACAGTTTTTGTGGTAGTTTATGTTGTCCGATATTAAGATGGCTACGCCTGCTCTTTTTTCTGTTGGCATGGTATATCTTTTTCCAGCCTTTCACTTTCAGTCTGTGTGCATCATTGTTGGAAAGATGAGTTTCTTGTAAGCAGCAAAAAGATGGGTTTTGTTCCTTAACCCAATCAGACAATCAGTGTCTTTTAACTGGACAGTTCAGGCCATTAACATTCAATGAGACTATTGAGAAGGAGTAACTTTGCCCTGCCATTTGCCAAAGATATTTTCTAATATATGGTTTGAGATTCCTGTGATCATTTGCTGTGAGGTTTCCTTCCTTTACCTTCTTTCATATTGGTGACCGTGTTTCTGTGTTACTGTGTGTAACACACCTTTAAGTGTCTTTTGCATGGTTGGACGAGTGGCAACAAATTCTTTCAATTTCTGTTTGCTATGAAAGGTCTTTATTTCACCTTCATTCACAAATGAGAGCTTTGCAGGATATAATATTCTGGGCTGGCAGTTTTTCTCTCTTAGTACCTGGGCTATGTCTCACCATTCTCTCCTCGCTTGTAGGGTTCTGATGAGAAGTCTGCTGTGAGTCTAATTGGAGATCCTCTGAGAGTAATCTGGCGTTTCTCTCTTGCACATTTTAGGATCTTTTCTTTATGTTTCACTGTGGTGAGTTTGATTATGACGTGTTGTGGTGAGGATCTCTTTTGGTCATGTTTATTAGGGGTTCTATGAGCTTCTTGTACTAGGATGTCTCTGTCCTTCTCCAAACCTGGGAAATTTTCTGCTAGTATCTCACTAAAAAGGCCTTCTAATCCTTTCTCCCTCTCCATGCCTTCAGGAACTCCTAGAACAGAAATGTTGGGTTTTCCATAGTATCCTGTAGATTCCCAGCAACATGTTTTAGATTTCTAATTTCCTCTTCTTTTCTTTGGTTTGACTGTATACTTTCCTGTGCTCTGTCTTCTAAGTCCGATATTCTCTCTCCGGTTTCACTGACTCTGTTTTTAAGGCTCTCTAATGTGTTTGTCATTTGATCTATTGAGTTCTTCATTTCATTATGGTTTCTTGTCCCTATCACAGTTTCATGTTCTACTAGTTTTTTCATTTCATTTTGATTCCTCCTTAATATTTCATTTTCCCGAGAGAGATTTTCTATCTTGTCCATTAAGGATTTCTGTAGTTCAAGAATTTGTTTTTGAGAACTTCTTAATGTTCTTATCAATTTTTTGAGATCTGCTTCTTGCATTTCCTCTATCTCTTCATCTTCATAATCTTGCATTTGGGTGTCTTGTTCATTTGGGGGCATCATAGTGTCTTCCTTGCTCTTGTTACCTCGGTTTCTACATTTGTTGTTTGGCATGTTGGAGATAATTTATGTTTTTTTTTTTTTTTTTTTTTTTTTTTGCTGTGTTGTTTTTTTCTCATTATACTATGCCTCTAGGTGGGCTGTCTGCTTTGATGGATCCTTAGAGGCTGTGATGGGTGTGGCCAGAGAGCTCTGCTTGATTCTTCAGTTTTTAAGGCTGTGCAAAAGTGACTCACCCAGATTGTTCTCTCCCTTGCTCCTTGCTGGATCTCTCTCTCTCTCTCTCTCTCTCTCTCTCTCTCTCTCTCTTTTGACTCAGTTGGGAAGTAATTCCACACAGCTGAGTGGAATTGAGGGTACTTGAAATCTGGCCTCTGTGAGTATTCGTTTGATCTACCCCTGGTACCACACAAAGAGTTTATGCAGCCCTCAATGTTTTCTCAAGTTTCACCATAGTCCCAAGTTACCGCTTTACATATGTAAAATGGTGCCTGCTTTTTGTTTTGCTGGCTTTGTTAGGTGAGTGGAGAGAGAGGCCTCTGCCTTTCCCCACCAATGTCTGGGGTTTCTGAGGTTTTTGTCTTTACCTCTGGTTCCTGCACTGGCGAGATTCTGTGGCTCGGCTCCCACGTCTGGGCTTCCATGTGATGGGCTCCCTGTAGGTCCTCTGTGTCACATCCACTAGATCCGGAAGCGTTCTCACTGCAGTTTTTTTCTTGAGTCTTTTCCTGTGGCTACAGTAATTCCACTTTTATGAAACTATATTTTCCCAGACTATCGGCACACGTCCTCACTATCCGCCATCTTGGCTCCGCCCCTTTTTTCTACTCTTTTAAACTTATTTTTATACTACACCAAATTATATGTCTTGTGTTTTCTAAAAACATTAACTTATTCAAGATCAATTCTAGAAAGTGCATATTTACAAGAAATAAAATATAATTTCTATTTTATCTTGCCTGTTTAATAAAGTATTCTTTAGTAGTTTGAGTCCCATTTTGTCAAATTTGTACAAGTAAAATATATATTCCTAACAATAACAGTAAAATGTTACTAAAATGATTTGCTTTATGTATTTTTCAAGCTATATGTGCTTTGTGGAGTCGAGGGGAGACTGAAAAAGCATGAATGATTTTGGTAATTTTTTAAAGATTTATTTTATTTATTTGAAAGGCAAATAATTGAAGAGAGATAGAGAGAAAGAGAGAAAAATCTTCTATCCACTGGCTCACTCCCCAAATGGTCGCAATGGCCAAGGCAGGGCCAGGCTGAAGCCAGGAGCCAGGAGCTTTATCCATGGTTCCTGTATGGGTCACAGGAGCCCAGGCACTTGGGGCATTTCTACTGCTTTTCCAAGTTCATTAACAGAGAGCTGGATCAGAAGTGGAACAACCAGGACTCTGACCAGTGCCCATTTGGGATTTTGGCATCGCAGGCAGCTGCTTTACCTGTTACTCCACAATGCTGACCCTGGCAATTTTTCCTACTGCTTTTCTCCAGACACATTTGAGAACTACATATTTACATATATTTCTGCTTTTGTCTTTATATACTGCAATTTAGAAGATCAATCTTTTTCTTAAATCAATTTATATATCATTTAGGTACATCCTAGCATAGAACCACCCCACATGGTTGTGACTTGGGAAATATTGGAAACTCATTTTTATGATGACATTTTTTACTTTCCTTATGTTGATAACATTGTTGCAAGTAAGTTCCACTCTTAACTATGGCACAGAAATTCAAACACAGCTACAGGTAGTAGTGGATGGATTCAATAATTCTGTGAGTGGACAGTTCTGGAGTAGTACAGAAATATATTTTACTAGAAAAATTTTAAAGCAAATTAGATCACAGATTTGTAACTTCTCTTATATTAAAGTTAGGGAAGTAATTGTGGAATCATTGAACTCTAGGGTTGGTGTTGTGGTACAGCATGTTTGGCTGCCATCTATGATGCTGTCATGCCTTGTGAACATGATTCTGTACCTATAACCACTCTCTTTCTGGCTGGCTCAAGAGAAAGATGGATATATTCATATCACACATGTGTATGTACACACACATGCTTTATCCATTTGGAGAAGGCTTTCCATATATACTTTGCAAGAACAATTTAGCATAAGTTTGCAATTGTGATGCTTCCAAGGCCCTGACTATATTCACTGCTTTAAATTCTGTTCTTAGGGATGAGTTCTTTGCAATCTTATTGGTAATGCAAACTCTCAATAAGATTTCATTGGTACTGATGTGTACTTTCAGGTAATACCAGTGGATTTAGCATTATTTTTCCTCAATCAACTGTATATAATGAATTTCTAAGGAGACCACAGATGTGGACTGAAAGACATTGAGCTTGCAAGAGAAGTATACAGATGATTTGGTGTCACTTGCTCTTGCAACTTAATGTATGCCTTGAGGAGCTGTTCACACCAGATCTTTTTTATATTATTTCAACCCAATGAAAGAGGGATGCTTTTTCTTGCATTTATGCTTAAAAGTATCATTTAAGTGCTGTGATATGTATCCTTGTTAAGTTTTGCTGCAAGTTCTGCATTGATTTTCTATGAGCTAATTATTTGCATTTTTTCTGATGCTAAAACATTCCTTCCATACATTATTTCTCTAGATCCTTCAATATTTGTGTAAAGTCTAACTCCCATATGTTTTATTTCACAGCAATCATAGTAGTGTTTTTTTCTGATTCTTATAAGAATTCTTTCATTCCATGACAGCCATAGGAGCTCAGCTTCTCTGAATAAATTGTGACTGTCAAAAGGATAAAATTAAAATAAAATAAAAAGGATAATAATTAAAATAATAATGGAATTTCTTTTTTTTTTTTATTTGACAAGCAGAGTTAGACAGTGAGGGAGAGAGAGACAGAGAGAAAGTTTTCCTTCTATTGGTTCACTCCCCAAATGGCTGCTATGACCGGCACTGAGCCCATCTGAAGATAGGAGCCAGGCAACCGGGACTAGAACCCGGTGCCCATATGGGATGCTGGTGCTGGATAGTGGAGGATTAACCAAATGAGCCATAGCGCTTGCCAGAACAATGGAATTTCAAAGATTCCTTTTCAAATGTACAATGTGCCACCCTTTACGATAAATATCCAAATTCATTGCTATAATCATTCAGCAAAATGTTGTCACCTTTGTGTTTGTGGATATTCATAAGAATAAAATAATCGCATTGTTAGCTAGGGGTGAAATATACACAAGAGGAAATACAATGTACACAAGAAGAAATTAATACAGAGAATGAGTCAGAAATAGGCTTGATCAAAATGAATCAGGAGAAATATTGGCCACCCACGACTCTTTGGATGCCAGCCACAAATATCTAGGATAGCTTTACTATATATTATTCTATATTACAGTTTGTCATTTCTTCCCCACCAAATAATCAGCCTCTTGCAGTGCTCTAACTCATACCAAATATGTAAGACAGTAGCTTTACTAAACATATATAGTATTACTTTTTTTTATTAAAATGGTCTGTGATTGTCTACTCCTTTCTTCCCATTCATCAAGTCCTTCTATGATGACTAATCACTTGATCCCTACTTCCTTGCTATAAATGTTGTGTGTGTGTGTGTGTGTGTGTGTGTGAGAGAGAGAGAGAGAGAGAGAGAGAGAGAGAATATGATCACATATTTGGGATACTTTCCCTGTAGCTTCTTTATCCTCAGATAAAGGTGATAAGTTGTCTCTGTTGATTGTTGGATTCATGTCTTGTAACTTGTACTTCTGTCCAACCAAAACATTGTTACTTAGAAATGAGGAGTGGCGAATTATGGATTTAAATTACAGGATTGACTGAGTGAGTTAGAGCTGACATGTTTGCAGTTTTAATGGTGAAACATTTTATCAGCATTCAGACTTTGTACCAAAAGAATATAAAGATTTATATGGTCTATTAATAAATTTGCTTTGAGCCTTTGGTTACCTCTTTGCACTTTCAATTATATATTTCATGAAACTACAGACTTTTTTAGACTATCTCATGCTAAAGAAAATACAGAAGCAATTTAATGATGCTTTTGAAGAATGGTACCTGTTATGCCCAACATTCAAGAACTGAAATTGCTAAAGTATTTTTTAAATCAGATCTTCATGGACACACAGGTCTTTATTATAAACAAAATTCAGCATGGTGATAAGAAACAAAAGTATACAAGTCTGGGCACGTGATAACAAAAGAAATTCTATAGGTTTAGTTCCCAAACTGGGTTATCTTGTTGAAGTAGTAGAAATATTAGACCTGTCTTTAAAGTTTCAGCCCACAGTCAAATAACATCTACTAGGCTGAGAGCTTTGCACATGCACACACACAAAGTGTTGCTTCTAAGTGACAGAATTTTTTTAAAAAAATATTTATTTGCTTATTTTAATGGCAGAGGGATCGAGGAGGGGAGACACACACAGAGATGGATAGAAAAAAGAGAGCGAGAGAGGGAGAGAATAAATGGTTTATTCTCCAAATTGGCCATAATGTCCACAGGGCTGGCCAGGCTAAAGCTAGGAGTCATGAATGCTGTCCAGACCTCCCACATGTGTGGCAGGGACTCATGTACTTGGGCCATCTCATGTTGTCTTCTTAAAAACATTAGCAGGAGGCTGGATTGAAATAGAATCACAAAGACTCAAAAAGGCATTCTAATACGGGATGCCAGCATCACAAGTGGCAGATGAACATACCACATCATAACACTATCTCTGAAGGGACAGAAATATTATCAGGTGGAATCTCTGAGAGAGGTAAAAGCAAAACTAGCCACAGGCTTATTGTGGTCTTCAGGAGATACATTACCAGAGAAGCCACATTAATGGTGATCGTTAATGTCCATTCTTTGTAGCATCTCCTAAACACCCCAAATTAGATATTTGGGTCATAGACAGAACATTCTGAATACATTCCTGGGAAATATCCCCCACGGCTTATTTCAGGACAGCTCATGAAAGACCATGGCTACGAGGAAAGGACTTCAATTTTCTCTTCTGGGAAACCTAATAGGAGTCTCGTTACTCCTTCCATCAGATATCCTTACTGAGCCTGACCCAAAGAGAAAGGTTTATGTTTACAAAACTAAATGTGCATTTCCTCCCTGAATTATTGATTATCTGCCAGTGCATATGGAATGTATATCACACTGTAGGGAAGTTAAATTTTTCCATCAACTCTCTAGAGTTTCAATAACTTGGCCTTTAGGAATAAATTAATAATGCACAAATTAACAGGAGAAAATGCATACAAATTTATTATGTGTTTATGCACAGGTACTTCACAAAATATAAGACAAAAAAAGATGATTGGAGATTATAAAGAAAAGAGTAGAGTGGGGTTTCTGTAAGGAGGTGTTGATAGTTTATGAGATGGCAAGTGGTGGAAATGAATGGCAAATATTTTGTTTTATATATGAAAACTGTCAGTAACACTCAAAATGGGTGGCAGCCTTAATCTCTTGTCCTGTGATGTGATCTGTCTTGGATCATCTTTAAGCACACGAGGGAACGCCAGAGACAACCTCTGCTTGCATCCACAGCTGCTCAAGCTCCCAATCAGCTGCCAAAGCACCATGTTTTAGAGTGTCGTTTTCTGAGCCCCATCTGTAGATAAATTCTTTACTTAGTCATAAATTGCAGAATAATGAAAAGAGATCATTTCAGATCTTGAACTTACCTTTTCATCTCTTAGATTCATGACATGAAGTATCTGCATTAAATTTGGTTTGAGTATGTTATGGAGATAATGTTTTTCTGGTCTACAGAGGATACTTGCATTATGGTAAATGTCCCATGCTTATTGTTTAATGAATGAGAATTAGAGTATGTTGAAAAGAAGAATAACAAAGTAATGTGTTCTTTCATACATTTGTCCTTGACTGCTACAGATGATTGACATATCCTATGGAGTTCTTATACTTTAAGGCTGAATTCCTGCCAAATCATATGGAGTTACTCCACGGACATACGACCATAATCATAGTTATGCCTCTGAAAAGGGCTCTGTCTGAAGGCAAATCTTTCATAAGAAAACTTAAATAAATAAGGCAGCACATTTTACTTTTTAAAAGAATGTTTCTCTTCTCATGGTTACATACATTGTTTCAAGATTTTACTGCAAAATATTCTTAATAAAATCAACCTATTGTGGAAATGACAATAGATACTCACCCAGAGACATCTGTTCCCAGGAGAATACTTTAAAATGCAATACCTGGATGTTACTTTGAATGCCTACTTTTGGAAAAGAAAAAAGTTTATTCTCTGCTGCTGATTAACAGAAGTAGTTGCTGAGGTGATAGTTGAGGTCCGAAAGACTCAGTGCACTTGTTTGCTCTGTCCACAGAGAAATGTTCATCCTCAGGGTTTTGAGAACTGAAAACTGACAATAAACTCATTTGTTTATTGTGAACTGAATTTATGGCATCTGCAACTGAAAGAGTCTTGACTAATGTATAAAACAAATATTTTAAGAATAAATGTCTTATTTTGGAGTGTATCATATTTAATTAGACCCCTTCCAACTGTTGCCACACTTTTAATAAACGAATCCATTTAATTCTGGATGAGGACATAGATGAAGAGCTTTCCCATTTCAACAGGGTACTTACAAATGGGACACGTTTACTATGGCAGGAACTAAAATGTAAGACCCAGGACAGTGGGTGATCATGTAGGTATACTGGCACTATTTAAGAAAGGGAGTGGAGTGAAGGGCCAGGAATAATGCCTTTGAGGATTGCAGATGAGGTGATTGATGATCTAACCTAAAAGATGCATGAAATCTACAAAATCTACAAAAAAGAACTTATATTCATTGATGAACAAATGGAGCCTTATTTGAACATAATGAGTAAAGAATAATTTCTTATCCATCTTCAAGGAAATAAGACATGTCTTCATATCTCTAAGTTACATATTTTCAGGTAGAAATCTAAACAAAAATTCATGAATTATAATTTAAAGGTTTTAAATGTAATTGAATTTAGTTTACCATATTATATATTTTTCTATTATAAAATATTATTACACATGCATAAACATATGCTCTAAGTGGAGAAATAATTTGCTGTTTTTTAAAATTTATTTTAGTTTTAAATTTTCAACAGATTATATGTAGGTCATAGATTCAATTCTTGGAATATAAGGATTTTCCCTTCTTCTCTATCTCCCTTTTTCTCGTATTCCCTCCCACTGTCTTTCCTCCCTATTTTCTCTATTTATTTCTTTTTTTAATTTTTGAGATAATATATTTTCAATTTACATTACAGTCAAAGGCTTAATTCTCTACCAAATAAAGAATTCAGTAGGTAAAAAGCAAAAAAAAAAGATCCTAGTTTAGTGGGAATATAGGCAAGGGATATAATCAATAGTCAAATGGAAAAATGAGCATCTCACCCATTTATAGTGAATTTTAAACTAACCAGAGATAATTAAAACTATAGTTGTATAACAATCTTAACCATTTATGGGACAAGGTATAAAGCAAAGTTTGACAAACTATGTCCACAGCGATACTGATACACAGGCATTTGTCTTATTTCTTTTGCTTCCTTTTTTTTTTTTTTTTTAGCTGCCAAATATAAGGGGGAACATGCAGTATCTGTTTTTCTGTATCTGGCTCATTTCACTTAACATGATGTCCTCCAGTTGCATCCAGTTTGATACAAATTGTAGATTTTCATTCTTTTTTATAGCTGAATAACATTTCGTCATGTAAATATATCACATTTTCTTTATCTGATGATGAATACCTTGACCGATTCTTTATTTTTGCTATTGTGAACAGTGCTGCTATAAACATGGTGGTGAATGTTTTGCCTTGAATAGCGTGTTCCAATCTTTTGGGTATATATGCAGAATTGGGATTGCTGATTCATACGGCAAGTCTATTTCTAGTTTCTTTTTTAAGATTTATTTTTATTTGGATTTCCTCTTCTGAAAAATGTCTATTGAGGTCCTTGGCCCATCTCTTAAATGGGTTGATTGTTTTGATGTTGTGGAGTTTCTTGATCTCTTTGTAGATTCTGGTTATTAACCTTTTATCTGTTGCATAGTTTGCAAATATTTTTTTCCCATTCTGTCGGTTGCCTCATGCTACAGGGCAGTTGTTATCAAAACAGCATGGTACGGGTACAGAAACAGATGGATAGACCAATGGAACAGAATAGAAACACCAGAAATCAACCCAAACATCTACAGCCAACTTATATTTGATCAAGGATCCAAAACCAATCCCTGGAGCAAGGACAGTCTATTCAATAAATGGTTCAGGGAAAACTGGATTTCCATGTGCAGAAGCATGAAGCAAGATCCCTACCATTCACCTTACACAAAAATCCACTCAACATGGATTAAAGACCTAAATCTACAACTCGACACCATCAAATTATTAGAGAAGATTGGAGAAACCCTGCAAGATATAGGTACTGGCAAACACTTCTTGGAAAAGAACCCGGAAGCACAGGCAGTCAAAGCCAAAATTAATATTTGGGATTGCATCAAATTGAGAGGCTTCTGTACTGCAAAAGAAACAGTCAGAAAAGTGAACAGGAACTCAATTTTAATCTCTATTGGGTGGCAGGAACCCACTTACTTAAGCCATCATCTGCTGCCTTCCAGGGCCTGCTTTAGATGAAAGCCAGACTCAGGAGCTGGAAGCAGGCATTGAATCCAGGTATTTCGATATGGGGATCACCATTTCAACCAGTAGGCCCAACATCTACCCCTAAGTTTTGTCATGTTTCAAAAGAGGAAATCCAAATGGCCAACAGACACATGAAAAAATGTTGAGGATTACAAGCCAACAGGGAAATGCAAATCAAAACCACAATGGGGTTTCACCTCACCCCGGTGAGAATGGCTCACATTCAGAAATTTAACAACAATAGATGCTGGAGAAGATGTGGGGAAAAAGGGACAATAACCCTCTGTTGGAGGGAATGCAAACTGGTAAAGCCACTATGGAATTCAGTTTGGAGTTTCCTCAGAAACCTGAATATAATCCTACCATTCAACCCAGCCATCCCACTCCTTGGAATTTACCCAAAGGAAATTAAATTGGCAAACAAAAAAGCCATCTGCACATTAATGTTTATTGCAGCTCAATTCACAATAGCTAAGACCTGGAACCAACCCAAATACCATCAACAATAGACTGGATAAAGAAATTATGGGACATGGACTCTATAGAATACTATACAGCAGTCAAAAACAATGAAACCCTGTCATTTGCAACAAGATGGAGGAATCTGGAAAACACCATGCTGAGTGAATTAAGCCAGTCCCAAAGAAACAAATATCATTTGTTTTTCCTGATTGGCGACAACTAACTGAGCACCAAAGGGGAAACCTGTTGAAGTAAAATGGACACTATAAGAAACAGTGACTTGACCAGCCCTTATCCTGACTGTTGATGTACAATTTAATACTTTATCCCTCTTAGTATTTTTTTTTGTTCTAGTTAATGCTATTGGTTGAACTCTGTAATTAACACACAATTATTCTCAGGTGTTGAAATTTAACTGAAAAGTGATCTCTGTTAAACATGAGTGGGAATAAGAGAGGGAGGAGATGTACAATTCGGGACATGCTCAATCAGACTTGCCCCAAATGGTGTAGTTAGAAATGTGCCAGGGGATTCCAATACAATCCCATCAAGGTGGCATGTACCAATGCCATCTCACTAGTCCAAGTGATCAATTTCAATTCACAGTTGATCACATTGATAGGTCTAAGAGTCAAAGGGATCACACAAACAAGACTAGTGTCTGCTAATACTAACTGATAGAATCAAAAAGGGAGAGAACGATCCAACATGGGAAGCGGGATACACAGCAGACTCATAGAATGGCAGATGTCCTAAACAACACTCTGGCCTCAGAATCAGCCCTTAAGGCATTCAGATCTGGCTGAAGAGCCCATGAGAGTATTGTAGGCATGGAAAGCCAAGATACCATGGAAAAGAAAAAAAAGAAGAAGACCTAAATGAAAGATCTCTGTGAGTGAGATCCCAGTGGAAAGAACGGGGCCATCAAAGAAGGAGGTACCTTTCTCTGAAGGGAGGAGAGAACTTCCACTTTGACTATGACCCTATCGGAATAAGATCAAAGTCAGCGAACTCAAAAGGCTTCCCTAGCCTTGGCAACTCATGACTAGAGCCTAGGAAGATTACTGACACCATAAACAAGAGTGTCAATTTGTTAATTCAACAACAGGAGTCACTGTGCACTTACTCCTCATGTAGGATCTCTGTCTTCAATGTGTTGTTCAATGTGAATTAATGCTATAACTAGTACTGAAACAGTATTTTACACTTTATGTTCTGTGTGGGTGCAAACTGATGAAAACTTAATATATACTAAATTTATCTTCTATATATAAAGATAATTGAAAATGAATCTTGATGTGAATGGAATGGGAGAGGGATCAGGAGATGGGAGGGTTGCGGGTGGGAGGGAAGTTATGGGGGGGAAAAGCCATTATATTCCATAAACTGTACTTTGGAAATTTGTATTTACTAAATGTTTAAAAATAAAAAAAACTAAAAAAAAGATTTATTTTTGTTTTTTGAAAGACAGAGTTACAGAGAGTAGAGACACATAGAGAGAGAGAGAGAGAGAGAGAGAGAGAGATCTTCCATCTCTTGGTTCACTCCCGAAATGGCTGCAATATCTGGTGCTGAGCTGATCCAAAAACAGGAGCCAGGAGATTTTTCCAGGTCTCCAACCTGGTTGCAGGGAGCCAATGTCTTAGGTCATCTGCTGCTTTCCCAGGCCATAGCAGAAGCTGGATCAGAAGAAAAGCCAGGACTAGAACTGGCACTTCAGGCCAGGGCTTTAACCTGTTGCACCACTGTGCTGGCCTCTATTTTTAGTTTTCTAAGAAATCTCCATACTGTTGTCCACAGTGGCTTTACCAACTCGTATTCTCACCAACAGTATATAAGTGATTCCCTTTCTCCACTTCCTTGCTGACATTTGTTTCTGTCTTGGATTTTAGCCATCCTGCCGGGGGTAAGGTAATATCTCATTGTTGTTTTTGTTTGCTTTTCCCTGATGGCTAGTGATATTGAGCATTTTTTGTATAGTTGTTGGTCATTTGTATTTCTTCTTTGGAGAAATGTCTATTGAGGTCCTTCACCCATTTCTTAATTGGATTAGTAGTTTTTACAATCTTAATTTTTAAAGTCAATAGTTTTACAGCTACTCAGGTACTCATGGCATACTACTACTATTATTACTACTTGATATTAGTTGAATTCTGTGTTGCATACAGTGTAATAATAAAAATCCCGAGGATGGGTATTTTACTATTTTTCTAAGGACATATGACTGAGTTTTAAGAGAATAAATGTTGTGACAAAATTCTCCATTGGAGTCTTAGCCTTTGGCACAGGTTGTGAGCAGAGATACTGACTATATCTTTAAAGGCAAAGTGGTAGCAAAAGGCATTGCAAGATAGAGATGGTGTTTCCCACCACCAGGTAAGTCAGTTTTCTTAGTACAACAAATACAACATCTGCCTCTGGGGAAGAGCTGGACAGATTTATTTGTAGCAGATTTGAAACTTCCAAATGTTTCCACTTCTTGGCTCAAATATGAATTCCCTGGGTGTGCTGCATGCATCTAAACCCATCCATGTTTCCAACATAGGGACTGTGGGTTGGCTGTAGTCATGGACAATGGTGCAGCCATGAGGCTCAAGTTATTTATTATACTACAAATCATAAAGTCCTTTATTTAAGATTAGGAATCCTTTGGTCTTCTCAGGCATGCATAGAACAGAGGCATCCTAACTCATTCCTTCAGAGGTAAGGTAAAATCAAAGACCCTTCATAGTTCTTAACAGTATAGTCATAGTTCTTATAAAAAAATGTACTTAAGATTACTCAGACAGTCAGGAGTCAGCAGAGAGCCACACTTTACACCAGAAATATCTACCTCTAAATTCCTTTTTATTTAATAGTTGCATTGCACTGTCCTCTACAAGTCATAGAATGCTATTATGAAAATGTATTAGTTTACCAAGGTTTAACTGTATTAATAAATAATTATGTTAGAATAATATTTTTACTTCTACTTAAAATTCTACCTCAGTACCATAAGAGGCATATAAATCAAAGCTTTCAGAAAAATCCTTTCATCACCTTGAAGAGAATGTGAAACAAAGACATAGCTTTTGAAAAGCAATTTATCTCTATAATAACATCTTGAAAATGCATCTATCAATTTGCAGCTTAGCATTGTGAAGTTTAAAGCAGGGAGTATCAAAGAGAATTCTTGAGATGGAGAGTAAGTTGGTTGATTTAGTTAAATGTTGAGTTTGCTCAGAAAAAGAAATGGTATTTATTGTAAGTGAGAAGTCACAAATGGAGTGTTTAGGAAGACTTACCTGGCTAATGCTGGCAGGAAAAAGATCGAATATACATATTCAATATGTGCTTTATTTTTACTATTTTTCCCATCTGTGTATGAGTCCTGCATTCTAGAAACATGTAACTGTTTACAGCTAATAAACTATAGTGAGCAATTAGACTAGAGCTGTACTCAGTAAGTTCAGATTTCAAGGTACATCATTTTTGTAAATTGCTAACCTATTACTCACCATTCTTTGTTTTTTGGGGTTCTACCTTTGGAGCAGTCCTTGCCCAACATAAACTCAGTGAATAATTCAGAAGTCAATAATAACAAACTTTTATAGAGTTATCTGGGTATGAACAACATTTGATATATCACCTGTAATAAAAAACAATCTAAAGCATGTTCTATGCTTTATAAAGGAAATCGAGTCCACCATACTTTAACTAAACTACTTAACAGCAAACAGCTTGTAAATAAAGTTGTTGTAAATTTAAATCTTACTTTCAACAAATAATAAAATTGTCTTTTATTCTACTAAAAGGTTTACCAGAAGCATATCGCATTTTACCCTGAAGGAACTATGTATCTCTTGGGTAATGTATTTGTATTACCACTCTGTACATTTTGCTAGATATTGAAGTATCAATATTGCTTTAAACTCTCTGTCCTTGTGAAGCATATACTATGTTCTGAAAGTAAAACACAAATCCGAATAAGTGGCTTATAAAACAACAAATGTTGATAAGGATATAAATGAATGAGCAAGGTGGGGATTATAACAGTGGTGAAAATGGTAAGGTGTGTTTGGTCAGGAACACACTGAGGAGGTGACATGGACACATAGGTCTGAAAGGTAGGAAATGAATCAGCTTTACGTAGAGTCACTGTCAGGGACTTTAGGCTAGTGGGGAAAGCTGCTGCAATGCTAGTGAGAGGTATGCTGTTCAAGGGTTTCAGGGACATAGCAATGGCCACATTTACTGGAGAATGGAGAGCACACAGAGCCACTCAGCAAAGATGAGGAAATTTAAGAAAAATCTCTATCCATCATTAGCTGATTGCTAAGCTAACCAATTAGACTTCAGTGCCAACACATGATCAATAATAGAGATATTACTAAATTATGTCAGAAGAATCATAAACAAGCAGCAGCAACAATAACAAAACAAATAGAAACAGTGACTACCTTGGGCAGGGAGAATCTGATTTGTAGAGCTACTGTATTATATTATTTAGGAATTCTAATTTTCAACAGAGTTGTAAACTGTGCAAATAAAGCATGATCCACACAAAGGGAAACTGTAAAAAATCATTCCCCCTAACTAGTGAACTGTCAAGAAAGATTTTAAATCTTTAAAATTTTTCAAACTGTATATTTCAACTGTATCTCAAGAACTAAAGGAGAGTGTAATGAGTAACCAAGCAGAGCTTCAACAGAGATAAATATTTTATTAATTTATCTATTTCAGAGGGAGGGAGGGAGGGAGGGAGGAAGGGAGAGAGAGAGAGAGAGTGAGTGTGTTCCCACCTGCTGGCTCCTCAAATGTCTACAAAGACTGGGCATGGATGGGGCTGAGGCCAGGAGCCAGGAATACACTCTGGGTTTCCTACCTGACAGCAGGAACCCAATTATTTGAGTCAGCACTGTTGCCACCCAAGGTATGCCTTAGCAGGGACTTAGGGTCAGGATCTAGAGCCAGGTATAAACCCCAGGCAGTTTGATATATTAGATGGTGACTTAACCAGCATCTTAACACCTATGCTAAATGTCTGCCCTGAAGTAAGCATTGTTTTTTTTAAAGAAACAAAATAAATTTCTAGAGTTGGAAATATTAATAAATTAAAGTCACTAGTTTAGGTTAGCAACAAATTTGAGCAAGAAGAAAGGTTAAAAAAAAGCCACTTGAAAATATGGCAATTGACATTACCAAGACCAAAGAGCAGAAAGCAAAAAGAATTTTTTTAAATGGACATAGCTTAAAAGACACATGGACCCCCATCAAGTATACCAACGTGCTGTGGCATAGGGGGTTAAGCTGCAGCTACTGCTCCCGCATCCCAAATGGGCACCATTAGAGTCCCAGGTGCTCCACTTCTGATCCAGCTCTCTGTTATGGCCTGGGGAAGCAGTAGAAGATGGCCCAAGTACTTGGCCCCTGTAGCTGCATGGGAGACCCGGAAGAAGCTCCTGGGTCCTGGCTTTGGAAAGGCACAGCTCTGGCTGTTGCGATCCTCTGGGGAGTGAACCAGCAAATGGGAAGAACTCTCTCTCCTTCTTTTTCTCTCTGTCTGCCTCTGCCTCTCTGTAATTCTGCCTTTCAAATAAATAAATAAATCTTTTTTTTAAAAAAAGTATACCAACATGTATATAATAGGGGGTGAATATAATAGGAGGCTCTGAGGAGAGGAGACAAAGGGCAGAAGGAACATTTGAAGAAATAATGACTGAGATTTTGAATTTACACAACAAAGAAGTTCAACGGATTCCAAATAGATATCAGCAAAGAGACCTAAACTTAGAAACATTATAATAAACTGTTGAAACAGAAAAATACAGAGAAATCTTTCAAGCAATAAGATAGAAAACAACATATCATTTACAAAGAATCCTTGGTTGTGTTATTTAGCATCATGATATAGGTAGAAGAAAGCAAGCTAGGTTAGGGTAGATTTAGACAGCTAAGTGAGGAGTGCAGCCTCTGGTTACTAAGCAACACAAGGGTGAAAGGAGTCAGGGCAAGAATGGTAAAAAGGTAGAGAGAACAAAGGGGCCCTTCTGTTAATGTGGAATATTTTCTTAATCTCATGGAGAAACCAGCCTGAGTGAGAAAGCAAGTATGATAATGAAAGAGACATCAAGAGTGTTGTTGATTAGCTGGCTTAAAAGCAGGTTGTGCTGCCAAGGTCATGCAGAAGGCCGGGGGACTAGAGTTGTCTGTGACCACTCTCCAGAGTAAGGACAAGGAGCTCCCCTGTATACAGGCCCTCAGCACTTTTCCTCCTTCTGGTAAAAGCCACAATGAAATGGGAGGAATACGAGGTAAGAAAGCAAGATGAGCTTACCACACAAGAATCACTTCTTAGTGGCAGGCGTTGTGGCATAGCATGTTAAGCTGCTACCTGCAATGCCGGCATCCCATATGGATGCCAGTTTGAGTCCTGGGTGCTCCATTTCCAATCTAGCTCGCTCCTAATGCACCTGAAAGAGAAGCAGAAGATGGCCCACATCCTTGGGCCCCTGCGCCATGTTGGAGAATTAGATGCAGCTCTTGGGTATTGGCTCCAGCTATTACAGTCATTTGGGGAGTGGGCCAACAGGTGGAATATTCTCTCTCTTCCTCTCCTTTTGTAACTATGCCTTTCATTTTTTTTTTTTTTTTTTGGTTCACCCTCCAATGGCCGCCGCAGCTGGTGTGCTGCAGCCGGCACACCATGCAGATCTGAAGGCAGGAGCCATGGGCTTATCCTGGTCTCCCATGGGGTGCAGGGCCCAAGCACTTGGGCCATCCTCCACTGTACTCCCAGGCCATAGCAGAGAGCTGGCCTGGAAGAGGGGCAGCCAGGACAGAATCCAGCGCCCCGACTGGGATTAGAACCCAGTGTTCCGGCGCCGCTAGGTGGAGGATTAGCCTGTTGAGCCATGGCGCTGGCCATAATGATGCCTTTCAAACAACAGAAATAATCTTTAAAAAAAAGAAACACTTTTCTTGAAAGACTTTGTACAAACTTTTCAACAGGTATAAAACCTCCAGATTACATCATTTCAGCAGCTTTTTCCAAAGGAAGAACCCATCGCTGTGGCATACTGGGTAAAGCCACTGCCTGCAGTGCCAGCGTCCCATATGGGTGCCAGTTCGTGTCCAGGTTGCTCCACTTCCAATTCATCTCCCTGATAATGTCCCTGGGAAAGCAGCAAAAGATGGTCCAAGTCATTGGACCCCTGCACCCACATGGGAGACCTGGAAGGAGCTCCTGGTTCCTCACTTTGTATCATCCAGCTGCAGCCATTGCGGCCCACCAATGAAGATTCTCTCCCCTCCTTCTCTCTCTGCCTCTGCCTCTGCCTCTGCCTTAAGGTATATCTGCTTTCAACTAAATAAATCCTTTTTTTAAAAAATCCTTCAAAATGGAATAGAAAGTAAGACAGTCTCAGATTAAAAAAAAAAGAGAGAGAGAGAATTTATTTCTTTAGGGTTGTAGTATACTAAAAGCTACTACAACCAAGCTGAAAATAAAGGATATTAGCCAGGTCTGGTATTCTTGAATGGCTAGGTAAGTTGCCTCTTGTGACAGCAACCTCCCACATAGGAGTGCCAATCTGAGTACTGACTGTTTTGTTACCATCCAGTTTCCTGATAACATTCCTGGGAAGGCAGAGGAAGAGGGTCCCTTCTTGTACTGGGGCCCCTGGCACAACATGTGGGTAATCTAGATAAAGTTTCTGGCTCCTAGTTTTGGCTTGATCCAAAATCTGGCTGTTCCAGCCATTTGGGTAATGGAACTGCAGATGAAAGATTTCTCTCTCTCTCTCTCTCTCCCCCTCCCCATGTATGTTTCTGTTGTTATAGATTTCAAATAAATAAATAAATATATTTTTAATAAATTATACTAGACATCTACTTATATCCACAGGAAGTAATCTGTACTGAGAAAGATAACTACATTTAAGTCTGCATAATTGTACTTCAGTTGCATATCTTTTCCATATGATTCAACAAAAAATGAATAATTATTAATATGAAGTGTTTGGCACAAGCTGTATAAATGTGTAATTTATGTAACAATAGCTCAGAGAGGGGGGATGAAATGGAGCTAGTAACAAGCAGAATTTTGTATATTGTTAAATTTAAATTGGTAATAACTCAAACTAATTGTTACAAGTTAATAAGTTTTTTTTAACATAGAAACATTTTATCTAAGGTATACAAACTTCATGTTTCATATATACCAATTTAGGAATATAGTGATTCTTCCCACCCTACTCTCCCTCATCCTACACTCTCACCCTTCTTCCTGATCTCTCTCCTATTTCCACTTTTATTTCTTACAATGATCTATTTTCAGTTAATTTTATACTCATAAGATCAACCCTACACTAAGTACAGTGTTCGACAAATAATAACAAGAAACAAACAAACAACCAAAAAACCACTGTTGCTCAACACTCCAGATAAGAACTGTTCAAAATCATCATCTCTCAAAGTGTCAATTTCATTTCTATACATTATCTTTTAAGTACTTTATTTGGTGTTGCAGGTCAGGGAGAACATATGGTATTTTTCCCTGTGGAACAAGCTTATTTCATTAAATTTAATGGTTTCTGTGTGCATGCATTTTGCTGCAAATGATAGGAATTCATTTTTTATAACTGTATAATATTTCATAATTTACATATGCCATAATTTCTTTATATAGTCTTCAGTTGATGGTCATCTGAGTTGACTCTATATCTTAGTTATTGTATATTGAGCTGCAATAAAAATGGGGGTGCAGATCACTCTTTCATATGCTGATATCTTTTCATTCGAGTAAATTCCCAGGAGTGGCATGGCTGGGTCATATGGTAGATCTATTTTCAGTTTTCTGAGGTAGCTCTATATAGTCATCCACAGTGGGTACATCAGTTTACATTTCCACCAACAGTGGATTAGGGCACTTTTTCCCAATATCCTCACCAGCATTTGCTGTTTGTTGATTTCTATTGAGAGCCATTCTAACTGTGTTTAGATTTGCATTTCCTTTATAGCTAGTGAACCTGAGCATTTCTTCATATGTCTGTTGGCCATTTGAATTTCCTCTCTTGAAAAATGCCTGTTCAAATCCTTTCCTCATTTCTTAATGGGATTGTTTGTTTTGTTGTTGTTGAGTTCCTTGTGCTCTTTATAGATTCTCAATGTTAATCCTTTATCAGTTGCATAGTTTGCAATTATTTTCTCCCATTCCATCGGTTGTCTCTTCACTTTGCTGAGTATTTCTTTAATACTGCAGAAGCTACTCAGCTTGATGTAATCCTATTTGCCAATTTTGGGTTTGATTGGCTGTGCTTTTGGGGTCTTTTCCAAGAAGTCTCTGCCTATGCCATTATCTTGCTGGGTTTCCCCAATGTTCTATAGGAATTTTATGGTATCAATTATAGATTTAGGTAGTTGATGAATTTTGAATGGATTTTTGTGTAAGGTGTAAGGTAGGGACCTTCTTTCATACTTCATTTTTCCCAACTCCATTTGTTGTAGGACAGTCTTTGCTACAGGGATTGATTTTAGCTATTTTGTCAAAGGTGAGTTGGTTATAGAGGAATGGATTGATTTCTGGAGATTCTATTCTGTCCGTAAGTATACATGTCTGTTTCTATTCCAGTACCATGTTGTTTTGATTATAACTACCCTGAAGTATGTCTTGAAATCTGGGTTGTGATGCCGCTGGCTTTGGTTTTGTTGTTTAGTTTTGCTTTAGCTATATAGTTTCTCTTAATCCCCATGAGATTAAGAAAATAATTTTGCTTTAGCTATACAGTGTCTCTTGTGTTCCATATGAATTTCCGCATCATTTTTTCTAGATCTTAGATAGATGACCTTGATATTTTGATTGTGATCCATTGAATCTGTAAATTGCTTTCAGTAGTAAGGGCATTTTCATGATAGTGATTCATTCAATCCATGAAAATGGAAGCTTTTTCCTTTTTTGTGTCTTCTATTTCTTTCTTTAATGTTTTGTAATTCTCATTGTACACATCTTTGACATTCTTGGATAATTTATTCTAAGATATTTAATTTTTTGGAGCTATTGTGAATGGGATTGATCTTAGAAGTTCTACCTCAGCCATGCCATTGTCTGAATATACAAAGGCTATTGATTTTATGTGCTAATTTTATATCCTGCCACTTTACCAAATGTTTTATGAGTTCCAATAGTCTCTTAGAAGTGTTTTTTCTATCCCTTACATATAGAACCATGTCATCTGTAAGTAGGGATAGTTTGACTTCCCCTTTTTCCAATTTGTATCCCTTTTGTTTCTTTTTCCTGTCTAATGGCTCTGGCTAAAACTTTCATGACAATATTGAATAGCAGTGGTGAGAGTGGGCATCCTTGCCAGGTTCTGGATCTCAATGAGAATGTTTCCAACTTTTCCACATTCCATAGGAAACTGAATGTGGGTTTGTCATAAATTGTCTTGATTGTGTTGAAGAATGTTTGTTCCAGACCCAATTTGCTTAAGGTTTTCATCATGAAAGGATGTTGTATTTTATCAAATGTTTCTTCTCCATCCATTGAGAGACCATATGGTTTTTGTTCTTCAATTTGTTACTGTGCTGTATTACATTTATTGATTTGTGATTGTTGAGCTATCCTTGCATACCAGGATAAAGTTCCATGTGGTCTGGGAGAATGATCTCTCTGATGTGTTCTTTGATTTGATTAGCTATTATTTTGTTGAAGATTTTAGTGTCTATGCTCATCATGCATATTGGTCTGTAGTTCTCTGTCATACATTTTTATGATTTAGGAATTAAGGTGGCAGTGGCTTCATAGAATGAGTTTGGGGGGATTTCCTCCATTTCAATTGGTTTGAATATCTTGAGAATTTGAATTAGTTCTTCTTTAAATGTCTGGTAGAATTCAGCAATGAAGCCATCTGGTCTTGGCTTTTTCTTTGCTGGAAGGGTCTTTACTACTGATTGAATCTTCTTATTGGTTATTGGTCTATTTAGGTTTTCTATGTCTTCATGATTCAGTTTTGGTAGATTTTATGTGTTTAGGAATTTATACATTTGTTCTAGGCTTTCCAATTTGTTGGCATAAAGCTCTTTGTAATATTTCCTGATGATTCTTATTATTTCTATGGTATCCATTGTTATATTTCCTTTTTCATCTCTATTTGTATTGATTTGAATCTAATCCCTCTTTTTTTGTTTACTTAGGCCAATGATATCGCATTTTTTTATTTCTTCAAAAGTCCAAAACTTCAAATTTTATTTGCTTATTTTCTAATTTTAATAATTTCTTTTCTCCTACTAACTTTGGGTTTGGTTTATTATTTTTGTAGGTCTTTGAGATGCATTGATAGTTCATTTATTTGATGCCTTTCTAATTTCTTGATGTAAATACCAATTGTTATAAACTGCTCTCTTTTTTCTTCTGTACCTGTCAATTTATTTAGCAATATTTGCATAATTTTCAATTTGTGAATTAGAGAGAAAGTGAAAGAGAGAGGAGATAGAGAGAGTGATCCCATCCTCTGGTTCACTCCCTCCAAATGTCCACAAAGGAAAGTGTTGTGCAGAGCTGAAGTCAATGTCTAGGAACTCAAAGTAGGTGAAAGGAAACCAATTCCCTGAGCCATCAACAATACCTGGAAGAAGGTGCATTAGCCAGAAGTTGGGATCAGGAGCTAGAGTCAGAAATTAAACCTGAATCCTCCAATACAGGTCATGGATTTCTTAACAGCTAGGCCAAATACCTGTTCCCTTTTGTTCTTCTTATAAAACAACTATTGCCATCATTAGGTCCCACTTTCCTGACATCATCTAATCCTAATCACTATTCAAAGTTCCACCTCCAAATACCATTAGCATATGAATTTGATGATTATTTGGCCAACTAATAATATAGGACACATATTGAAATCACAGCTAATGGATATTTTAAGTCAGGAACCAAGAAGTAATCAATTGCCTGTTGCCTAATAGTATTGTCTTAAGCAGGTTTGTTGATGCATGTGTTTCAGAAAATGGTTCATCTCTTTGGCCTCTCCTTTAAGTACATTAGAGTAACTTTAGGTTATGCATTGATTGGGGCTACTTATAACTTAATATGCTTTTGACTTTAGTTCTATTGTAAACACTGTTACAGTGACCTGTTTTGTACAGATTTTGAGCAGCTTCAGGAGTGCAAGGCTCAAGCTTGCACTGTGTTCCTCTTTCTGTGCCCTCTCCATTACTGTAGCATGAGTTCCTTGGGCCAGTGGTTGACCAACAAACAATAAGCAGTGATGGATCAATGCTTTCTCTCTTCTTCTCTGGTGAAGAATACAGGCATTTCCTACGATCCCAAAGGATCCAGTACTCAGTTATCTAATGTTGATGAACTCAATGATACATCCTTATGCTGGCTATTTCTTCACCCCTATTTTTTTCCTCTTGCTCCTCCAACACAATTCTGTCTCAAAGGATACATTGTCTTTTAGGCTTTGTGTTGGGCTCTGCTTTGCAGAGGAATACAGGCTATGTTCTATAGCATCATCTTCTCTCAGGCAGGTGTTACAAGAGAACTCTATTGTTAGCATACAATCTCCTATGTGTGTCTTTGAGTACCCTTCTCTACTCTCAATTTTTTTTTTTTTTTTACCTAGGAACCTAGTGATTCTTCCCACCCTACTCTCCCTCCTTCTCACACTCCTACCCTTCTTCCTCCTCCCTCTCATATTCCTATTCTTTGTTTTACAAAGAACTATTTTCAATTAACTTTATACATATAAGTTTAACCCTACACTAAGAAAAGAGTTCAACAAATAGTATGAAGGGAAAAAAAAAAAAACTGTTCCTCAACAGTCGAGACAAGGGCTGCTCAAAATCATTGCATCTTAAAGTGACAATTTCACTTCTATATTATTACTTTATAGGTACTCTGTTGGTTTCCACAGATCAGGGTATTTGGTATTTGTCTTTTTGAGACTGGCTTATTTCACTAAGTAAACTTCACTCTTAATACTGCTTTTGCTGTGTCCCATAAATTTTGATATGTTGTACTGTCATCTTCATTCATTTCCAGAGATTTTTTTATTTTTCTTTTTATTTATTCAATGACCCACTGTTCTTTCAGGAGCATGTTGTCTGTCTCCATGTGGTTGCATATGTTCTAGAGATTTTTGAATTGTTAATTTTGAGCTTCATCTCTTTGTGGTCAGAGAAGATATGTGGTATGATTTGGCCTAATATGTAGTCTAGCCTAGAGAAAGGTCCAAGCACTGGTGAGAAGAATGTATATTCTATTCTGCAACTGTGGGATTAAAGGTTCTGTAGATATCAGTGAGGTCCATTTGGTCCATAATGTCAATTAGCTCTCTTATTAATTAATTCTCTGTCAGATTGATCTGTCCATTGCTGAAAGTGGGCAATTGAAATCCCCTATTACTATTGTACTAGAGTCTGTGTCTCCCTATGAATCCAATAACATTTCTTTTAAATAGCCAGGTACCCTGTAATTGGGTGCATATACATTTATTATAGTCACATCTTCCTGTTGAATTGATTTGATAGTCATCACATAATGCCATTCTTTGTCTCTTTTAAAAGTTTTTGTATTAGTCTATTTTGTTTTATATTAGGATGGCTACCATGGCTCTTTTTGCTCTCTGTTAGCATGGAATATCTTTTTCCATCATTTCACTTTCAGTCTGCATGTATCCTTGTTGGTCAGGTGTGTTTCTTATAGGCAGCAAATAGGTGGGTCCTGTTTTTTAATGCATCCAACAAGTACATAACTTTTAACCAGAGAGTGAGGCCAATTACATTCAAGGTGACTTATCAATTAGTAACGACTTGACCCTGCGTTTTTCCATTGTTTTCTTTGGATTTCCTTTGTACTGTTAACTGGGAGATTTTCTGTCTTCACTTTCTTTCACAATGATAGCTATTTTTCTGTTTCTGTGTGTAGCACATCCTTGAGCATCTTTTGTAAGGCTAAACTAGTGGTGAAAAATTCATGCAATTTCTGTTTGTTATGGAAGATCTTTATTTCACCTTCATTCACAAATGAGAGTTTTGCAGGTACAGTATTCTGGGTTGACAGTTTTAAGTTTTGTTTTTTTTTTCTTATGTTTTATGCTATGACTTGCCATTCGTTCCTTGTTTCTAATGAGAAGTAAGCTATGAGTCTAATAAGAAATCCTCTGAAAGTGAACTGTTTTTTCTCATGCACATTTTAGAATTTTTTTATGTTTTATTGTTGAAAGTTTGACTACAATGTGTGTCATGGTGAAAAATCTTTTCTGGTCATGTCTGTTAGGAGTTCTGTGTGCTTTCTGTACTTGGACATCCTTTTCTTTCTCCAAACTGGGGATGTTTTCTGTAATTATTTCACTAAACAGATATTCTAATCCATCCTCTCTTTCTATGCATTCAGAAACTCCTAAGACCTGTATGTTGGATTATTTGATAGAAGCACATTAATCTCCACAACTGTTTTTAATTTTTTTTAAATTTCTCCTTCTTTCTTTTTGTCTGACTGAAAAATTTGCAAATATCTTCTAGCTCAGTTATTCTTTATTCCTCCTCACTAAAATAATAACAAGCAGTAACAAGATTGTGTAGAAACTTGAACTCTTACACATTGTTCATGGTAATATAAAATAATGCACTTTGGAAAACAGTTCTTCAGTTCTTCCAGAAACTGAAGTGTGGCCAATACTTCCTTTTTTTAAAAAAAAATTATTTTATTTATTTGAAAGACATTTTTATAGAGAGAGGCAGAAACAGAGAGAGGTCTTCCATCTGCTAGTTCACTCCTCAGATGTCCGCAATGGCGAGAGCTGTGCCGATCCAAAGCCAGGAGCCGGGAGTTTCCCCCACGTCTCTCAAATAGGTGCAGTGGCCCAAGGACTTGGGCCATCTTCTACTGGTATCCCAGGCCACAGCAGAGAGCTGGATCAGAAGAGGCGCAGCCAGGACTAAAACTGGCATACACATGGGATGCTGGCACTTCAGGCCAGGGCTTTAACCCACTGTGCTATAGCATGGGCCCCCAGTACTACCATTCCTAGAATGTATCCAAGAGTATTAAAGATTTAACCAACTCCAGTCATTGTACATCAGTATTCATAGCAGAATTATTAATAGCCAGAAACAGAATCAATATACATATCCATATACTAATAAATGGATGAACAAAATATATCCATATAATGGCATGTTATGCAGGTATAAAGGAATGAAATACTAATACATGCTACATCATGGATGAATCTTGAAAACTTAGTACAAATTGAAAAAAAGCCAATCAAAAGGTCAGATAATATATGATTACATTTCTATGACATTTCAAAATTGTAAATATTTAGAGACAGGAAATTGATTCTTCATTTATTTTTTTTCCCAGGGAATGGGGTAAGAGTTGTGTAAAGTTCAACTAACTGAACTATTTTGGGAATAATGAATATTATGGAATTAGATACCTATATTTGGCTTCACAATCTCATCAATATACTAACAATCACTGAATTATGCATTTTAAAAGTAGTTTTTATGGTATATGAATTATATATTAATTAAAAATATGTGGGCAGGAATAGATAATAGTTTGAATGATCAACCTCTTAAGAAAGTATGGTCATCAAAAACAAGTCTTACTTTAGCGCAATGATATCTCGTGATTGGCTATTGTATCCAGATATTTTGAATATATTTGATGCTTAAAACGATCTTATGGATTATCATGGAAGTGAAAATTTTCTCTGTTTTACAAATGGAGAGACATAAAATTACTAATCTAAGTTCATGCAATTTGTGACTTAGACAAAACTGAAAACTGACATATTTCATAGTGATGTTTCTGAGTTGTCAATTAGAAATACACTCCAATAAAACACTGAATGCAATTCTGAACCAACAACAAAATTTAGAATACTAGTAGATTATATACTATTATTGGATAAAATTACATATATATAGGTATATATATATATGTGTGTATGTGTGTGTGTATATATATATATATATATATATATTCATGTGAATAGAATTTCCTTTACTTTTAGTTTCTGTGAATTTATGTTATTTTTAGAAGTGATTTTCAATTCTTTGTACATCAGATTTGTACCAGGAATGGGAGACATGACAGGAACTGTGTGTACCAGGAATGTTATGAAAACTATATAAACAGGATCAGTCTGAAAAATGGATAATATCCAGGACCTAGTAATCTGTAGTATTCATGAATAAATACTGTATTTGTCAACCATTTTCAGGGAGTTACAATGAGAGCAGTGCTGTATTAGGAAATCTGTATGTATTTCCAGAAAAATTAAGAACATGATTTTTAATATTAAATGCACAGATTGGTTAAATAGTTTTTCACTATTTTCTAGGACAGATTAGGCTAAGCAAAGGAAATGTTTGAATCTTAATTGTTAAATCTATTCTAAGGTGATGAATAATAAGTTCAAAACATTTTTATTAAAAATATATATGAAAGCTGTGTTATTTCTCAATTAGCCTCATTTAATGCTAAAAATATAGAAACATTAGAGGTATGTTATCTTCAGGAAAATAGCATACAGATTATTTTTATAATATAAGACCTGATATTTAGAAAGTAAATCTATGTATTTGTAAATATATAAATGTATGCTGACCAAGTTGAATTTATCTCAAGAATGCATTATTAAACACAACAACAAAATAAAAGGAAATTATATTATTATAAAAACAGATGTAAAGTAATCTCCTAAGTATCAAAAATCTTGATTTTAAGAAAACTCACCTTTTTAAATGGAAGTCAAGTCACCACCAAATTAAATTTCATCTAGAAATAATTTACCTCAAAAGTCTTGCTTATTGGAAAATGATTTTTAGAGCCAGTCATAAAACAAAGGTAATTACAAAACCATCTTCTATTTAACAATAAACTTGAGGATCCAGACAGACAATAAAAGATAAAAATAAAAACAAAACTAGACAATATAAAGAAAAATATTACTCAGCTATACTATTATTTTATACTCAAAAACATGAATCTGCACATAAATTATTAAATAAGTCATTTGGTAAATTTATTATATAGGAATCTCAGATTCGAAGAGATAATCAGAACAAATTTTAGACCTTGAAGAATTACAGTTAGAAATTGATATTTTTTACAATGTAGTATCTATAAACTTATTGCAATTCATATACTTTAAGAATGTTTATAAATAGATTCCAATTAAGTGAAGAGATATATGATAATTGTTATACAGTTTCCTAAAAATGTCAATTTCATATAAATTCTTAGAATTATTATTCCTCATAGAACTTGGTAGGCTGATTCTATTTGTTTAAAGGAATATTACAGGGTAAGGAACAGAAAGAAAAGAAAATAGGACTCATTGCACAGCTACAGTGAGTAATACTATGTAGTGCTTTATGTGTTTTTTTTTAGCAAGGATAGAACAACAAGACTGATAAAGAAATAAACATCCTGGAACACAATATATGCATCAGTAATTATATGTCATTGGTGGTATTAAGATTCAGAGACGATGAGGCAGATTATTCAATGACTAGTGCTAGAAAAACAGATTTTTGATAAGAAAAATATATGTAATTAGTTCATTTAATCTCATTATAGGATACAATAAATATAAGATAAATAAATACATTACTAGAAAAAGCTAAAGGATGAAACTTAGAAAATATGCACAGATATGTTTGTCACCTTAGAATAAGAAAGGATTTCTGATGTAACACAGAAATCAATAGTCTGTCTCACCTGAAACCCAGCCTAGTTCCCTTCTGTCATCAGGTCTCATTAGTGTCTCCATTGCTTACCCTGCTCCATACACACTGGCATCTATAATCTACCTCAAACATATGCAATAGATGCACACACATTCGCTCATATGTCTGTGTGCAAACACATGAACACATTTTCCTCTGTCATCTGAATGCTAATACTTTCTCTTATTGTATTATTGATCAAATACCACCATTTCAAGAAAACCTGCAAAGATTACCCTTTAAAAATTGGAATTATTCTGAATCCTAACTTCAGAAAATCGGCACTCTCTGCTTTTGTATAATTTTATCTATCTTTGTAGTAAGTGTAACTTTCTAACATACTGTGTAATGACTTATGTGTGATGTGCATGGCTTTTTATATTTCAATTTGTCTCTCATTACTAGAATATAACCTCCAAGAGAGCAAATATCATTCAGTTCACTGATGTATTCTTCACAACAAAACTGTAACAAATATTATGATCAATAAAATTTTCTCATTGAATTAACATTTTTATGCAGCCTCTTCTTGTATGGCTTTCAAGGAAAAACTTTTTAAACAAATCCTTACTAATAATAACAACCTACATGTTTTCTTTTATATTTTTCGAAAATCCTGTGACTTTGCTCTTTAGATTTATATATTTAATTGTCTAGAATTCTTTTTCTTTGTGGACTGAAGTAATTATATATTACTTCCACATGAGTATATACAAAACATTAAGTACTTTCAGTGCTGATATTTACAATCAATACTGATTGTTGGACCCAATTCCTCCATGGATCATATTTTCACTTATGCTGTTCATGTTCTGATTATTCTCACTCTTTTTTTTTTTTTTTGACAGGCAGAGTGGACAGTAGAGGGAGACAGAGAGAAAGGTCTTCCTTTTTTTGCCATTGGTTCACCCTCCAATGGCCATGGGGTGCAGGGCCCAAGAACTTGGGCCATCCTCCACTGCACTCCCTGGCCACAGCAGAGAGCTGGCCTGGAAGAGGGGCAACCGGGACAGGATCGGTGCCCCGACCGGGACTAGAACCCTGTGTGCCTACGCCGCAAGGCGGAGGATTAGCCTGTTAAGCCACGGCGCCAGCCTATGATTATTCTCACTCTTAAAATTATCATTGGGACTTTTAATTATCATCAGCCATGAATACAATTTGTCTCCCTTTTGCAAGACAATGAAAAAACAACTTTATTGCTCATCACCGTAAATCTGACCCTTTGATTCAATATGCATTGTTTTCTAGATGACAAATAATAGTGATTCTTTCCTTCTCCATCACATCTTCATATGTATTTAAATGTATCTCTCTCTAACCTATGGAATTTCTACTGAACTGTCTCATTCATCTGGTTCTTAAGTTATCCCCAAATCTCAGCCTTCTTTGAGTGAATATTTATTGATCCAGCCATTAGCTATTTTTCAGAGCACACTGAAATTAATTTATCTGAAACAAAATTACCATCTTTTTCTGATTCATATTTTATGTAAAAGTCTCCATTCTCTGCATAACCTATTATGTAGTAAGGCCTAATTAGCATTTTGCTAAATGGTTGTGTCAGTAAATGAAGGATGTCTCAAGATTTGTGTGACTGTTCTTCTCCTTTCACAGTATTAGCTTATTCAAAATCAAAATCTCCTTGCTTCAGACCATGGAATGTGCATGTCCACATGTATTTTATTTTGGAAAGGGCTTTGCAGATATGTTTTTCCTCCAAAAATGATGTCAATGTCAAATGGAAGCTTTCATTATTTGCTGTCATCATATGCAAGAATCCAAAAATAATATATTAATTGATGTTATAGTTTAGCTAGTGTACCTCATGGTGATTTGATTTTAACAGAATGTGGCATGTGTAAACTACAGTAAACATTGCCTTAGAGAGACTTTAAAACTAACCTTTCATGAAAATAATTTAAAATCCATTGATCATGATCTTATTGGTGTAGCTCCTTGCAATTCCTAAATGGTACTACTGATTATTTGTTTTTATTTATTTGTTTATTTATTTTTGACAGGCAGAGTGGATAGTGAGAGAGAGAGACAGAGAGAAAGGTCTTCCTTTTTGCCATTGGTTCACCCTCCAATGGCCGCTGCGGCCGGCTCATAGTCCTGATCCGAAGCCAGGAGCCAGGTGCTTCTCCTGGTCTCCCATGCGGGTGCAGGGCCCAAGGACTTGGGCCATCCTCCACTGCCTTCCCGGGCCACAGCAGAGAGCTGGCCTGGAAGAGGGGCAACCGGGATAGAATCCGGTGCCCCAACCGGGACTAGAACCCGGTGTGCAGGAGCCGCAAGGCGGAGGATTAGCCTGTTAAGCCATGGTGCCGGCTACTACTGGCTTATTGCTAGCCAGCTGTGAATGAAAGTAATTCATCTAAATGTGTGAAGAACTTTAGGAATAAAATTCAGTGTTCCAAAACTGTTTGGATCAATGGCAGCAGCATTTAGACAATTGGATTGCCTTTTCAGGTAAGCATTTTAAAGAAATGCACTGTATTTGGATGATAAATCTCTGCACAGTTATAAAAGTGTCCATGCACTATTCAATAGTCTCTGTCTCATTGTCTTCAGGAATTTTACCATCTTGTCCCATCAAAGATGATATTGTTATGATATGGACCCAGGTGCCTCCACCACCAAAGTTAACCTGTAAGCAAAAGACAGCTGCCACTGTGAATTAAATATATTTTATATCTTTCCAAGTGGGAATTCTGAAAAAGCACATTCAACACAAAGTCAGCAAAACACTTCTGAGGTTCACAGTTCATTGGGGAAATCAGCAGAAGGGCTGGCTGCAGCTGGAACATATGCTAATCACCTTGGCATCATTGCAGTTTCTGCCAGGAGGCATCTCAGGGTTGCCATTATTAAAAATGTATCAGACTCAAGTAGTCACCTCCTAGCTTTTACATCCAAAAACCATGCCAGCAACTTTGAGGAGTTTGATGTTCAGGGTAATAGAGATAGACCAACTGGGAAGGTGTGCATCCTACATAGGCCATAAGGTTCAGCCTGCTTTATTTTTATTACTCATATTTATCAGAAGTCCTGTATTACTTACATGAATGTAGCATAAAGTCAATTTTGTCATACTGCTTACCTATAACTTCCCAGAGAGTATGCTCTCTGCTGTAGTGAGTAAATCAATCACTGGTAGGTCAAGATATTTGTTTCATTATATTTTTTTCCCAGTTTGTGTGCTATGACATTCCCCCAATGGCTCCTGTGTCAATGAATTAATAATTCCTAAGTACAAACACCTTAGCAGCCTTTGTATATTCATGGCTTGCAAGCATTAACCAAACTTGTAAGAGACAAGGAATAGGAAACAAGAAGCTGTGTCTTTATCATTTAAAATACACTAAGATCCTTTCAGAGAAAATGTTTGCTGAATAGAAAAGAACTTGGGTTCCTTATGTTAAATAATTCATGCTCTCCCTCACTTCTTTAATCTGCGTTATCTACTTCTTTGTTAATGAGAAAGAATCCCTGATAAAATGAAAAGTTGTAAATTTCTGAAAAGGTTAATGATTTTCCTATAGGAAAAGGCCACAGAGTACACAGTAAATATCTGGTATTCAATCTACCAAGTACCCGTGTCAGACACTGCGCTTTTTATGTTGTTTTTTAGATTGACATGATATAGAACCTGCCCAACTACGATTTCAAAGGCATTCCACTGTTTATATGAAAATGTAACCAAATCTGATTAGACTGTAAAGACTGAGTAGGGCACAATTTACCTAATATCAGTCCCACATTTGATTAATGGCAAAGGAGCATGGTCTTTCCATTTTTCTTGACCACAAAAAATATGAAAAGCCAGGGTAAACTTTAATCATAGGCATTTTCTGAATTAACTGAATTTCACTGAAAATTCAAGCTATTATTTCTGAGTGGACAATGTTTACATCTTTTCTATGAAAATATTTTTTTATTGGTAAATTTAAGAGCAGTGCAAGAAGTACCTCTGGTTTTCCTTGGATGCTAATGTTTGCTTGTATGTTGAAGTCTGCTTTAATTTGAGTGCCAGGAACTCTTAGAGCCCAAGCTGGTGCACATGAAGTAGCTTAGAATCTGTCAGGGAGGACTAGGCCAGCCGTGAACCCTCAGGGGTTATAAACTGAGTACTGAAGGTTTCTTAGCTATAAATGGGCCAAATAGATCACAGAATCTCAGATTCATTGCAGCAAAAACAATGCATGTGAAATTATAGTCCCACAAAGTTACTGCTACACATTAATTGTGCCATGGTGACTTTTGTCCCCATTTCAATGATATATTTTTGTTCTGCTCTAAATTTACCTAGATAGAAATGTCTAAGATCAAAAAGGACACTGTGTAATGTAATACTTCAAGAAATACCTCTTAGAAATGGCTCTTGACAGCAACAATGTCAAATACATCATGGAGCTTAAACTTGGAACAACAGGAATTCTGGAGAACAGTGTCACCTTCCAGGTAGACACAGATGGGTGGCAAATTCATGCCCAAGGATAATGAGAATTTCAAAGGATATTTTTAGCCAGAAAAAAAATTTAAAAAAGACTCTGGGTTAGAAGTTCAGGGTCTTCGTTCTGGGAAACACTTTTTTTAACATATGGTCTTTCTTATGGCACTATGTTTTTGTGTGGTGTAAGCTTTTTCACTGAATATTATGGATATTTTTAAGCAGAATGGAAGGGTAGTTAGGTCACTGAGTTGCGTCCAATTGCAGCTCAGAAAGAATACTCCATCTGTGAAAGCTACATAGAGTACACTGTTGTAAATTTGTCTTTTTATTTCAGATGATGTGGATTCGTGCTGACTTGAATGAATGTTTAAAAGGCAATACAAGAGCTTTTAAAAATAGCATACTTATTTTTCTATAGTTTTTCAGAATGCATTCAAATTTAATTTTCAATAAAATTAAGCATGTGATGTAGTCTAATTCATAAAAGGCAAGTAGCATTATTGCAAGTAATCTTTCTGGTACTCAAGGTAAAAAAAAATAAAGTTTAAAAGTTGCTAGACAAAGGAGCAAGACTTGTAGAATATTTCAGGTTACTTGTTTTGTTTTCAGTTTCCTCATCTGATTTACAAGTTATATTATATGTGCTATTTAGGGGCCTTCAAATATTAAATATTTTATATTGGTCAAATGAAATGATGTCTATAAATTTTCAACACAAATACTGATATAAGGGAATGGTTCAATGATTTTTTATTCTTCTCATTTCTTAGTTACAATTTGATCAAAATCTACCATGAATTTCTCTAATGGCTCTAATTATAGTATGCTTACCAAAGTTATAATTTTCTACTTATTGTGGATAATAGATTTTATATGAAATAATTTGTTTTTGAGATAATGACATATTTTATTTTATTGTGTTATGATCTGATATATCTTTTGCTATAGGATATAGAGATGAGGCTATAAGCAATGCTAAATCCATTTCACTAATGGAAGGAAAATTTCTACATATAATTCAGATATTAGATGTCTTTGATTAGAATCAAATCCATAGTGCATTATTGTTTTGAAACTGTATAACACTTTTCAAAATACCTATAGAAAATCCACATTATAAAATCTCCCTCAAGCAAGTCTGATTTGCTAGATTTTCAAATTTATTTTTTATGTTTCATTGAATAAAAGTTTATAGTAGAAAATTATTAGCCTTTTAAATCTAAATTCAAACTCCTATTGCACCTCCATATCAAAGATATTTCCACCAAGTATTATTTTCTGTAATATATGGGGCTAATACAGAATAAAAAAAATGTATAGGGTTGAAATAGTCTCTTCAAGATATGATTGTGATTTTTAACTCTTGTTTGTACTCTTGTGGGACTGTGGTCTTCCTACTTTGACTTGTTGAATATTATGATTAGTGGCGAATTAAGCCTGTGAACATAGAGTGGATTAAAACCATGTCCTTGCAAGAACTGGTGAACAGAGGGAAGGTGGGGAAGGGAATTAGGGGGCAGCATGGGAGAGAGGAAAGTATGATTGTCTTCTTGAAACTTTACCTATGGAATGCTTAAAATCTGTTTTCTTTATATCAATAACATTTTTTTAAATACTATTATGTTCATGAGTTCCTACAGTAATCTCTATCTACTTCCGAGCTCTCTTGCTTACATTTTGCCTGTCATCATATTGCCAGCACATGGCAATTCATTTGATGCACAGTCAATAATACATGTTTCTGGTGAGTAATCAGTTATTTACTCTAGTAAATAAAAAATAATTTCTGGCAATAAATGTAACCCAGTTTTCAGATGACATTTACATTTATGTAATGCCCACTACAAATTCCCCCTTGGAAACAAATGTAAGGGATAGAATACTTCATGCTTTGTAGTATTGGTTTTAATACAACTACCAAAAAGAAAAGGTTGAACAAACTGGCATGCCTGGGGTACACAGTGAGTTTCATGGGTGAAAAAAAGAGCAGATATCTAAAGGAAATTGTCAGAAAAGCTAATTAATGAAAGAGTAGAGCAACATTGTCTACTGATCTAGAAGGCATGGACAACGGACTCCACACCTCATCAAATAACCACTGATTTCATGTGCAAATGTTCTGTCATCCAAAAACAAATCTGTGATATCATCTGTATTTTTAATATCAGCATGAAAATGAAAATGCTTCCCAGGTGACTGCTAGTATAAAGGAAAATGCCAGGATTTTCTTTTTTTCCAAATGTTTTTCTCCCTCTCATTTCCATCCAGTCCTATTAAAGAGAATGGTGACTAAGTTTCTCCTTGAAAACAAATTTAATCACAGTGACAGCAACACTGGAAGGAGAAGGAAATGAAATGTATTGTGTCTACTTTCTCGTTATAAAATAGTGCCATCCACAGCAAGATGTCAATGTAATTACTTGTATAGGACAGGGACACTTCACTACAGAATAATTGTTCATTTTAAGGAACCAGTTGGGAATGTAAAATTAGTATCCAAATTATGTAGCATTGATTCCTTTAACTATTTGAGAGGTTATAGAAGTACCATGTATCTCATGAACAGAATTTTTTAAAAGGTGTTTGAACCCTCAACATTGTATTGTGGTTCCATTTATCATCAGTATTTTTCATTTCATATTTTACCATGAAGCAGGTCATTTGGAACATACAGCCCAAATATTTAACATGTATTAAAGTATTTAATTTTGAAATATCCTTTGTAATTAAGCTGAAAGCCTACATAACAGTCAGAGTCTTAGCAAACACATACCTGAGAGCTCTGTATCTCCATAAAATATGTACTTTCCCATCATAACCAGCTGTGCATTATTTGTCATCTTCATTCACTTTGGAGACTCTGAAAAATTGATAATGATCATCAAAATTTATTAATCAAATGAATAATCAATTCTTCATTTCCTGATATATAATAAACTAGGTAATAAGTATTTGCAGTTATTTTTATTTTCATTTGGTGAGTATAGCTATTTTATTTTTACATTAGTGCCATGTTTGTATAAAAAATAGACAAATTAATAAACAGAGAATTAGCTTTTGACTTAAACTTCTAGAGTTTCTATTTTAAAACTGGCTTATTTTAAGTAAGACATTTCAATTCCACTGTTTCATTTTCCTCATATCTAAAATAGAAATAACATTATCATTTCGCTTCTCGGCTAGTTGTAATAATTTAGTTAAATAATACAAATAAGTCCTCTAAACTGAGTCTAGCAACCTTAAGAATTCATAAAATTACATGTTATTAATAACACAGGTGTTCGTTTATATTGAACTACTTATCACACATGTTAGATGCAACTTTTTAAATATTAAATGCACAAAAACATCGACTAGTAAAATCTGTGTCAGACATAATCCTTCTACCATCCACTGCATAAAAGTTGGAAAGTAACTAAGAGAATACACACAAGCACTTTATTAAATTGTTGTTATTCTTAATTTTAAAAATCTCTTACTGATTATTTAAACTCAGACATATGCTTTTTGCAAAATAAAAAATAAATAATTTGAAGTAAATTTATTTTGTCTTTAAAATACTAATATTTGTATGAAAAACATTTAAGGTCTTTTTTATCTTTTTCTTCTACAAATAATTCTACAAGTAAGAAACTATTAAACTCAGCTCTCATATTTGAGACACTGGAATACTCAGAGACCTTTTAACAATTATTTTGATGAAGTGGTTGATTCAAAAAATATAAATTTAGCCTACCATTGTGTTAAGATTAATAAACAGCATTAACAAGCACAGCACTTCAAATATTTGATGTAAGAAGAGTATTATTTTGCAAGGAGTCTAGGCAACTAACACTATAGGTGGTAGCTCCTCCTCAAGAGTGAAGGGAAAGAAATCTTAGATTAAAGTTAGGATTGAGAAGTGCTTGTTAGCCCAAATGCATGTCTCTGGCTGGACCACAGTGCTTATGGCCCTCCTTTAAATCATAAGTAACAGGATGGTCATTGTGTTAATGGAATTTTGATGATGGTAAAGAAGACTCCCATCAGTCCAAGGGCTATGTGAATGTAGCCATTCCTTTTTGCTCAGCACCTGGGACTGCTGTTAAAAACTAATCCTCAGGACAAGGCCTAACATCAAGATGTTATTTATAGAAGAGTTAAATGATTTCATGGGTCTCATGATGTGGGACCCCATGGGGCTGGCTGGAGCTAACGCAGCACTCCCTCAATTTAGCGAGTTAAACTTAGAGGTTGGTTTACAATCATGCAAACTGGGCAAAGAAACTTTGAGGCAGACTGGTTGTCTGGAAGACTGGGCCTGGTGGTATCTACTATCTACACTAAAGGCAGTGCACAGGGGCTCATTTTCAGAAGTGGCAGATTGTGCAAAAGCTATATGATCAAGTTCCCTTAAGGCGGCTGGATAAGGTCGAGGGAATATGAGTTTTGATGCAGACTTATCCAGGTTTACAGCTCAGTTGCCATTTAGTAACTGTCTAATTTTAAAAGTCACATCTCCAGATCCACTCTTTTTGTTCCGCTAAATTAAGATGAAGATGACAATTCCTTCCTTTCCTCATAATATGTCACTGATTTCTTCCAGGGATCTTTTAAATGTTGCAAATGCATTCATGAAAGTTAAATCCTATTATAAAATCTCCATATTTGGCTCTCAGATAAACACATAACTTGACCATTTCACTATTCCCTACATCTGTACTGTCACTCTTCCACTTTTTCAATTTTAAAACCCACAAATATATACACACATGACTTTTTTTGGCTACAATTTTTTTTAAAAAGATTTATTTATTTATTTGAAAGTCAAAGTTAGAGATGGGGAGGAAAAAGAGAGGGAGGGAGGGAGGGAGGGAGAGAGGTCCTCCATTCCATGGTTCACTCCCCAATTGGCCGCAATGGCAGGAGCTGCACTGTAAAGCCAGGAGACAGGAGCTTCTTCGGGTCCTCCCACACAGGTTCAGGGGCCCAAGGACTTGGGTTATTCTCCACTGCTTTCCGAGGCCATAGCAGAGAGCTGAATCGGAAGAGGAGCAGCCAGGACCCGAACCGGCACCCATATGGGATGCTGGCGCTTCAAGCCTGGGCGTTAACCCACTGCACGACAGCGCTGGCCCCATGGCTAAAACTTTTCACTCTGTTCTTTCCCTTAAATATTTGCTCACCATTGATCTCCTAGGTTTTCAGATTTAATCCATGCCTTCCATCATTGAGAATCACTTCTAGATGGCTTTTTCTCATCCTTATTGTTTTTTAGATCAAAGCAGTAGGTTTTGACATATTATTAGACATCTGCATCAGTGACTAGTTTAAGCCCCTAGAATTCAGACATTATATCACACACACACATACATGCGTATATGTATCACTAAAGCTATTCAGTCTATGCTTTTGTTAATGGTGTATATTCAACAAATAGTCTTTCTGGGATAAACATTGCATTGATCAACCATTGCACATAAAAACAGGGCAACAATTATAAAGATTACTTTCAAACTAGATTGCAATTCACATCAAACCTCTCTAAACATTCAGTGGGAATTGTTTGTTTCTCGGATGAATACACAGAGTAAAAGAACTTTATTTAATATATTTAGGGGCTGGCGCTGTGGCCTAGCAGGTAGAGCCACCACCTGAAATGCTGGCATCCCATACGGGCACTGGATCAAGTCTCGGCTGCTCCACTTCTCATCCATCTCTCTGCTATGGCCTGGGAAAGCAGTGGAGAGTAGCTCGAGTCCTTGGTTCCCTGCACCTATGTGGGAGACCCAGAAGAGGCTCCCTGCTCCTGACTTCAGATTAGCCCAGCTCTGGCCATTGCAGCCATCTGGGAGCGAACCAGAAGATGGAAGACTTTTCACCCTTTCTCTGCCTTTCCCTTTCTGTAACTCTGCCTTTCAAATAAATAAGTAAATCTTTAAAACAAAAATACATTTGGTCAAATTAGAATGGTTTTCTCTCAGATAATCCATATTTCCTGTTTGGTAATAGATGGCTAAGCTTTAGATGGCCCATGGAGTGTTAGTTAGAAATGCCAAAAATGATACTGGGCTGGGGTAGATATTCATGGAATGAGCAGTATTGATGTTACACTATGGAATTTTGTCATGAAGTAATCTTTTATTAGAACATGACTTGTGCATCAGTTACCTGCCTTTTCACAACTGGCATGGGGTTTTAAATATTAGTTTAATATGTTCTGTGTGTTTACCTGCTATTCGTTCTGACAGAAATAACAACCTATAATATTCACATAAGTTTGCTAAATCTTACTTTAATATATAGTGCAATGTTGCCCATTCAGCAGGGGCCTATAAACTTTGGACTGGAGCTAGAATGGAGAAGCATCAATATTGTGTATTTGAATGGTTTCCCTACCCTTTCCCAGATCAGAAATAAAAATTTTATATGTAGATTTTTATAAACACAAAAGCACATATTTATGTCTTGCATTTCCTTGTGTCAACTTTATTTGTACTGAAAATGTTCAACTAAATTAACCTGTCTCCTTGAATCACTCAAATACAGACATTTTGTCTAAAGAAAGATATTTTTCTCTTGACATTCAAACTATATAACATTTCAAATCACACAAAACCCATTCAGCTTTTTCTATCTTTTACTTTTAAGACCTGCAGAAGATACATGGAATGATAGTAGCATCCCTTTTCAAATCTTCCTGAGCAATCAACTGTGACTAACGCAAGCCAGTCATCTGAGTTCTCTATTTAGTATGCTGTTTTCTTCAATTAGTTTTCCAAAATATAAGTTAATGTTCTCCAAAAAAGACTCAAATATAGTGATTACTGTGTCTCAGACAAATAGAGAATGTCAAGTGAAATAATTTACATTTTAGATCATGAAATTTATGCTAATTCTTACCCAAAATGAAAGAAATGAAAGGAAACAAAGGCTGTGGAAATATCAGCCTTTTGATGGGATATAACGGGGGCACACAGAGTGGATAAGCATAAGAAAAAGAGGGGTAGAACCACTACATCCAGTGTCAAAATTTATCTGTGGAAGGGACAAAATGACTATAGCCTCTGAGTGATCATCTACATTCAAAATTGTTTTCAGTGAATGCTGCATTTTAAATATATGTATCAGTTTAAGCTATTTAAGAATGCCCACTATTTTTAAATAAACTCTACCATGATTAGATTCCAGCAAAATATATGATATGGTTTCAAAAAGAGCACTTAAAACAGGAAAATATGTTAGCAGGGTTTATTACTCTGCTTATTTTCTTTATTATCATATATGATGATTTAATCATATTTCTGGCTTAGAGTATGTTCAGATAGCTTATAGTATTTTATAAGTAAGGACCAAAAAATGTTCATTTAAAGTATATGGATTGAAAAATCTTGAGCATTCTAACATTTTTGAAAAGTTTCTGTTTCACCACTAGAAAGCTGCATGCCTGGAATTAAGAAAACGGGACCCAAATCCATTGCTTCTAAATCAAGTCAAGATACCATTGCTGTCTAAAAGGCAAAAAAGTAAATGTTTGAATAATGTAAGAATTTAGGTAAAATTATCTAAAAACATGACCTCATGTGAGTTTTTAATTACTTTCCTCAAATTTCTGGATTTGGTACAAAAATAACATCACAGCTTAAAAGTATTACACACGGCCGGTGCCATAGCTCCATAGGCTAATCCTCTGCCTGCGGGGCGGGCACCCCAGGTTCTAGTCCTGGATGGGGCGCCGGATTCTGTCCCAGTTGTTCCTCTTCCAGTCCAGCTCTCTGCTGTGGCCCGGGAGGGCAGTGGAGGATGGCCCAGGTCCTTGGGCACCTGCACCCACGTGGGAGACCAGGAGAAAGCACCTGGCTCCTGGCTTCGGATCGTCATAGCTTAGGCCATAGCAGCCATTTGGGGGGGTGAACCAACAGAAGGAAGACCTTTCTCTCTGTCTCTCTCTCTCTCTCTCACTGTCTAACTATATCTGTCAAATAAAAAAAATCATTTACTTTCCCTTTACTTTATATTCATAATATTAACCATACACAAAATAAGGAGTTTAACAAATAGTAATAAGAAAAAAAAACATTGTTCCTCAATAGTCAAAACAATTACTTTAAACAGTCTTTTAATCTCAGCATACCAATGTAGCTACTATAAATTACATTTTTGGTAATCTGTTAGTTACCATATATATGTTCAAGTCCCCCATTACTATTGTATTGGAGAGTATGTCTCCCTGTAGATCATTAACTTTTGTTTTAAATAACCAGATGTCCTGGCATTGGGTACATATGCATTTATTATAGTTACAACTTCCTGTTGAATTAATACCTTAATCATTATAGTGTCTCCTCTTTGCCATTTTTAACAGTTATTGTGTTAAAGTCTATTTTGTCTTATTTTTGGATGTATACACCTTCTGTTTTTGTTTTTTTTTTTTTCTTTCTATCAGCATGGAATGTATCTTTGCATCCTTACACTTTCAGTCTGTGAGTATCTTTGTTGGTGAGGTGTGTTTCTTGTATGCAGCAAATAGGTGGGTCTTGTTTTTTAATCCATTCAGCCAGTCTGCATCTTAATTGGAGAATTTAGGCCATTTACATTCAAGGTTACTGTTGATAAGAAACGTCTTGGCCCTGCCATTTTTCTGTAAATATTCCTGTTTTTGCTTTGAATTTTCTTTACTGGAAGATTTTCTGCATTCACACGATAACTATCTGTGTTTCTGTGTGTAGCACATCCTTAGGCATCTTTTGTAAGCCTGATGTGACAAATACTTTAAATGTTCATTTGTTATGGAAGGTCTTTATTTCAACTTAATTCATAAATGAGAGTCTTGCAGTATACAGTATTCTAGATTGAAAGGTTTGTTTTTTTTGTTGTTGTTGTTGTTGTAGTTTTCCAATTTAAGAGTTGGACTATTTCTCTCTGTTCTCTCCTAGCTTGTAGGGTCCTTGATGGGAAGTCAGATGTGAGTCTAATTGTAGATACTCTGGAGGTAATGTTTTACTGGTGAAAGTTTGGCTACAATGTGTTGTGGAGAAGATTTTTTTCTGGTCTATCTGTTAGGAATTCTATGTGTGTCGTGTATTTGGACATCTCTTTCTTTCTCCAAGTTAGGGGCATTTTCTGTAATCATTTTTTGAATAGTCCTTCTAATCCATTCTCTATTTCCTGACCTTTAGGAACTCCTAAGACCCAAATATTGGGTCATTTGATAATATCCCATAATTTTCCATTATTCCCTTTAGTTTTTCTAGTATACTCTTTTTTTTTTCCTGTCTCAGAAATTTCCAAAGATTGGGCTTCTAGCTTGGATATTCTTTGTTTTGCCTCACCAAGTCTGTTGTTAAGGCTTTCTACTGATTTTGACTTGACGTATTAAATTCATTTCTAATGTTTCAGTTTGATTTCCCTTCACAATCTATTTCATAGGCAAGTTTTTCTTCCATGTCATGTATGAATTTCTTCAACTAGTGAATTTGCTTCTTGCTTCTGAGGAATCCTGTGATTTATTTTTGCAATTTTGTTTCAGTCTTTCATCAATCTCTTACTCTTTATGTTCTAATATTTAAGTGTTATTGTGTTCCTTTGGGTGAGTCATGTTGTCTTCTTTGTTCTTGTTTCTTGAATTTCTGCATTTATTTTTAGACATTTGTGGAAATACTTTTTGGCTTTCTCCTCTGACGATTTTTATCTTTGAACTATTCCTCTGTGCCTTAGTGGAGTCTCTGTTCTTTTTGTAAATACACAGAGGTTTACGCTGCTTGTGAGCAGGGAGCTCTTGTCAGTTCTCCAGGACAGGGCAAGTATCCAGATTGACACCCAAGTTTGGTGTGGTTGCTATCCTCTTGTCAGTAGGAGGCAGGTAATGATATTCTTTGTTGGCATAATCACAACCTCACCTTCTCTGTTCCAAGATGAGCAATGGCAATGGTTATCCTTCAGTGGAAGTAACACTCATCCATACTGCCTTGTGATCTGTACACCTGTCCTCAGTGTGAGCACAGATTCTGTAGCAATTACTCACCCCAGGCAGTCAGGGAGCTCTGAAAGTATGGTGCTGCATACGTTGATTGCCCAGAACCCAGCTACTTACTGTGCTCTCTCGTGCAGCCACAGAATTCCCAGTCTTAGCACTCAAAGCTCCCACAGTCAAGGGGATCCACTCTGCCCCGTAGGTTGTTCCATCCGTAGAGAGGCCAAGACTTTGCCAGAGCCTGCTTCCTGTATTTGCTCTGTCTTGGCAGTTTGAGCCTGGAGCCTGGGATATGATGAGAGGCTGTGGGCACCTCACAGCAGGGTGCCCAGCACCCAGTCAATCCTCGAAGCCAGACTCAAAGTAGTGGGGAATGTGGAATTTTCCCTCTCATAAAATCCCTGGATCACACACACGCACAAGAGCCAAAACAGCCACTAATCATTTTACAATGGCACCTTCTCCCCGCCGGTTCTACACTAAATTTATGAACATTTATGATAACTTGTCTCATCCCTAAGAGAATATAAAGCAGCTTTTATCATTGATTTCTACTAGAAGCAATCCAAATAGAGGTGGAAAAATTTGAGAATTTACAAAATATTTAAAACCTGTCATAAATAAAAAAAGAGAATAGGAACACTGACAAACTCAAGCAAAGAAACATTTCTTCTAAGTGGCAATGTTTGCTCTGCGGTGGCAGTTTTTAACTCTCCTACCCACATGTAATGTTATATAAAATGGCTTCACATATTTTGAAACTTTATACAAATAGTAAAAAGATGTACATGAAAGTGTTGAACAGTTTTTGCGATTAAAATGTTGTGGGTATATTTGAACATATCTTCTGCACGTGTGAGATTCTGGCTGAACAACTTGGGAAATGACTACTTTTGCAATATTGACATCTTCATCTTTACTAAATACTACAAAATTGTTTTTGTTGGCTCTTACTGATTTATATGGGTATTTTAAAATCTGATATTAATACTTGGTCAACATTTGGAAAATATCTGAATTTATAACATGCCATTTTTGATGAAAACTTTTTTACCATCACTGGCTTTCCATGATAGAATTGTGGAGTTCACTTGTTTTTATTTATTTGTAATCAATCTTTCTTTTGATTATGTTTAATATCTTCTCCTTAAGCATTTATGATCTGTCCTAATTATGCTTATGTGTGGGTTTATTTTTTTCTTTATATATATAAATATATAAATACATATATAAATAATATATTATATATATATATATATATATATATATATATATATATATATATATATATCAGTGTTCTGGATGAGCATAATGTCAAGTTGATTGTGTTGGTAATGACTTCAGGTTTCCTAGGTCATATAAGTAGTATATATTTAACTCCAAATGCCTGTAAAGGAAGACTTGTGGGTACGATTTGTAGAAGATATATCTTATTGTCAAGAGCATAACAAAACAAGACTCTTAGTTGCCTTTTTTTTTTTTTTTGAAGGATTGATTTATTTTAGGCTCTTTGTAGTGATGGTAACTGTATTTGTGGTTGCTAGCTTTATGTTAGAGTTCCAATTTCTCTCTAGCTTTTCTTATCTGTCCTTTCACTATGATGTTTTTTTGTGACTCTTAAAGTATTTTTATGTTACAAAAATTTGTAAATTTGTCCAGCACAGTAGCTTAATAGTTTTTTGTCATCCTAGTGGGTTTTGTATTTTAGTCCCTAGTGATGTTTCACTTCCACTTTTGGCCAAGAATTTTGACTACTGTGTTAAAAGCCACATGATTAGATATCCTTGCCTTACACCTCATCTCCTGGAAAAAGCAATCAGTTGTAAACCATTCACAGCGTAGTGTTAATTGTTGGTTTATTGAAAGATATGTAATATCCAATTAAAACAGTTTTCCTCTATTCTGACCTTGCTAAGAAGTTTTATCATTCAAGGATACTGAATATTTTCAATCAGTTTTTAAAATTTATAAGATAATGGTAACATTTTTATACATTCAAGCATCAGCTTTCTGTAACATAACTCACTTGGTGATAATGTATGACTTTTTAGACACTGGTGGGTTTGTTTTGTAATATTTTTTGATTTGTGTGTGTGTGTGTGTGATGATTAAGTTCACAAAAATTTTCATCTGTTGTGTTTCATTTTTGTACCAAGTCTGACTTTAGTATCAGTGTAATTCTGTTGCTACCTGATTTTAGTACCAGGATAATTTTATGGACTCATAAAATGCATCAGGGAGTGTTCTCTTTTCTTATGTTCTCTGGGGCAGATTTTGTAAAATTGAAGTTTAATCTTAAAATACCTGATAAAGTTCTCCAGTGAAACTCTATGAGCCAGGAAATTTCTTATTCATGGGTGTTTTAATTATAAATTCAATTATTTAAGTGTTTAGGATGATTATGATTATTTTATACTGGTTCTCTTTCAGTATTGTTCTTTTTCAAGATATTGATTCTATCTAAGTTGGAGATTCTTAGGACCACAAAGATGTTTACAAAATTTATTTATTGTCCTCTAAATAGCTTCAGGATCTATAATGATATGTGGTATTTTAATCTAGGTATGGATAAGTTTGTCTTATATTAGATAGTCTTGCTGGAGGTCTATTAATAACTATATATTTGTTTTGACTCCAGTTTTATTGACTTGCACTATTATTATTTCCTTCTGTGTTTACTTCAGGTTCTCATCTTAAGATAGTAACTTAGATTACAAATTTAGAAATGTCATTTTTTATCTATATAAAGGGACAAATTTCATGTATTTCATGCATACAGTTTTAAGAGCATAATAATACTTTCCACACTAACCTCTCTCATTCCTTCATTCCCATGCTCCTTTCTTTTTGTCTTATTTTTCTTTTAATTTTTGCAGTGATATACTTTTAATTTTGTATATAATCACAAGCTTAACTACCCACTAAATACAGAATTCACAAATAGTAAGTAAAAAACCGGTGTTCCTCAAGGGTATAGACAAGGGCTATTACAATCATCAATTCTTGAAATGTCAATTCCACTCATATACATTACATTTTTTAGTTGTATAGTAGTTACCATAAATCAAGGTAAGTATGATATTTGTCTTTTTGGGATTGGCTTCCTTCACTAAGCATTATGGTCTCCAGTTGCATCCAGGATTTCAGTCTTTGTCATAGCAGTTCTATTAATAAAACATTCCTGAGACATGTTAGCCTAGCAGTTAGGCTGCCATTTGTGACACTCACATACCATAGTAGAGTGCCTCAGTTCAAAGCCTGGCTGTTTTTCTGAGTCTAGTTTCCTGCTAATAATGGCTACACAAAGGTGGTGGCTCAAATACTTTGGTCCTTGCCACCCATTTAGAAGATCTTTCATTTATTTATTTATTTTTTTGACAGGCCGATTTAGACAGAGAGAGACAGAGAGAAAGGTCTTCCTTCCGTTGGTTCACCCCCCAAATGGCTGCTACGGCTGGCACACTGTGCCGATCTGAAGCCGGGAGCCAGGTGCTTCCTCCTGGTCTTCCATGCGGGTGCAGGGCCCAAGGACCTGGGCCATCCTCTACTGCCTTCCTGGGCCACAGTAGAGAGCTGGACTGGAAGAGGAGCAACAAGGACAGAATCTGGCACCCCAACTTGGACTAGAACCCGGTGTGCCAGCGCCGCAGGCAAAGGATTAGCCTAGTGAGCCACAGCACCGGCCTAGAAGATCTTAATTGACTTCTTGGCTCCTGGCTTCAGCCTGACCAAGCCCCATCTGTTAGGGACATAAAGGGAGTGAATCAGTGAATGGAATCTTTGTCTCTGCCTCTCAAATTAAAAAAAAAATAATTTTGATTACCTTAAATTGAATGAATTTCATTTTATTGTCCTATGGTCTATGTTAGGGAATGGTTTATGAATGCTGGAAAAAAATAAGTATTACGAGTGATGTAAGCAAATTGACATGAAGTGTTTTCAGCTCTTACCTTCCTCACATGAGAAACAATTTTGAGAACCACCAGTAGAAGAGAATAAAATTGTGGGAGCCCTGGGGCCCAACAGAAAGGCCCTACCATTTGATTTGAGCACAATATATGTGAATAGATGGCTTGGGGAGGACAAGAGGAATGGCTCACATTTCCTGAGTCATCCTTCTAACAAGATGGCACAGTTCAGTGCCAAGAAAGATCCCAGAGCCTTAGGATTTGTCTCATGGAGGTCACTGAATGTTGAGTAACACAAGCATGTCACATTCTTGTAGGAGGTTGCCAACAGGAGCCCTTCTTTTGCCTCTTACCTATAACTTGGGGAAATCTGCATTTCTGAACAGTCTGGGCCAACTAAAAGCAAGAGAAAGGGGTAGAAGCTCACAGCAACTGTGAAGCAGAACTCAACCAAAGGCCAGGCCATCAATCTTAGAGATTCCTCCTAAGACGTCCATTGATTAGCCATGTAGGATACATCACCTGAGGACCTCCTTACTAGCCTGCACATAGCCCTGTAGCCATCATCCTCCGTATGTCCCCAAGGACATGCACACAAGACTCAGTGGTCCACGCATGGGCACACACAGAAAACCAGGTGAGCTATAATCACAGTTAACCTCAGACATTTCTGCACTACAAAAACAAATGAGAGGCTTTGGCACCCAGCCTGGCTTTAGAGAAATCCATACAATCCTAACATTCTCAAACAAGGAAAAAGAGGAGTGGAGCAGGTGCACTCATTAAAAAATCTGACTCTATGAATCCCTAGCCAGGGTGACAGGTGAAGGTCTTTATGTTTTGAAGGAAGCCTGAAGGAAGTGACTGCTTTTTTCAAATGCATGAATTTGCACAAGCACACACACACACACAATTAAAGAAACAGACCAGTAAAGGAGCACAAAATTTTTTTGGTAACAAATGTATAATTGCTGTTATTTTGAAACAGCTCTTATCAGTTAAGAAATAAGAAAATGTTCTTTTTATTCTTAATTGATTTATCTACCATAACTTATTCCTTTCCCAGTGTTCTTCTCTTGTATATATATACACATATCTATACATACACACACACACACATATATATATATATAAACATATGTGTATATATAGAGAGGGAGATATAGATGCATATATATGTATACATATAGATAGATCTGATTTTCTGAGTCATACTTTCTTTTTTAATTTTTAACATTGCTTGCAAGGTAGGTCAACTAACAAGAAATTCTCTCCAATGTTTTTTTTCCTAGGAAGCTCTAACTTCTCTTTTCCTTTTGAAGGTTAATTCAGCAGCATATATAATTCTATAATGTTTCTTCTTTTGCTTGCAACATCCTGAATATTCTAGTACACACTCCTCTTGTTTTCCTGGTTTCTGAGAATAAATAGATATATTCTTATCTTTGCTCATCTGTAGGTAAGGCATTCTTTTTCTCTGGCATCTCTCAATTTTTTTATTTTTGATTTTCTGGTTAGAATGTAATGTGCCTACATTTGGTGCAGGATTTTCTTTTAATCACTTTTTTCTCTTTTTTGCCATCAATTCTTGGGTTTCTAGTTTGATTTCTGAACTTAGCCATGACATATTCAAGTAAGGATCTTCTCATACTGCTCTTGTTTTTCTCTTTCTTCTGGTATTCTCATTCTGCATGTTGACATCTATAGAAGTTACCCTACAGTTCTTGAGGTGTTATATTCTTTTTTTGCAGTCTTTTTTTCTTTGTTTTTCATTTTTTGGAATTCTTTTTCAACCTTCAAGCTCATTCTTTCCTCAACCATGTCTAGTCTTATGAATCCACCAAAAAGGCATTTTTCATTTCCATTATATTTTGTTCTACAGCAATTAATATTTTTATTCTTTGAGAATTTGCACCTCTGTTTATATTATCCAATATTCTTAGAGCTCAGCTAGTTTTACTATAAGTCTCATAGTATATTATTCAAATGTTTTCATAAAAGACTCTTGGTCTGATGACTCTAACATTCTTGCTGTATCTGTGTCTCTTTCTAAACCTTCCACATTTTCTTCAAAGTAGTTCTGCCGTTTAGTTTGCTTTCTATGGTTTTCTTGAAAGGCTGCAAATATATACTAGGAATCACAGTAATGAGCATGCAGTGGTGAATTGTGTGGAGAGAGAATGTTCTATGGGCCTATAATTCCACTCCTGTAAAATGGTTTCCTCTAAGGTCAGGTTTTATTAAAAAGACCAGGATGTTTTAGTGTATTGCAAAGTTATTAATTTTCCCCTCTACCTGCTGGAAACATGAAAAACTTTGTTTCCTGTTACTCACTATAAGGACCTCAAAAAATGATGTGATGGTCTGCTGGTTCGGGCATCAGGAGCTTTTAATTCTCAGATATGTCAGTACTGAGCATCAGGAATTCATCAATTGCAGTTAAGATTTCCTACCCCAGCCCTGGTGCCCATGGGAATGTCTGCTTCAGGAAGTTTTGATACTAACAATCAGTCTCTCTAATCAACCGCACATTGATTTGCCCTATGTCTTCTGGTTAACAGGGACCTAACAGTTACTGTCAATCTTTTTCTGTTTGGTAAGATTGTTGCTTGTTAAGATGGAATGGCTGCCTTTGCTTCATTCTATTTTAAGGTGCAGGAACAGATAGCTAGAGACAGTCAGAGAAAGGTGTTCCATCTGCTGGTTCACATTCCAAATGGCTGCAGTTAGGGCTAGGCCAGGTTAAAGCCAGAGGCCTGTAACCCCAACTGGTTCTCTCACTTGGGTAGTAAGGGCTCAAGTTCTTAATCCATCATCTACTGCTTCCCAGGGTGTGTGTTAGCAGGAAGCTGAGTTGAAAGTGTTCCAAGTGACAAACTACTGCTGACTATCTACTTTTATTTTTTGTACCTGCTAGACCAGACCACAAATTTAAGTTAACTTAAAAAACAAACAAACAAACAAACAAAAAAAACTTTTAGAGGGGTTTCTCATATCATTGTTTAAGGATGAATTTTTTTTAAAGATTTATTTATTTATTTGAAAGAGTTACACAGAGAGAGGAGAAGTACAGAGAGAAAGACAGAGAGGGAGAGAGAGGTCTTCCATTTGATGGTTCACTCCCCAATTGGCTACAACAGCCAGAGCTGTGCCGATCTGAATCCAGGAGCCATGAACTTCTTCCAGAGCTCCCACATGGGTGCAGGGGCCCAAGGACTTGGGCCATCTTCTGCTGCTTTCCCAGGCCATAGCAGGGCGGGATCGAAAGTGGAGCAGCCGGGTCTTGAACCGGCGCCCACTTGGGATGCCGGCACTTCAGGCCAGGGCATTAACCGCCTGCACCACAGTGCCAGCCCCAGGATGATTTTTTAAAATATTTAGTTAGTTAGTTGAAAGAGAAGGGGAAAGACAGAGCTCGAATCAGCTGGTTCACTCCCCAGATGGTCAGGATGGACAAGGCTGTGCCAGTTAGAAACCGGGAGCTTCTTCCACATCTCCAACATGGGTAGGAAGGGCCCAGGCATTTGGGCCATCTTCCATAGCTTTTCCCTGGCTTTTTTCAAGGAGCTGGATCTGAAGTGGAGCAGCCATGGAACTGGTGATGTGGCACAGCGGGTTAACGCCCTGGCCTGAGGCACTGGCATCCCATATAGGCGCCGGTTCAAGACCTGGCTGCTCCACTTCCAATCCAGCTCTCTGCTATGGCCTGGGAAAGCAGTAGAAGATGGCTCAAGTGCTTGGGTCCCTGCACCCACATGGGAGACCCAGAAGAAGCTCCTGGCTCCTGGCTTCAGATAGGCACATCTCTGGCCATTGTTTCCAGTTGGGGAGTGAACCAGTGGATAGAAGATCTCTCTCTCTCTCTCTCTCTCTCTCTCTCTCTCTCTCTCTCTGCCTCTCCTTCTCTCTCTGTAACTCTGACTTTCAAATAAAATAAATAAATCTTTTTTAGAGTGGAGCAGCCAGGACACAAGCTGTTGCCCATATGGGAGGCTGTCATCGCAGGCAGTGACTTTACCTGCTACACCACAACATTGGCCCCAAAGGTTGGTGTTTTACAGACATATTTCATTAGTTTGCCTTTGCTTATGAATATTGCTTTCTTTTCATTTCTTAAAGATGATTTTATTGGATTTAGGATTTCAGGTTGAAAGTTATTTTCTTTCCCAGCACTGGAAAACTTCTCTTACGTCTTTGTTCTGGTTGCCATGGTTAAGGTAGAAAATCTTTGTCATTCAATCTGATGTTGCCTTATAGATAACTTGTAATTTCTCTTTGGCAGCTTTTAAAACTTTTTGTCTTGTCTTCGATTTTCAGAAGTTTTACTTTGATGTGTCTTGGCACGAATTTCTTTGATTTTTTTTCCTGATTAAAGTTTACTCAGATTCTTGCATCTGTTGGCTTGTTGGCAAATTGAAAAGATTTCAGTTATTACTTAATACTCTGACATCTACTTCTGGAATTCAGGTGCTATAAGTAAATGATCTTTATTCTGATTCCACAGTTTGCCAAGGCTCTGTTCATTAGGTGTTCAGACTTTTTCTCTAAGGTTTAGACTACTAAAATTCTGTTCAACTGTTCTATAATTATTCTTTGCACTCCATATTGGCTTGAGGACATCCAGCACATATTAAAATGTAAGATGTTGCATTTTTCAGTTCAATAATTTGATTTTTAATAACTTCTATTTCATTAAGATTTCTATCTTATTCAATTTAGCAATAATTTATAATTGGAACATTTTATGTAGCTACCTCAAAAATCCTTGTAAGAGAGCCTCAATAACTGATATCTTAGTAATGGCATTAGTAGATTATTTTCTTATTCAAGTTATAATTCTAAATTCTTGCTATGATATAACTTTTTAAATTTGTTTACTAAACATTTCTTCTACATGAAAATGTTTTCTTAGTTATACTAAAATGCTTAATAGGATGAAGTCTTATTTTTATTTAGCATGAATATTCGAGCCTGGTATTGATGCAAGATCCTTATTCTACCTTTTAGGAATGAGATTATCTTGACTGCCTTCTTTTGCTAGTAGGAAGTTAAAAACACATTTCCTGTGTCATCTCTCTCATCTTGATTAGTATGCATTTAGTTAATGTTGAAGAAAATAAAGTCTGTATGACTTTTATCTACATGGTACTTAAGACCATTTGCATGCTGGTCCATATAAACAAATACACATTCTGATAAAAAGGCTATATTTTCACATAAGGAGAAATGTGCAGAGATTTCAGGAATTTATTCCATTTTTTCAAGTTTATGTAACTGAAATGTTTTGGAGACATTGTTTAAATGAAATAATAAGGCTATGGGATTACACAATTCCAGTATATATCTAGTTTTACAGCAAAAATTGTCAATTATTTAATTGGAGAGTTAAATAGAGTTTAAAGATTGTTAAGAGTGACTTAATTTTGGGAAATATCTGTCATTGTTTTATAGTCATATAATCATTGAGAGGACTAAAGTGACAATCTGAATCACACTACAGTTCTGAAAAATAAACCACAAACACAGCCTCCAAGGGAATTGTTGTCTATTGTCTCCTGATAACTAAAAAAGTTAAAAAAAAAAAAAAAAACTGAAAACTGAAAATCACCAGTCTTTCCCACTCTAAGAATCATGTCATCAAAAGTTTCCTCACATTATTCTTCCTTGCCAAATTGGCTCAACTCTTAAATTAAGAGCAGGTAAATAGAATATAAGAATCAAATAAATAGAGCAAATAGAAGTCTTAGCTTTACATGGTCTTCTGTAGAATGCATAATACAGAGAGATGGCTGATATAAAGAAATATATAAGAAAGCCAAAGTCCATGGCTTATCTTTTTGTTTGTTGCCTGAGCAAAAATTAAATGTGCTTTGCTTTGATGGATCCTATGAACTAATAGAATTCATAAAATTAGAAAGTATGGATAGCGTCAGAATGGAAGTGATTGAGTTTTTGATAGTTTTATATTTTTAATAGTGATTGACATTTGACTATGATAAAGGAGGGCATATTTTTTCTCATGGACATTTTCAATATGTTTACTGAAATATTATTTAATATATAAAAAGTTGAATTGAATTTCATGTTTGGTTAAGGAAAGTAGAATAATAAGATTCATAAGCCCATTCTGGTATCTATATGATGAAGGAGGTAAAGGAAAATCTGAAATTATTCAGTACATAAGATAAATCAGTTTCATAGAACACCATGGAGAGAGGCTCCAGAGATCTGAAAAGATTCACCTTGAGCCTTCCTCAGCTAAGTACCAATCAATGCAAGGGCATTACAGAGTTACAGAACAATGGGGAAAGATACATTCAAAAAAAGGAGAGGGAAGCATCTCCTGATGTCATACATGGATAGAAATAGTTCCTATTTTTACCAGGACCAGTCAGAAATCCTTGTAAATAAAAAATGTTAGCATACTGGAATATGCTGTGAATGTAGTGATATAATTGTTCATAGACAAAATATTCATCTAGTTCTACAAGCTACTGTTTTAAAGAGATATTACAAAGAATATAACTGCTTCCTAGTAACTCAACTGGGTACCAGAATTAAGCAGAAAATTATAATTAGCAGTACACAAATATCACAAAACAAGGTAAAATACAAAAATTGGGAAAGTGGTATCCACTACGAAAAAATATCTTCAAAAGATTTATTTATTTATTTATTTAAAGACAGTGAGATAGTGTGTGCTTCCATTCATTAGTTCGGTTTCCAAATTATTGCAATACCCAGTTCTTGGTCAGGCCATACACAGAAGCCAAGAATGCCATGTTATTCTCTCACATGGGTAGTAGAGACCTAGGCATTTGGAGCATTATCTACTGCTGGATGAGACAGCAGGAAGCTGGACTGGAAATGGAGAAGCCAGGGCTCCATCTGGCACTCCATTATGGGATTCTGGTATCACAAACCATACCACATGCACTTGCTAGAATACTTGCCCCACGCTATGAAGAGAAATAATAGTCAATATAAAAATTATACCAATGGTAGAATTAATAAAAAAGGAATGTTAACAACTATTAGAACTATCAGTTGTCTAAGATGTCATAAGAAAAGTTTGAAATTTTAAGAAAAATATGAAAAATAGATAAACAAAAGCAAGACCCAAGTCAAAGTTTCAGAGATAGAAATTGTAAGGATTAAGATTTTTTTTTTTTAAATAATGCACTTGTTTGGGAGTGACAGCATACTGGACATGGAACAAAGGTTTAATAAACATGAGTCAGCACTGAAATCTCCAAAGTTAAACCTAACAAGGCATGGTTATTAGCCTGGTGGATAAGATGCCAGCTAAGTTGGCTCTATCTCACATTGGGATATCAGTATTCAATGCTCAGCACTGACTTCTGGCTCCAGCTTCCTTCTAATGCAGATCCTGGAAAGCAGTGTTAATGGCTTAAGTAACTGGGTACCTTCCATCTATGTGGGAGACCTGGATTGAATGCCTACCTCCTGGCTTCAATCCATCCCAGCCCTGGTTGCTGTTGCTTTTGGGGTGTGAACCAGCAGTTGGGAACATGTTCTGTGTCTCTGCCTTTCAAATAAAGAAAATATCAAAACAAGCATGATAGATCTGTGGTAAACTTAAAATGATTTTATGTCTGATTGGAGTCCCCACATAGGATAATGCTCAAGATCAGAAAATGTAAAATAATAACCTCTCCCACATTTAATAATCTAAATCCTCATTAACAAGAAGTTCGTTAAAACCCATACAAATTAATATGAATTCAAGTAACACCAAGATCTAATGACTTATATCTTGTGAAAAATAAAATTTATTATGGGAAAACATCAGAGAGGGGAACAAAGATCAGAATGACAGCAGGTGTCTGTTCATTTAATAATGCACATGACATTTAACATACTTTTGAAGAACTGAAAGACAAAAGTTGTCAAACTAGAAGTCTATATCTTGTCAAAATACAATTGAGAAATGAAAATGAAACAAAAATGAGAAGAGAAAGTAGCCCTTACATTCCATGTGTGAAGGGGGAAGATGAAAAAAGGGAAAAGTGCCATTCAGCTTCCCTATGACCATGAAACAAAGGAATAAAACCTTCCTAATAAACTAGACTGTGATACACTGACAGACACATGTAACTAAATATGAATATTGCAAATCACTCTCAAATCATGAAAGTTATGAAGAAAACTCTACATAAGGAAAACATCCCCTGAAAAATAACAATGAAGCAAGTTAACACTCAAAAAATGATCAACTATGAGACTATGAAAGACAATCGACTATCAGAAAGAAACGTTTATATAAAATGCAAAACATTTAAAAAGTAGTTACTTGAAATCAAGTGAAAGGAAACAATTATCCTATACACATAGTACACAAAATAACCTCAAAGGATTAATAAGTGTTACAAGGAAAGAAAAATGACATAAAGCAAGAAGTGAGAGAAATCAGAGGGAACATTATAGATAGGTAAAGACAGAGCAATATTCATACTTTCAGGACACATAAAGGTGTAAAATAAAACAGTAAACCAGATTCAGTACTTGAAACTCTAATCCAAGAAATAATTTCAGGGGCCAGCACTGTGGTGCAGAGGGTTAAAAGCCCTGGCCTGAATCGCCGGCATCCCATGTGGGCACCGTTTCTAGTCCTGGCTGCTCCACTTCTGATCCAGCTCTCTGATATGGACTGGGAAAGCAGTAGAAGATGGCCCAAGTCCCTGGACCCCTGCACCCACATGGGAGACTTGGAAGAAGCTCCTGGCTCCTGGCTTTGGATGGGTCCAGCTATGGCCATTAGGTAGTGAACCAGTGCATGGAAGACCTCTCTCTTTGTCTCTACCTCTCTCTGTAACTCTGTCTTTCGAATAAATAAAGTAAAAATTAAAAAAAAATTCAGAAAAACAGTGTCTGAAACTTTATTTTCTAGTAAATTTTCCAACCAATTATTGTATACTTTCTTCAAAACAATTATGTCATCAACTACGCAGAAACCCTGATAATCTTTGAAATAAGTGCCTTAAATCACTTGAGCACAAATACAAAAGAATTATATAAATGTCCTTGCCTAGGCTACTTCTAAGACACTGCTGTCAAGTTATGCTCTCCTTTGCTGGAGAAAATTCAATGAGTTCAGATTTCCTTTATCAATAGGTTTGCCTGCTGGTCTTAAGAGAAATGCCACTGTCAAAACAGTCTTACTTTATGCTTTGATCATGCTGATTATTTGCAGCACATATTTAATTGGAACCTGTAAATACCAAGAGTCCTTGAGATAAATTTAAGATTTGGAGACTACAGTGTTAAAATCAAATACTTATAGTTAAACTTTTGCATTTAATATTACAAATATTATGTTTCTGCACATTCTCATTTTAATTGGAACTATTTTTATTTTAAACAGACTAAATAGCAAAAGTTGAAATTTCAAAAGAAAGGTTTACAAAAAGCATAGGTTTTCCTAAAACTTGTCTATGTTTTGGTTTAAAAACTCTGTTATACTCTTATGTACAATGTGTTTGTCTCGTGGCCTACCAGACTGCATGCAGTTGTAGTACTCAATGTGACTTTATGATTACAAGAAAGTCATAAAATCTCTCAATGCCTCATAAGAAACACAGTAACTACCATCAATTCTTATTTTGAAACTGCATCTTTACAATCCTTTGCTACATTACTTTATAAAGATGTTTCCATAGAAACTCTTCAGCTTAAAATACAATATATAATGTTACATTTTACTTCCCTTCCTCCAAATTTGTAACCCTCCCCGAAAGGTTTATTTGTTCCAGCTCTTAGTAGAAGCTTGAGCTATCAATTAAGATCCTCATTAGTATGCAATCTGTTTATTTACAGATGTGTCTCATGGCCTCTAGTGGTGCATTGTGCATGTATATTTTGCAAAGCTGGCTTAGATTTTCCAGAACAAATCACTGAACAACAGCTGGATTAGAAAATTGGGTTTTACACTATCGCTCATAATTTGGAACACTCATGACTTCTTTTTAAATTTTCTTCTATGTATTTAACAATGAGAAGGAATATGCTGCCTGCCCACATTTGAAAGAGCAGTTTCTATGGGAATAATACATAAATGGTGTCCAGAACAAACAGGAGAATATGAAGTTGCATAAAGTAGTGTAAGGGAAAGTATTTCAAATATGCAAAAATAAACCTGAAAGTTTCTAAATGACAGAGGCAACTAGTTGTGTGTCTCATATTAAATTCCTGGATTGCTCTACTATACAGTGCCATCTCGAATTTGAATAGTCTTAATAGTGTTGACAATATCAACACTTTCTGGACACTTTGTTTTTATTTGAGAGAAAGCGAGGATAGAGAGATCGGGAAAGAGAAAGACAGAAGCAGACCTCAACTTCCCATCTGCAAATTCACACCTCAAATGCTTAAGATGGCTGTGGCCAGGCTAGGAACTCCATCCTGGTCTCCCATGTGAGGTGGCAAGGACCCAGCTAATGAACTGTCTCTTGCTGCATTGTCCTGGGTACGTCAGCAGAAAGCTGGATTTGGGAGTGGAACTAGGACCCAAACCCTGCTTTTCCAATACAGGTTTCATCTTAACAGCTAGCATCTTAACAGCTGATCCAGTCCATACTTTGTTAAAGAGTCTTCCTTAAATTCTTTCTAATCTTTCTAACAACCCTGACAATACTCATTGTAAGGCCACCACAAAACACACCAAACACCGGAGTAAGGGAAAAGATTTATTGGGGGGAAACCCCACAAAATGAAGGGAAGGGGCAACAAGGGAAAAGAGAGAAGGAGAGTGTAAGAGAGAGATCCAGAAAGAGGTTAAGAGACAGAGAGATCAGGAGATGGAGAGAAAGAGAGCCAGGTGTTCAGGAACAGGTCCTTTTAAAACTTTGCCAGGGGTGGGGGAGTGGGCAGGGAAGTAGGAGCAGCGAATCCCATTAGGATTGGGGTGGAGCGTAACAGCAGTGGTTGGGCCATGTGCCCACCTGCCTTCCAGCAATGGCGGCGAGGGCTAGAGCCTAGCAGATGCTGTCAGAACTGCACCATTTTAGAAAATTCACAATATTTTTTAAACTTAAAAAAGGGTAAGATGAGATAACCATTTCTTGGGATAAGAAAACTTGTTAGAAGAGGCAGCATTCAAATATTAGTAAAATTGTGTCTGATTTCAAAGTTATTTCTTCCTGTTTGATGCTGTAATCCTTTTACCACTGATGACAGTAAGACTTACTGGATATACTTGTATGTGAGAGAAATGACCTTGATACTTGACATTCCTGTAATATACACATCTTTCAGGCCTCCCATTGAAGTCTATGTCACCTTCTTTCCTTCCTGCCTCAACAAAGCAATTTTTTGGGATATTTTGGCCACTTTCCATAGACTATTGCCTTCTTGTGAACCTGTCCACCTGCTGTTTAAGTACTCACCTCAAACAGTATTAATTCAGGAATAGCCTTTTTTTTAATTCCCACAAGACAGATTCAAGTACTCTTGAAATATATATTATCATAGACCTTATAATTAATATCTTAATTGTTACCATTAACTGTTCACTGAAAACTGCTCCCAGAATTATGTATTTAAAATGAATATTTTTCAGTAGACCCTAAATTATACGAAGTGAGGGACAAAGCTTTTCATGATTATAGATACAAGCCTGGAACCTCATTTTATATGTGACACATTAGTAGGAGCTCAATAAATATTTGTGGAAAATGCATAAGGTAGTTATATTTTAGATAACCATATAAAATTCATCTTATATGCTCTTATTTATCTCTTTGAAGTTTCTGCTTCATGGGGAATTTAAAATACAGTCTAAATACAGATAAAATACTAGTGTTGAAAACATACTTAAAATTTGTCTATTCTCAGCTATATGATTTTTCTAAGTGGTGGATGATTCTGTGATTAAACATGTTTAATCTCAGGAAATTCAGTGTCTGAAGGAAATTCACTGACTTACTAATACTTAAATTTATCTCAATGAATTGAGTAATTTAATTAAAATGCTCATTTGGATAGCACACTAAACATAACTAACAAACTCATCACTGAATTTCTACTTTTGCAACCACAGAAAGAATGTCTAGAAGATATTAGGAATGATGGCAGGTGCCATTCTACCTGGGTACAGGTAATACCAAACCTCAGATATAATCTCTGTGGATCTCCTTGACAGTTGGATGCAATTCCAGTTGTACTTTAGGGAAAAGACCATTTGTTAAAACTTCTGCAGAAGATTGTTCCAGCTCACTGGAATTCTATTATTTAGAGGATAATATCTAGCCCTAGAAAACAAAGCTCTATGATTTTGAAATGTCACCATTTCAAAATAGCTATAAATTGAAGTCCTCTGAGAGCAGTTACATAAGAGTTGATTTAAAAAAATGGCAAGATAGTAACAACATCTTTTTTTGTTTATTTTCCAATGACAAGAAGAAAAAGTCATACGCCACTTGTCAATGTGCTATTTTTGTATTTAATTTTGAAGACATGTACATGCAAAATGAAATGCATCATTCATTACAAGTCACAATTATGTTGTAAAACTTTGATATAATTTTGACTCTCTTCTTGGGTGTCATATTTCTCTGGATCATATGCAGAAATAATCATATTTGATATGGCAGGAGGTGAAGGAACATCCCTCCCTTTATTCAATTGCTCAATCTTCCCTGCCATCAAGTGAGAAGCTAGCTATGTCAGTCTCTTATGTCATACTGTTAGTAAAAGAAAATTTCTTTGTGAAAATGTTGAAAAATCTAGGTTTCTTCACAATATATATCTCATTCAAAACTGCTTTTTCTTGCTTAATTGAGTTGATAGATAATCTCCCATGTTTCTTGTAAACAAAATGCTAAAATAGTATTAAACTGTTGGCAAAAATAATTACTATACCTGCATGTGTTTGCAATCATAACTAATTATAGACCCATAGCAGGTGGCAATAAATATTTATCTGCAAATATTGGCTGACATTGTTGAAACACTCACTCTCAATGACAGATTCCAATTGTTCCCCCTAGTGCCTTGCATTATTTGTTTTGCTGACAACAAACACTCAAGAATCTGACATCAGATCACTTTCAATTAAGTATGAAAGAGTGGCAGACAGAAACTCAGGGGAAGACACATTTTGACTTAATGCCAGTATACAACACAATTCTTACTCTAGAAAAAACTGGAGACAACAAATGAAATTCCAAACATTTTAGAATCAAAGCTGTCATAAAATATTTACAAGATACACTTCTATATTGAGGAATCAGTTTTGTTTCTCTGAACTCAAAGTAGGGAAAATAAAGCTATTAATTTCAATCTCTAAAATGATATTTACAGAATATTCTCAACTATAAACCTAGTCAAGTATTTTTAAAAATCTCTAACAAAATAGAATATATGATACAGAAATTAAAAATGCACTAATAACTATATTAGATGTAGGCATGAAATGACTGTGATCTGATGATTTGATTTCTATATTGCAGTATACTTTTTTGTGTTGCCTGAAATAACAAACCATAACTAATACTCTGTTTTCCTATGATTAAAATACCATTTTACTTTCATTCTTGAATCACTTTTTATCAAGATGTACAATTTTTTTAAAAGATTTATTTTATTTATATTATTATTTATTTGAAAGACAGGGTTATAGATAGAGGTAGAGTCAGAGAGAAGGGTCTTTCATCAACTGGTTCACTCCCCAGATGACTGCAACGGCTGGAGCTGCGCTGATCCGAAGCCAGGAGTCAGGAGCTTCCTTGGGGTCTCCCACTGGGTGCAGGGGCCCAAAACTTGGCCCCTTTTTGGCTGCTTTCCTACACACATTGACAGGGGGATGGATAGCAAGTAGAGTAGCCAAAACTCTAGCTCATATTAGTGCTCATATTAGGTGCTGTTGGATGCTTAACCTGCTGTGCCACAATGCCAGCCCTCAGGCCCTAGTTCTTTACCCTCAGAATGTAAAAGATTACTACCCAGAATTTTTTGGACCCTACTGCCTTGGTGATAATTCTGACACTGAAGCACTATCACTGTAATTTACTCTTTAAGTATAGTTTTAAAAACAATTTATTAATATTATTTCACTTTACAGTCTTATATACAGAATTGGGCCTCATGTTTGGTTGATTTTTTGAGGTAGTTCTTCACTGTCTGGATTCATACCAATCTTCAAATCTCAGAAATTCTCAATGATTATTACCTATTTTAATATTGCTATTATTTACAAATTAATAAATGAATAATTTGATATACTTTTGTAAAGAAAATTGATATTTTACTCCTCTGCACTACCTAGGAAATGAACAGAGTGGACTAAATTTTAGGGCCCAGTGCCACTGGGCCTTGTTGCAAAGATCATAGGACAATATCGCATATGGGTCTTGCTTCATGAAAAGATTAAATATTATATATTATAATTTCCTTGTAATATTTTTATACATAACAAAAACCAGGAAGTGGTAAGTATGTCATCCACATTAAGTTGGTAAAGCTGAGAATATGTACTTACTTGAAAGGTAAAGTGAAAAAATGGAAAAGACAGACAAAGATCTTCCATCTCTTCAAATGGCCACTACAGTCTTTGTTAGGGTAGGCTGAAGCCAGGAGCCAGGAATGCCATCTGGGTCTCCCATGTGGGTGGGAGAGTCCCAAGCACTTCGGTCATCCTCCGCTGCCTTCCCAGGTGCTTTCACAGGAATGCTGGAACAGAAGCAGAGGAGGTGGGACTCCAAATGCCATTCTGATAAGGGATTCTTCTTAACCTGCTATAACATAACGTGCCCCCCACTGTGAACTCTTCATAGACTTTGAGAGTGACAAAGTATTATCTAGCAGATATCACAATTCATAAAGATATAACAAAGATAGTTTGGTTATTAGGGCAATGTGAGAAAATCAAGAATTCAGACACACTTCAATATTCAAAACAACTCATAGTTGATTTTTCTTTTTTTTTTTTTTTAAAGAGTTATTTATGTTGTTTGAAAGGCAGAATTACAGAGAGGCAGAGACAGAGAGGGAGCGAGAGTAAGTGTGAGGAATAGAGGGAGGGAAGGAGAAAGAGAGAGGTCTTCCAACTGCTGGTTCACACCCCTGATGGCCACGACAGCTAGAGCTGTGCCAATCCGAAGCCAGGAGCCAGGAACTTCTTCCAAATCTCCCACGCAGATGCGAAGCACAAGGACTTAGGCCATCCTCTACTGCTTTCTCAGGCCATAGCAGAGAGCTGGATTTTAAGTGGAGCAGCTGGAACTTGAACGGGCACCCATATGGGATACCTGCACTCTGGGCAGCAGCTTTACACACTTTGCCACAGCGCCGGCCCCCAGTTGATTTTTAAAGAAAGTACTACTTAACTACAATGGAGAAATTACTTTTCTTCCTGTTAATAATTTTAGATCAGTTAATCCATATGAAAAGATTACATTTTTCTCTTTACTGAAAACTAAGTGTAGAATCTGAAGCAAATATGTTTCCATAGCAATTTATAGAAGAAATTCTATGAAACATTGGATTTAGCAGAATTTTCTTAAGCTGAATACAAAATGTGCTAAACCATGGAAGTATAAATGTTATTGTGATAATTGCCATTTGGGTATTTATAACATCACTCACGAGTCATCCAAAATTATAAGGTTGAAAATTAGCATGCTGAAAATTTATTGAATTTTTACCCTGCCTGTAGTTGGCCCTTGCAAGGGCCAGCCCAGGTGATTTTTGCCAGACACATAAGGCTCCACCCCTGATAGAGCAGGGTGCATTAAAAAACAAACAAACAAAAAACACAAGCACTAAGAAGATGACACAGATTACCTAAATAGATCACAGCTTGAAAAGAAATTCACAAAACGTCTTTTCAAATAGGCAATACTGTATGAGATGTACATAACATCCTTCATTTTCAGAGAAATTCAAATTGAAACCAAAACACCGCCAGCAGAATAGCTAAAAGGAAAAGCAAAAACTGTAATAGCAATTGCTAGTGAGTTGGAGGACCTCTGTCATACATTGCTGAAGGGAGTGTGAAGTGATGCAGACTTCTTGCAAAATTGCTTGCCACTATAGGAAACTGAGTATTTTCCTACCCTATGAATCAACGTTTCCAATTCTAGGTATATATAAGGAAGAAAAAAACATATTAGATGTTAATATTATATATAACTTATTCTGTTCATGTCTTTACAATATGCATCCAAATGTATAAATCTCTCTCCATAGATAGCATGTATTTAAAAATTTCATGTCTCTCTGATACTCCCAGCCCATTTTTTGGTAGGGTAATGGATATGAAGGATCTTTAAGAGTCCATGAAAAATGTGTATTACATGTAAAGCTCCACATTGATTTAAAAAAATGTTTATACACAATCTTATCTGTCATTTAATTTTTTCCACAAACTTTTAATGTACCCCATATATCTGCTAAACAGAAGAGTACAGAGAAGAATCATAATCATTTTCCCTTTAACTTTTGATTCTACATATATATATATATTCCATTTAACTTCTGGTTATATACACACACACACAGAAAGAGAGGGAGAGATTTAACTTTTTTGTTTGTTTTTTGACAGGCAGAGTGGATAGTGAGAGAGAGAGAGAGACAGAGAGAAAGGTCTTCCTTTTTGCTGTTGGTTCACCCTCCAATGACTGCCGTGGCCGGCGCATCGTGCTGATCTGAAGCCAGGAGCCAGGTGCTTCTCCTGGTCTCCCATGCGGGTGCAGGGCCCAAGCACTTGGGCCATCCTCCACTGCCTTCCCAGGCCATAGCAGAGAGCTGGCCTGGAAGAGGGGCAACCGGATAGAATCCAGCACCCCAACCGGGACTAGAACCCCGTGTGCCGGCGCTGCAATGCGGAGGATTAGCCTGTTAAGCCACGGCGCCGGCCAGATTTTAACTTTTAATTTTATCTTTCATCCACTGGTTCATCTGAATGCTCGCACAAGAGAGGTTGGGGCAAGTGGTAGAATTCTTGAAAAATTACAAACTAGTGAGAGACTAGGATGTAATTCCTGGCTCCTGGCTTCAGCCTGGCCCAGACCTGGCTGTTATCACCTTTTGGGGAGTGAACCACCAGTTGGAAGATCTCTCTTTCTCTCTGTCTCTCTTTCTCTCTTTGCCTTTCATATACATAAATACCTACATCTTTAATTTAAAATCATAAAAATTAAAAATACCTTTTCTTTGCCATTTTCAAATTACCTAGAAGTAAACAATAATCAGAAAATATGGACCTGCCCTGGAGTCGAAGGATGTGCAGGTCAGCGCCACAGATCTTATTGGCTCTAACTGAAAAGCCCTTCACTCAGCCCAACTTCCGAAGTGACCACTTTGATGTGAATGGAAGGGGAGAGGGAGCCGGAAAGGGGAGGGTTGCGGGTGGGAGGGAAGTTATGGGGGGGGAAGCCATTGTAATCCATAAGCTGTACATTGGAAATTTATATTCATTAAATAAAAGTTAAAAAATACAAAAAAAGAAAATATTTTAACACTATAGTAGCATTTACTAAATTTTATAAAAAATTAGCAATATTTTATTTTAATCAAAGTCATAAAATTAAAATATTTTTTAGCATTGAAATACCTCAAATTATATCCAGTTGTTCTTTAGGAATATTACTCTAGGTTTACTCAGGTAAACTGTGAAAGTTAACTTTAGTGGAAAGTGATTTTATAATGTTTATAAAATACATCATCAATTTTTTGGCTATTAAAATAAAGGAATTACATTAGGTAAATAAAGCTTAAGCTTATTGATCTAAATATACTAATTAGTTTAAAAGTACATGTATATTAAATTTGCATTTTAATATTAAAATAATATTTAGGAGTGCTTCCAAGATTTCCTTTCCTCCATAAAACCTTAAAAAATGAACTTTGGCATGAAAATTATGGATAAAATATTAGTATGCCCTTGTATTTACTAAACACATGCATGTGTACAATATATAAATATAATAAATTATAAATTTATAATCTTATATAATTTATAAATATTGTATATCTACAAATACTCATGTAATTTTAGTGCTTTTATTTTCCTGAGTATTCACTAGTATATAAATTACATTATTGACTATTAATGAATGTCATAAACCCCAACCCTACAAAAGTACAAAAGTATAAAAATGTCCATAATTTTATCATCAAGATAATAATCAAGTTTACATGGATATATGTTATTTAAATTCATGCACAATATTAAACAAATTATAATATATTTAGATAAAATTCATTTTAATTTTCTGATATTTGAGAACATGTGGATTTTGTAACATCTCCATATATCTTGTTCCAATTTCACCTCCTATTAGCCTTGCTTAAAAGTTTTTATTTACTTTATTTTATTTGAAATGGAAAGAAACAGATATCTTGTATCTATTGGTTTTCTCCCCAAATGCCGGCGACAGCCAAGTCTGAGCTAGGCCTAAAGTCAGAAGCTCAGAACTTAATCCAGGTACCTCATGTGGTTGGCAGGGACCTGAGTACTTGAGACATCATCTGCTGCTTCCCAGGGAGTGAATCAACAGGACACTAGATTGGCAGCAGAGCTGGACTGCCACCAAGCATCCCAAAATGAGATCATGCATTCCAAGTGGTGGACTAACTGCAATACCAAATGCCTTCCCATTCTTTTGATATGTTATCATATTTGTTAAAATTAGTGAACCAGTGCACTAATATTGATACATTATTATTAACTCATACTTTATTCAAAATTCTTATTCAGATTTCCTAAATTTTTAGCTGATTCAACCCAGCTTACCATGTTATCTTTTAGTGTCATGTTACCCCTTGTTTTTCTTGAACACAGACTTTCTTTGGTTTTAATGAGCTTGATAATCTCATTTGCACTCGTCAAGTAATTTGTAAAATTTCCCATTACTGATATTTGTCCTATATTTTCCTCATGATCAAAAGAAGATGGAATTGGGGTTGAAGAAGATGACAGCTAATGTGTCTCATTTCATTGTATCAATGATATATATTATCACATGGTCTTTGTTGTTGACCTTAAGGTTAATCACATCAAATTTTTAGTATGTGGAGTTTTCTCCAATATGATATTGTTTTTGTCCTTTTCCTACTCCTTTGGTTATAAGGAAGTCAATGTTTACTATTTACACTTGGATGGGGAGTTCTATTTCACTGGCTTGAGTATTTTAAATAATTGTTTATTATTTAGAATTATTCTTCATGGAGGATTTGCCTCTTCTACTCCTTTATTTATTCACCAATTATTTGCCTTTATATGAGCTCTTGGATATTTATTTAAAGCTCTGAGTTAAGACATAATGTTAAATCTTACTGCTCAAATTATTCCACGTTCGGCCATTGGGAGTTCTTTCAGTTGGCTCCTGTGTTCTTTGGACACGGCCCCTGAAAAGCATATGTTATTTTTAAACCGTGTCATTAATTTCAGATACCATAAGGTACTTTAGATTCATGTTGCATATTTTGTTTCTCAGCCCTAGGATCATATTTTTATTCCAAGGCATTCTGATTCATTTTACTCGAGAATGGTATTAGAAACTGAGGTTTAGACTATATGTACTCATCACTACTGAGGGTTCATTGCTTCTAGACTTTCTCAGGTAGCAGGACAAGGAAATAAATGTGTGTGTCCTGTTCCGTGTATGTGTGTGTTTGCATATATTAATATTTCTATAGGTATCTGACTAAGCTGTGTTTCATTTCATATTCATCTATCTGGATATAATATATTTTGGGGGCATCTCTGCATGCCTATCTGTGAACTTCCACTCTAACATCAACAGACCCTGTTATCATCTTCTCTTTATTCAAATGTTCAGCTCTAAACATAATAAATAAATGTCAATATCAGAATCACTAGCCAGAACTCACATGCCATTCAGAACTTTATCACTGTGATATAATTTTTATATTCGTATATTCTGTTTATTCTTATCCTCCACACATTTTAAAAATTACTTAGGTTAAAACCTTTTCCTTCACCTTCTTCAGTAAGTTTTTTCCTTACATTTATAATAGAGTTAGATGTATTTCTTACAGTGGTGCTTCATTCTGATGTCCCCCAACAGATTCTTAAATTCTTCTACGCCATAAAGTTCTATGAGTTTTGTTACATAAAGAGGCATGTAACTCAGTCACTGATCTTTTTGATGTCTTTATAGATTGACTCTTCCAGGATGTTATATGATTTGAATCATAGAGTATGTAGCCTTTCAGACTCTCTTCTTTCCCATAGCAGTAAGAATCTGAGTTTCTTTGATTTCTTTTCATGGCTGGATAGCTCATTTCTTTTCAACCAAAATGATATTATATTATGTGAATGTATCAAAGCTTACAAATCCAGTTTCCATTGATGCACATCTTGGGTGCTTCCATGGTTTGATAATTATGAATAAAGCAGCAGTGAATATTTCTTCTTTTTCAAATCCACTGGATAAATACCAAAGAGTGCCATTTCTGAATCATATGGTAAAATTATATTTAGCCTAGATAAGAATTGTCAAACTGTCTTCCAGAGTGGCTTTAACATTTTGCAGTGTGACCAGCAACAAAGGAGAGTTCATTTGCCAGCAACTGTAATTGCCACATAGGTGGGTTTTGTCTAATTTGTTAAGTATGTGGTTTAATTGTCATTCTCACCTGAAGTTCACTAGGATCAATTGATGTTGAATATTATTTCATATACTAACAAGGCATATGTGTACTTTGTTGAGTGAGATGTTTGTTCAGACCTATTTACCCATTTTGGAATCAGATTATTTCCTTTTTCTTCTGTTTTGATTTATTTGTATACATGGGATAAGATTCATATAAAAGGTCTATCTTAGGTGAATGTTTCTTCTCAGTTTGTGGTTGTCTTGCATTCTCTTAACATTGTCTTTCAGAGCAGTTTTTAATTTCACAAAGGACTATTTATCAGTACTTCCTTTCATGCATTGTGCTTTTGTGTTGAATCTAAGAAGTCATTGCAAAATTAAAGGTCATTTAGATGTTCCTACATTTTTGTTTTCAGGAAGTTTTATAATTTTGCAGTTTGCATTTAGGTCTTCCGTGCATCTTGAGCTAATTTTTTTGAGAATGGTAAAGTGTATGCCTATTTTTTTTTCACATACATATCTTACTTGTAGTAACACCATTTGCTGAAAAGATTACCCTTTTCTCCATTTGATTTGCCCCTGTTCCTTTGTCAAGTACTGGTTACTTTTGTTTGAATGAGTCTGACTTGGGGCTCTTTTGTTCTGATGATCTATATGTCTATTTTCTTGCCAGAACATTTTATACTGATAACAATAGTTTTCTAATAAGGCTTGCAAAGGGCAAATATGAGTCCTCAACTTTGTTCTTCTTAAGCATTGTATTGGCTAGCTCTTTGACTTTTTAATATAAACTATAGCATCTAATTATTGTTATCACTAAAATAGCTTCCTGAGATTCTGTTTGTAATTAAATTGAATGCATAGATCACTTTATGAAAAGTAAACATCTTGAAAATATTGAATTCCCAATATAAGAACATGCGGTGATTTTCTATTTATTTAGTTCTTCTTTGATTTCTTTAATCACAGTTTTAGAGTTTTTTAATATGTAGATGTCCATCTTTTGTTAGATGTGTAGCAATATATTTTAAGGTTTTAGTACTATTATAAATGGCACTTATTCAATTTTGAATTCTAGCTGTTTATTGTCATGGTGTAGGAAAGTACATAATTTTTATATATTAAATTTGTATCAGTGACCTTGATGTATGCACATATAAATTTCAGTTTTTATTGATTGTTTGGAATTTTCTGCTTCAATACTTGTGTTATTTATAAATGAAAGCATAGCTATTTCTCCTTCCAAATCCCTTTATATAGTTTTATTGTATTATCTTATTCTCTAGCTGGAAATTCCAGTTCAGTGCTGACTAGGACTTTGATAAGTATATCATTGCCTTGTTCTTGATCTTAGAAGAAATTTTTCACCATTGAATGTGATATTATCAGTACTATTTTTGTGGATGTCTTTTATTATATTGAAGAAGTTCTCTGTTCCCACTGGCTGAATTTTTTTTTTGTTTGTTTGTTTGAAGGAGTATTGGGTTGTGTCATCATTTTTGCTGCATCAATTGATGTGAACATTTGATTTGTTTGCTTTCTTCTTTCGATATGGTGGATTACATTGATTCTCAAATGTTGAATTAGATTTGCATAAATGCAATATAGACCACTTGTTCATGGAATGTAGTTCATTTTACAGATTATTCTATTTGATTTGCTCATATTTATTGTACTTTTTGAATATATATTCATGAGTGGTGACATTATCTAGTTTGTCTTTTAGTGTACTTCTATGTTTTGAGTATTGTTAATGCTTGTATCATAGCATAGTACTGGTATCATATTTTCCTTTAAAATGGAGTAAAAATTATTAGGGAATCCATATAGACTGGTGCTTTATTTTTGGTGAAGTTATTAGTTTTTTAAAGAAGTATTTATTTTGAAAAAGTTAAAGAGAGAGAAGGAGAGAGAGAGAGAAAGAAAGAGAGAGAGCTTCCATCCACCCTCTAGTTTAACTCTCCAGGTGTCCACAGTGGCCATCGCTGGGTCAGGACAAAGTCAGGTGCCAGCAGCTTCATCTAGGTCTCCTACATGAACGGCAGGGTCCCAAATATGTGGGCTATTTTCTGATGCTTTTCCCAGGCAATTTCAGAAAACTGTTTGGAACTAGAGCAACTGGGACATAAGCTTATAATGGATGCTGGCATCACAGGTTGTAGCATTACTGGGTACACCAAAATACCAGCCCCAAGGAAAGTTATTAATTGTTGATTCTATTGTTTAATACAGGCTTTTTATTTACTTCTGTATTGGATTTTTTTTATCTGAGTACCTTTCAAGGCAATTGTCCATTGACCTTTCACATTTGTGGGCTTTCGGTTGTTCACAATATTCATTTATTATAATTTTAATACCTGTTAATTCAATATTGATCACTCCTCTATAATAAGTACTGGAAGCATCCTCCATATCTTTAATCACCAGGAAAATAAAATGTAAAACTATAAACACTAACATAAAGTGATCTCATGATATGTTATCTAGAATGCTTAAAATTAGAAGACAAAATAATACTGGATTTTGATTAAAATATGAGGATACTGAAACTGCTATATTGCTTGTGTGTCAAATAGTGTGTGTGTATATATATATATATATATATATACATGTATATATATATATACTTTTGAAAATATCTTTGCCAATATCTTATACAGTTAAATAAACACCTAACACATGAAAGATAATCAGTACTAGAAATTTCTTGGAAAATTCTATATTTCAGGTAACTTTTAACATTTTTTAAGAGAAAGATTTTTGCATGAATGTTTACAAAGTTTTCACTGATAATAGCCAATTACTACAAAAACCTAAGCATCTAGAAAGCATGCATGGGTAAACCAATAGTAATGTATACCTCTAGTAAACATTATTTAACAATAAAAAGGAGTATACTATTAATATTTGAAAGAACATAGATAACTATCTGAAATAATATATTAAAAAAGAACCAATACAGTTCACTAATGAACACATCCTGTTTACTTCATTTATTCAAAGGTCGTGTATAGGCAAAATTAATCTGTATTGAATATTAACTGGAAGATTATTTTTGTGCCTTATATGAAAGTTCAAGTGAATTTATTACAGAGGAACCTTTTTGGTGATGGAAGTTATTTTTGTTGAGACAGTGAATACATAGCTTTAAACATTTGTCTGAAATGACTGAACTTTACATTTAAAATACATGTGTTACAAATTATGTTTCAGTATATTTAAACATCTAAGAAAGTACATCAAATTTAAAAACCATGATTGATGTACCTGCTAAAAACCATGCTAGGAAAATTAATTCTTTGTATGTTAGTGAAAGAAAATAGTGTCAGTCTCCAAACAAGATGGAAGTGGTCAAAGGCTCTCAGTAGCCATGAAACCTGAGATAATATATATTCCATATGAATGAAATTGGCTACAAGACTTGAGAAACAAAAGTGTCCTTTCAGAGTTTTGCTATTATATATAGAAAACATAACAGGATTTTCTAGTCAAACTGAGAGTACAGTTTAGTATAATGCCTTGACATAAAAATACATTAATTAATCACCATTCATTATAAATAGTTAAAAAACATAGAACTTGAAAAAAACATAGCACTTATATTAAGTCCTGGTAGCTCCATTTCTGATCCAGCTCCCTGCTTATGTGTCTGGAAAGGCAATGGCAGATGGCCCAAGTACTTGGAACCCTGTGCACATGGAAGAGACCCAAAAGAAGCTCCCGGGTTTGAACTGGATCTCTCTCTCTCTCTCTGTATCTCCTTCTCTCTCTCTTTGTAACTCTGCCTTTTAATAAATAAATCTTTAAAAAAAGAAAACTATGCACAGGTTTCAAAAAAATTTTACACTGTTTTATTTTAATCTCATTTTCACAAACATTTGAAGTTTCCTCAAATGATTAGAAGCTGTGAATTAAAACATTAATTTTGCAAATATTTGCAGAATATTTAAGAAGTCAAATTATAATAGAGACGTAAATTTCCACTAATTTTGGTGTTAGCAAATTATCAACTTAAAGTTTTCTTCAATTTTAGAAAATCGTCATCCCATACAGTTTTTAGAGTTGCCTTTGTATCGTTCTCTGTATTTCCTTGTGAAAACACTGTTAGACTATTGATAGAACATCTGAATATTGATAACTCAATAAACAGAATAATTCATTCACTGCATTTTCATATCTCTTTCACATTTTCTGTCAAACTATATAGCCTCCACAAAGACCAATATGCCTCTTTTTTAAATGTCATCAATGCAACCAGTCTGCCTAGAACATTGGTTGGCACCCTGCAGGCACTTAATGCATAGGTGCTGAATGTAATTATATATTATGTCTCCTTGCTGTATTCTTTGTGAATTTCACAGTTGCAGTCTTCTAGATGTAAAGCAAGGAAAACAGAATTGTGCTTAAATTTACAGACTTGGAACCAAAATATTTTGGTCAGAATAGACAGTAACCCTTAATCAAAAATTTCCAAATGTTTTTGGGAATATCACTTAATTTCTTTTACTTTAATTGCCTTATTAGTTACAAAGAGTTATTAGAAGTCTCTTGTGGCTATTAAATAATTAATGAAAAGTGACCTTACAACATTGCTTGGCACATACTAAGTGTTTGCAGTCTTTGACTAATCACCTATTTACCTGTCTCAGAACTGTCTTCTAGCTCACTTATTATCTCTGTAATTTCAATTTCTACATTTTGCAACTCTGATGACATTACTGTTCTTCTAACATTAGCTACATGTTTAAAAGTAAAGAAAAATGAAGTATTATGTAAACCCCAAAATGTGCACATATCATAATTGGAAGTATTAATGAATTTTCCCAAAGCAAAAACTCACATGCACCCAAATAAATAGATAAAAGATTTTCAGGAGTACAAGAGCTCTTTCTCTTCCTTTCAGGCATTGTAAAATATCTCATCCCTGTATGATATTCCATAATGAAAATGCGAATGTCACAGCTTATTGATCTTTTCTTTTTTTCTTTTTTGACAGGCAGAGTTAGACAAAGAGAGACAGAAAGAAAGGTCTTCCTTCTGTTGGTTCACTCCCAAAATGGCCACTATGGCCGGTGCATTGCGCCAATCCAAAGCCAGAAGCCAGGTGTTTTTCCCTGGTCTCCCAATCAGATGCAGGGCCCAAGCACTTGGGCCATCCTCCACTGCCTTCCAGGGCCACAGCAGAGAGCTGGACTGGAAGAGGAGCAACCGGGACAGAATCCGGCACCGCAACTGGGACTAGAACCCAGAGTGCTGGCGCCACAGGAGGAGGATTAGCCTAATGAGCCGCAGCACCAGCCTATTGATCTTTTATACTACCAATATTGTTAAGGCAGTTTCCAGTTTTTAAAACCACCTCAATTTATTTCACAAGCTTCTGTTGTTTAGTCAATGTTGCCAATCCCTAATTTAACTCATTTAAGAATTTAAATGCATTATTTGAAAAGTATACAAATTGTTACTGTTCTTATTCCTTTAATTGTTGATCTTTTGACTAAATTTATTAGTTTTATATTGTGCATTAGTGTTTGTGTGCATCTGATTTAAAGGGACCCAAGCACTTGGGTCATCCTCCACTGTCCCCCCGGGCCACAGCAGAGAGCTAGACTGGAATAGGAGCAACCAGGACTAGAACGCAGTGCCCATATGGGATGTCGGCGCCGCAGCCGGAGGATTAACCTTAACACCAGTTCATGCACTGCCTCCTTAGACACCTGTGTGGGCTGCACACGTAGCCTAGTTTCTAATCACAGAAGGTTGAATTTGATGCCATCCCTTATAAACAATGAAATCCTTTTGTGTCCTTGGCTCTCCACAAACATCACTTTGTAGAATTTCAATCCACGTTTCCAAAAATTCCAGTTTTGGTATAAGGATATTTTTAGCAAAGTTGCAAGCTTAATTATTATTTACACACATTTTACACATTTTTTCTTGAAAATCTCCTTAGTTGGAGGAGTAAATTTTCAGTATTTGTTTTAGCTACCATCTTGACATTTCTCTATTGTCCCATTTTATTAAAAACATTTTTGCTTTCAATATGCACAAAAATAAAAACAGAAGCAACTTTCCAGCATCTAGATCACTTATAGGATATCCAAATTTAATTTTAGATTTTTATAGCTGTGTTCAAGAGGAGTAATCTTTTGGTTTTTTTCTCTTGTTGAACTTTGTAAGAATGTTCAATAAATGTCAAGAATTAGAGTATTGAACAAGAGAAAATATAATGATAATAACATTTAATTAAAATATTTTCTTTCTCAAATATTTAGCCCTTCACATTTCATTATAGCAAGTGAATGCAGCATTATTTCTCTTTTGTTCAGAATTTACTCATATTATTAATTTGTGAGCTCACTAATTATAGAAGCAATCTATACTTCTCTTTAAATCCCAAGAAAATGTGTGTAGAATCCCATGTGATATGATCTAATTTCCAATTAGGGATAACATTAAATTTGCATAAAGGACTTATAATTTATTTGAAAATGATAGAGACAATCCCAAGCACCAGGATATTCTCTGGTACAATTATTAGGGGCAGGAATATTGATTAAAATGATTGAATCATTTTATGATTTCATATTTATGATTTATGAATATTGATTAAAATCATTTATTAGTCCTCATTCAATAAGATTTATTATATTTTTATCTTAGTGAATTTTAATTAGAAATAATAGAGGATCTGTGTAGACACCACAATGATTTCCTCATTTTATTAGACATAAATATTAACATGAATGTTGAATCCTAAAGCATGCTATGAATACATTAGTAAATGACCATGTATTCCTATATACATACACACTAGGCTAGTATGCACATATGAGGGCTGTGCCTTTATATGTCATATCTGTCACACCAACTGACAAAACTATATAAGCTTCCTCTCTGATTATCTCTACCACATCACTGCTATCTTTGCTTTTGCTTTTCATATGTATTCCTCAAGATATAATAAGGAAACTATCCTTTACAAGCATCCCTGACCATCCTTCTCTGATTAATCACCTTTAGATAATAAAATATCTCTATGGTTAAAGATCTGACGACTAAGATCTTTAGTTTGTGTCACAATTTTCCTTGAGGAAATGCTTTTAAGGTTTCAGACCTTGCTTAATATACTGTGATTAAAACATTCATTCTCAAAGATTTGAGAAGTGTGTAGTTTCTCAAACATCAGACCCCTTCAATAATGTAGATGAAAATAGTAACTTTAATAATAACTAAAATATTTTGTTAAGTGGACCATATCAATAATTTCAGTCTACATTCAAATTTAGCCTCACAAAATCACATAAGGTATATTTTGTAGTTTAAGTTGTTGAGAGGGATGCATTAAATATTTTGTTGTACAGTACAAAGAAATAAACACAACTCTTCTGGCTTCAAATTCATTCTTTAATGGGGTTTTCTTTTATTTATTTATGTATACTGCATTACCTTGTAGCTTCCTTTTTTTCTTAACACTACCAATCTAAAACTTCAAGTATTTTTTCAAATAATATAACATGTATATCGATCTTTGTTTTGCTTTATTTTCTACAAGCTTCGGTTTAATCACTTACATAATTTTAACAACAGTTATACCACGTCATGGTACAGGTATAAAAATCAAAATAGACCACATAATACATAAATATGGAACAATCTATATTTAATAAGTATGGTCTAGTCATGACAAAATGAGTCTGAATTCAAAGGCAGACTGCTGGGGGGAGGATAGAAAGTAATTGAGATTTGGTTCTATCTTTTAAGTCAACAAATGATTGGTAAATAAAATGAAAACTGAGATGTGATTGTATTCACTTTTGCTATGCAGTTTTCTTTAGAGTAGATAGGCGAACAAGAATCAAATGATGGAGAGTACAGCTCTTCATCCACTAGAGTTCAAAGCATAAGAGCTGGTATAGCAAATACTTATGTGACCTCTGTTGTGGAACATTGTTTCTTTTGTTCCCACTAAGCATACTAATGTATTGTATTAGCTTCTTAATTTATTATAATTTCTTGATTTATAGCTTCTGTTCATTGGATGTTTTATGTAAGTATTATGTTACGTAGAGTGCTGAAAATACCGTTAAATGCAAAATAATATGATTAATATCTGCACATTCAGTATATTGTAAAGGTTTCTCATTTTTTATTTTTTACTGTAAAATTGTTAAGGTCAACAAATTTAATGTATTTCATATATACATATTTCATGTATTTCATATATATAAATTTAGGAGCATAGTAATACATCACACCCTACCCTCCCTTATGCCTACACTCCCACTACCCTTTCCCCTTCCTTTCTTATTCTTTATTTTAATTGTTGCAATCACCTTTTACAGTTAATTTTATACTCATTAGATAAACTCTACACTAAGTAAAGAGTTCAACAAATAGTAAGAAAAAAAAAAAAACACCTTTTCTCAACAGTGCAGACAAGGCCTGTAAATAATCTTTAAATCTCAAAATGTCAATTTCACTCATATACATTACATTTTTTGTACTCTATTAATTGCTACAAATCAGGAAGAACATACTATTTGTCATCTGGGGACTGGCCTATTTCACTAAGTACAATGGTTTCCAGTTCCATCCATTTTGTTGCAAAGAACATGATTTCATTCTTTTCATGGGTGAATAGTGTTACATACTATATATATATATATATATATATATATATATATATATACACACACACACACTATAGTATATAATATATATACTATATAGCACTATATACTATATATATATATATATATATATATATATACACTAGATAGATAGGTAGATAGATGGAAGACCTATATATATAGCTGATGAACATCTGGATTGATTACATATCTTAGCTATTATGACTTGAGCTGCAATAAACATGGGGCTACAGATAGCTTTAATATGCTGATTTCATTTCATTTGTGTAAATTCCCAGGAGTTGGAAGCCTGGGACATATGGTAGATCTATTTTCATAATTTGGAGGTAGCTCCACAGTCTCACACAATGGCTGTACTATTTCACATTTGTACCAACAGTGAATTAAGGCACCTTTTTGCTTACATCTTCACCAGAATTTATTGTTTGTTGATTTTTGTATGATATGAAAGCCATTCTAACTGGAATGAGATGAATTTTCATTGTTTTTTTTTAACTTTTATTTAATGAATATAAATTTGCAAAGTACACCTTATGGATTACAATGGCTTCCTCCCCCATAATTTCCCTCCCACCCACAACCCTCCCCTTTCCCGCTCCCTCTCCCCTTCCATTCACATCAAGATTAATTTTCAATTCTCTTTATATACAGAAAATCAGTTTAGTATATATTAAGTAAAGATTTCAACAGTTTGCCCCCATATAGCAACACAAAGTGAAAAAAATACTGTTGGAGTACTAGTTATAGCATTAAATCACAATGTACAGCACATTAAAGACAGAGATCCTACATGATATTTTTTAAAAATTAATTTTCTATGCCATTTCCAATTTAACACCAGGTTTTTTTTTTTCATTTTCAATTATCTTTATATACAGAAGATTGATTCAGTATATACTAAGTAAAGATTTCATCAGTTTGCACCCACACAGAAACGCAAAGTGTAAAAATACTGTTTTAGTACTAGTTATAGCATCACTTCACATTAGACAACACATTAAGGACAGATCGCACATGAGATGTAAGTACACAGTGACTCCTGTTGTTGACTTAACAATTTGACACTCTTGTTTATGGCGTCAGTAATCTCCCTAGGCTCTAGTCATGAGTTGCCAAGGCTATGGAAGCCTTTAGGGTTCGCTGCCTTTGAACTTATTCTGACAGGGTCATAGTCAAAGTGTAAGTTCTCTCCTCCCTTCAGAGAAAGGTACCTCCTTCTTTGATGGCCCCGTTCTTTCCACTGGGATCTCACTCGCTGAGACCTTTCATTTAGGTCTTCTTCTTCTTCTTTTTTTTTTTTTTCCCCCCAGAGTGTCTTGGCTTTCCATGCCTAAAATACTCTCATGGGCTCTTGAGCCAGATTCGAATGCCTTAAGGGCTGATTCTGAGGCCAGAGTGTTGTTTAGGACATCTGCCATTCTATGAGTCTGCTGTGTATCCCTCTTGGGATCACACAAACAAGACTAGTGTCTGCTAATACTAACTGATAGAATCAAAAAGGGAGAGAACGATCCAACATGGGAAACCGGGTACACAGCAGAATCGTTGTTGTTTTGATTTTCATTTCCCTGATAGCTAGTGATCCTGAGCAACTTTTCATGTGTCTGTTGGCCATTTGAGGTTCCTCTTTTGAAAAATGCCTACTCAAGCCCTGTGCTCATTTCTTAAATGGATTCTTTGGTTTGCTGTTGTTGAATTTCTTTTTTTTTTTAAAGATATATTTTATTCTATTTGAAAGACAGAATTACAGAGAAAGGTTGAGACAGAGAGGTCTTCCATCCACTGGTTCACTCCCCAGATAGCTGCAATGGCCAGAGCTGTGCTGATCTAAAGCCAGGAGCCAGGAGCCTCTTCTGGGTCTCCCAGGTGGGTTCAGGGGTTCAAGGACTTGGGCCATTTTCTACTGCTATCCCAGGTCATAGCAGACAGCTGGATTGAAAGAGGAGCAGTTGGGACTAGAACTGGTGCCCATATGGGATGTCGGTGCTTCAGGCCAGGGTGTTAACCTGCTGCACCACAGCGCCGACCCAGCTGTTGCTGAATTTCTTGAGGTCTTTATATATTCTGGCTATTAATCCTTTTTTTTTTTTTGACAGAGTGGATAGTGAGAGAGAGAGACAGAGAGAAAGGTCTTCCTTTTTGCCGTTGGTTCACCCTCCAATGGTCGCTGCGGCCAGCGCATCGTGCTGATCTGAAGCCAGGAGCCAGGTGCTTCTCCTGGTCTCCCATGCTGGTGCAGGGCCCAAGGACTTGGGCTATCCACCACTGCCTTCCCGGTCCATAGCAGAGAGCTGGCCTGGAAGAGGGGCAACCGGGGAGAATCTGGCGGCCCAACTGGGACTAGAACCCAGTGTGCCAGTGCCGCATGGTGGAGGGTTAGCCTATTAAGCCACGGCACCGGCCTTTAATCCTTTATCAGTTGCATAGTTCACAGCTATTTTCTTGCATTCTGTCAGTTGCCTCTTCAATTTAATCAGTGTTTCTTTCACAGTACAGAAGCTTCTCAGCTTTATGTGATCCCATTTGTCAATTTTGGCTTTGATTGCCTGTGCTTCTGGGGTCTTTTCCAAGAACTCTTTGTGTATGCCAATGTCATGCATATTTTTACCAATGTTCTCCTCTAGCAATTTGATGGTATCAGATTGTAGATTTAGATCCTTGATCCGTTTTGAGTTTATTTTCGCACGAAGCATTTCTGATGAGAAGTCAGCAGTGAGTCAAATTGAAGAGCCTCTGAATGTAATCTTGCCTCTTTTGCATACATTTTAGCATCTTTTGTTAATTTGAAAGTTTGACTACAATGTGTTATGATGATGATCTTTTCTGGTTGTATCTATTAGAAGTTCTATGTGCCACATTATTTGGACATCATATTCTTTACACAAATTGGGGAATATTTCTATAATTATTTCACTGAATAGACCCTTTAATCCATTCTTTATTTCTACAACTTCAGGAACTCCTAGGACCCATATGTATGGTCATTTGGTGGCATGCCATAAATCTCTACCATTGCTTTTTTAAAAGATTTATTTATTTATTTATTTGAAAGGCAGAATTACAGAGAGGTGGGGGTGGTGAATCCATCTGATGGTTCACTCCCCAGATGGCCACAAGGGACAGAACTGTGCTAATCTGAAGCTAGGATCCAGGAGCTTCTTCTTGGTCTTCCACCTGAGTGCAGTGGCTCAAGCACTTGAACACCTTCGACTGCTTTCTCAGGCCATAGCTGAGAGCTGGATCAGAAGTGGAGCAGCCAGGATTTGAGCCGGTGTCCATATGGGATGCTGGCACTGCAGGCAGTGGCTTTAACCCACTATGCCACAGTGCCAGCCCCTCTACCATTGCTTTTAATTTTTCTAGTTATTTCTTCTATAGTTACTCTTCTATTTTTGTGTGTGTGTGTAACTGTGATTTCTCCAAAGATTTGACTTGTAGATTAGCTCTTCTTTCTTTTGCCTCACCAAGACTGTTAAGGTTTTTCACTGTATTTATTTGGATTACTGAATTCTTCATTTGTAATGTTTCAGTTTGATTTCCCTCCAAAATCTCAATCTCATGGGAAAATTTCTCATCCATATCATGTATGAATTTCTTCTACTAGTGAATTTGCTTCTCATTTCTTCTAAGGAATCCTATGAGTAATCTTTACAATGCCATTTAGTCATTTCATTAATATCTTCATATTCATATTCCAATATTGAAGTGTTCTTTGGGTGAGTCATGTTTTATTCCTTTCTTTTTTCTTGAGTTTCTGCATTTATCTTTATACATTCGTGAAAATATTTGTTGGTTTTCTCTTCTGATGGATTTTATTTTGGAACAATGCCTCTGTGGATAGTGAAGTGTTTGCTCTTTTAGTGAATGCCCAAAGCCATGTACTGGGTGTTGCCAGGGAGCTGCGGTCAGTTCTCTTAGGTGGGGCAAGAATCCAGGGTGACACTCAAGTTGAGTGTGGTAGATCTCTATTGTCCGCTGGGAAGTGGGTATGATCACTACTATTGATGTAATTGCAACCTTACCTCGTCTCTTCCTGGGTGATTGATTACCATGGTTAGCTGAAACATGAACCATACAAAGGATTTTGTTGTCCTCAGTGTGAGCCCGGAACCCTCTTCACTGATCCATTCCAGGCTATCTGGGAGCTCTGAGCCTTTGACTGCAGACAGAGTGATTGCTCAGAGATCCAGCTATACTCCATGCCCTATCGTGCAGTCACAGAATTCCCATTATGCCAAGTTCACACAGGCACAGGGTACAGAGGATCTGCTCAGTCCCACATTTGCCCCATCCATGCAGAGAGCAGAGACGTTCCCAAAGCAAGCTGCATATGGGTTTTCGCCTATGCAGTTTGAGCCTCAAAGCCTGTGATTTGTTTAGAGGATGGCAGCATCTCACAGTCATAAATGGGTGCCCAGCCTCCTGTCAGTCCTCCTAGGAAGACTAACAGGCAGTGAGAATTTCCCATCTTTTAAATGTCCCCTGGTCACATATGCACAGAAGAACTGCCACAATGATTCCTTCACCCTGTTATTTGCCGGGCACCCTTTTTGGGACATGAGGAGAATGAAATGGGCTTTACAAGCACTGGATTATGGGTGTACTCTGCCCCCTACTAGGGCTCCAGGACAGACTCAAAAAAAAGTGTGATCCTTAAGGTTCCCCCTTCAGGCAATTTGACCAGTGGCATGGGCTTCCACAGTCTGCTTTCAACTCACTCTCCAAAGCTGGCATCTCCTCCAGCTCCCATATGCGGGGGTCAGGTGTGATATCCATGTTCATTGCTGCACATCTGAACTTCCATGCTGCTCCTGGGTAACACTCTTCCTTGCGAAGAATTTCCACTGCAGATGACTCTCCCACTTTCCCCTGGGAATGTACTTCCTCTGCTTTTGTTCTGCTATTTTGCCTTTATCAAAAGCAGCATGTCTTTTCTCTATTCAGCCATCTTGAAATCCTCAGGTTTCTCATTTTTTAAACTGAAAGCCCCTGGAACAACAGAAATTCACTCGTTTCAGTGGTAATACAAACTGTTACGGCCACTTAGTTAATATGCTCCAATCGTATGGTCCAGCAATTTTGACCCTTATTTATTATTTACCCAGAAAAGTTGAACACTTATATATACACAACCTATACATGGAAGTTTATAGCAGCTTTATTCATAATTGTCAGAACTTGAAAGCAACCGATATTTCCCTCAGTACACAAATGGATAAATAAACAGTGGTACATTAATGTAAAACAAGACTCTATAGGACAACAGGATGGAAGACAGACATGGATGCAGCCAGCCATGCAGCACAGCCAGCTACCATCTCTGAGCTGCCATCTTACCAAGTCAAGGTAGAAAGAAATTGCCACACACCCTACCACTTGCAGTTTTAGCTAAGAGAGAATTCCACAGTCACACAATGACTTTAGCCTGTGGAGCTGACTGAGGGCTGAGCAGACTTCATTTAGCCTGTTCAGCTAATTAGAGGCTGAGCAACTGCCAGGCTTGGAGAAGGTAAGCTGCATTGTCTCCTTCCCTTCTCTACTCCTGCAGACCACTAGATTCAGTATCAAAAAAAGTCATGCACACACCACTGTTCCACTAATGCCAGAATCAGTCACAATGAAGGCAACTCATAGGACAAAGTGGATTCTCTGTATTCTGTGACTGTGGGATTTTTGGGCCATTAGATCCAGAGTTAAACTTAGGCACTCTATGTTCACCAAGCCAGAGTGATTCCTCCTTAGTTCTAGGGGTTAGCACCAGATGCAGCCCATAAAATATCCATTCCCACCATGAGAAATCTGGGTAGTGATCCCAACATTCCCTACAACACCAGGTTTGTAACAAATAGTTATAAATTTCCCAATCCCAGTGGAATCTACCTGGTGGACCTAGGGAAAAACCTACTTGCATTTCACCTCTTTGGATTCATATCTACCACAGAAAAATCCCCTGTATATATTGTAGTCACCCTGTAGGACTGGAGTAGTGGGCCAATTCCACCCATGAGGGAGACTATGATGGAGTTTCTGGCTTCCTTCTGACCCAGATCTGGCTATTGGAACTATTTTGGGAGAGTGAACTAGTGTTTCAAGAATACCAGTTGCTCTGTCTTTTCCCTTCTATCTGCCAAATACATTTTTTAAAAATATGGAAATGATTTTTTTTACTGCTCTATAACCCCTAACTTTAATCATTTCCACAATTAAAAAACTACTGAACGTTTAACAATTTCTAATGTGTTTAAGTATGTCCATAAAAATAAAGCTTAAGTGAAAAAGCATTTTTTTTCTAATCTTTATCAGTGTATTTAAAGTTGCCACTTTTCAAAATTCATGTGCGTATTTAACAGTTGACATCTTTACCAGTACACATGTTTTGGAGTGTTTGTAATAGTGAGATGTTATATCTTTCTCCTTTGAAATAGTAATTGCTCATATTTACTATAACATTTCAGTACTGTTTTATTCAGCAACTCTGAATGGTTGGGTGGTAAGGAAAATATTTTATAATTTATTTTGTGATCCCTCTTAAAATATTTCAATCCTTTCTCATTCCAGTAAATAAAAACTGGCAGGTTTCTATTCAGCTTTGCATACAATATGGATCTTTTTATTAGAAAGGGTTTTCTACCTAATTTGATTTTTATAATTCTCTTCACTTAATCCAGCTCCTAAACAGAAATACTGAATGTCCAATTGTGCAAGGCATATACTAGGGACTGATTATATAAATTTGAAGAGTACCTTGTCCTTCCTCAAAGAATTACTAATGGGGTGAGAAGTCAAACCTCAAGTGTTGGGGTAGAGCCTGTTAAATGTCTAAATACAAAAATATGAATTGTGACTGAAGGTAGCCAAAGGCCTAATTTTGAAACTTTCCATCAGCTATTCTGAAAAGAGATGGAGGGAAAAGAGGGAAGGGATGTGGAAGTACTCCCCAAATGCCTACAGTCGACAAGGTTGGGCCATGCTGAAGGCAGCATCTCAACTGCCACCCAGGGTCTGCTTTAGCAAAGCTGGAGTCAAGAGCCAGAACAGGGTGTTAAACCCAGGGCTTCTAATGTTGAATGTAGGCACTGAACTGGCATCTTAACCACTATGCCTGCCCCACAATCTAATGAATGTAAACTTTATGTTCTTATAAACAGGCCACATACATTTAACTTTGACAGTGATGCTGAGGTATGTTCTTGAATTATCTTTTTGACCAATTGGAATGAAGAGTAAACGCATGTCAAACTTTTACTGAAAGATTTTGTTTCCTTGTAATTATCAATTTTAGTCTTTGGAATACAAAAATTAAAATTTAATTAAATTTGACTTATTTCTGATTTTTATCTTTTTTCATCATTTTTTATTTTTACACATTTCATTGAAATGCCATATGCATATCAAAAATGCACATATGTATTCAGTTATGTGTGTTTTTAATCCTATGAAGGCACTCATAACCAACACCAAAATCAAGAGCAAAACATTTCTAGTATCCTAAGAATATTCATTATTCATACCTCTCCATTTCATCTTGTAGTTTGAGAAATAAGAGTATATTGCCATTTATGTAGTATGATTCTGTGAAACAATATTTGTTTCAATAAATAACAATGCGATACCCACACAATTTTCATAGAGGAAAAGCTAGAAGACTAATGTTGATTATGAATGATGAATGATCAGATACTTTTCTGAACTGAGAGGTCCGTTATCAGTTTTTCAGGAATTAGCCAAGAGTCTTTTGTGCTCCAATTGCCTATCAGTCATCAGAGATCACCAACAATCTGTGCTTGAATAAACACCCATGGAGGGATGCAAAACAGTACTGTAATGGTCTGGTACCACTCTTTTTAAAATGGTTCAGTGCTAGGAAACAATATTTTTTTTTCTATGGAGATCATTTGGTATACTTAAAGCAAAGGAGAATTGGTGCATCTTTGAAATTACAACAGTCTCCAAATATATACAATCTGTCAATTAGTTTTTTTTATTTCTATTTCACTGAGAGTCCTAGAGCTAGTTTCCTCAAAAGGTCCCTGAATATTAATTTAGTAGAGAAAGGAGCCTTTTTTTCCCCTAGGCATTACTTTACAGTAGGTTTTAGGTTTCTGAGTCTCCTGATTAATTGTAATGTTTAGCATCTAAAATGTCACCCGTTAACTGAATCCTATTACCAAGGAAACCAAATGATTTTTTTACCCTAACACTGTTATGAAGGAAAACTGCATCACTCCCATAAAGCATGTGAAATCACACCAGATCCTTTTGATTTGTGATGTAACCCACTTGTGATCAAATTTGTGCCAGAATTATATATTCAAACCAAAGAGAGATGAAAGATGCAGAAACCAATATTGAGAATATAGGCCTTAAAGGTAAAGTGATTAATGTAAACTGTGAAAATAATAGTAAACTTGGAAGAATAAAAAATACAAATGAATTTAGACTAAATTATGACTATCTAGTATTTCATAGATGGTGGCTAGATACCCATCTATTTTCACTATAGATTTCTAATTCATCTAAAATTAATGGATGAAATCTGTCCCCTTTTATGAAGTATATACTCCTGAATAGCTTCTAATAGTCCTCAGTTTGAGGTCTCTGGTTGGGAACAACTTTGTATAATTTAAGTATAATACAGACATTCTAACTTAGCCAATGAATTGATGGATAGCTCCTTAAAGTGTCGCTGTTGTACCATTTATTAGCAACATCTGGTAAGGTCCTTCCTGTACTTTAGGACTCAGTCTATCTTTTACCAGTAGGTCTTACTTAATGTAAAGTTTTTAGCAATTTAGGAGGAATTTAGGAAGAATATACTTAATAGACGGGGGGCATTACTTGAGTTGTTTCCAGTATTTGTCCATGTCTATTGCCATAGTGTGGAGTTGAGAAATGGAAATGATATTTCCATCTGAGTGAAGCAGCTTGTGCTAATTTATTAAGGGAAAGATATGGACATAGGAGTTGGTCTTATTAAAGCCAATGAAAACACCTAAGTTCAGAAATCAGCAAATAAATACCATATAATACGGCTGGCGCCGCAGCTCACTAAGCTAACCCTCCACCTGTGGTGCTGGCACCCCAAGTTCTAGTCCCAGTCGGGGCGCTGGATTCTGTCCCAGTTGCTCTTCTTCCAGTCCAGCTCTCTGCTGTGGCCTGGGAGTGCAGTGGAGGATGGCCCAAATCCTTGGGCCCTGCGTCTGCATGGGAGACCAGGAGAAGCACCTGGCTCCTGGCTTCTGATTGGCGCAGCACGCCGGCCACAACAGCCATTGTGGGGTGAACCAACGGAAGAAAGACCTTTCTCTCTGTCTCTCTCTTTCACTGTCAACTCTGCCTGTCCAAAAAAAAAAAAAATCAGACTTGTAGCCTGCTTTTGTATAATACCACTTCCAATCTATCTCTTCATTAATTTTCTGTCTTAGCTCTAGATAATATTTTAGGTTCTTTTTCTTAAAGTTATTCTCCTTTTGATACTTAGGAATTATTTTCATTATATTTCCTGTATTTAAATCACTATGTGGTTTCTTTCTTTTGATTGGACCCAGGCTTATACATTCACCAAATCCTCTGGTGAATGTGGTGGGTTTATTGTCCTGGTAGTTTGGTTTCTAGTAAGGAGTGTTATTCTGGGAGTAATGTAATATACAAACATAGCATAACCTTTCAAGTATTTCCTTGTTTCAGTCTTAGCATATGGTAAATAGTAAACATGAATAAATGTAGGTAAACAGTAGGGCTTTCTAATGTGTATATATATATATATATATATATTATATACCTACATTAGGGTATACCTACATTAGGGTATACCTACATTACAAGCAGTAGTTAGAGAGTTTATCATTTTTCTCTTCCAGAGATAATCAAAGAAGAGATGCAGGACTTGAAGTTTTATAATGATGAGTAGAAATGCACAAGAAAGAACGAAAAAAAGAATTTTATTGAAGGTAAGTTTATTGTTGAGAAAAACTGTGAATTTTCAGTAAGTATCAAAATCAATGCAGCAAGAGGGGTCTTGAATCTCAAGGGAAGTTCTAAAACCAAGTAGAACTTTTATTCCCAAAGGTTTAAAGGTGATGGCTATTATCTATTTGCAGATGCAAGCCAACAACTTGTAGTAATATTCTAGTTTCTGATAGTTAGTATTAAATTGAGCCAGAACACCAATGACTTGTCTAGATATCACATATAATTGAAATATTTTTGATGAGTACAAAGGAACAGAAAAAAATCAGAGCTCTGATCTCATATGAGTCTTATATTTCTAGTAGAGCATATAACACTCCAGGCAAGAGGCTTAAGGAGTCTCAAGGGATTGTATTATTTCTCAGATAAGCTATTGGGCCATGGCTGTCAGAAGGTTTCAATTGGATTTTTGTGGGAAATAAGTCTGTCAAATCCCGGCTCCCACAAAACACCACTAACACAATTGGTCTACAATGTAAAGCTGAGATTATTTTTAATTTGGTAGGGGAGATGATTATCTTAAAAGATTCCTAGCGTGCTGGAAGAGGTTGGGAAAATTTTATATATTTATGTGAATTTGGATTATATTATATTAACTCTTCCATTATGGAGATTTGATTAGGACTGAGAAAAAACATATGAGAATTTAGTTTAGGATTGGTAGACACAGTATGAAAAATATTTTAAGATAAGAGTTTCTAAGAGGCTTATAGATAAAGAGTAACTTAATACTCTGTGGCAAATAGGTGGGAGTTTTCTGTTGATTTCATTGGGGGTAGTTTTCAGTAATGAATAGTGAAGTTATGGCTAATTTTATCTTACTCAGAAGTTTCCAGAAATAGTCATCAGATTACATATGAAGAAATAATAAATCATGTTAATTAATGCCACTTAAAAGTAAAATCATACTATTGTAGATAATAAGTTGCTTGCAAGTAGATGGTTTCCATTTTTAAACTCACATACATTATTTCATGATCCAAATCAAAGAAATTCAGAAAATGTGACTATACTTTACCAAGGCCACATGAGTTTCTGAATCCAAGTCAAAACTGAGATAAACATCAAGAAGTTACAGTTTTTAATAAAAACAGGCTGATAATACTGCATGAGCATCCCTGGGATAATGTTTAATCCAATTTGTTACCACATCACCATATAGGTATGAATGCCATTTAATCACTCTCATCAGTAAAGATGTTACCTAAACTTGCTGACCTGTAAATTCTCATGCTGCTAGTTAGTAAAATTGTGCCATCTTATCTGTGGTGCCATCTATGCCCCAGGTGCCATCTTAGGCATTGGCCCCTATCGCCACCTTGCACAGTAAGGTTCAGTCCTAAGCCCAATGAGCTAACCATAGGTGTCAGCTCCACCCACACCCTAATGAGATTCACTGCTCCTACTTCCCTGCCCCCAGCAAAGGTATAACAGGACCAGCTTCTGCACAAATGCTCTCTCTCTCCTGATCTCTCTGTCTCGACCCCTACTTTCTCTCTTCTCTCACCTGTAGAATTTCCCTTGTCAATAAACCCTTTCTCTTAACTCTGGTGTTAGATGTGTTTTATAGTGGCTTTATACTGCTAACTATAAGGATACCTGATTTAAATTTTAAAATCATCTGTAGTTTTACCTTTATATAATATAAAGTTACTCTTTGTTCAGATGTAAAATTTTGTATTATGTGAAACTTTTTGTATTATATTACAACAAACACCTATTTATTTTGACTCCATTATTAACTAAGTTTATTTCAAAAAGTTGACATCCATCAGATCAACCATATAGTCAAGGCAAGCAGATTATTTTATGGGAGTGTACATAAAGACTCTAGGTCATAGAAGAAAGATGTTCCGTACCCATACTTATTGAGAGATTAGGTAATAGCGGAGTTGAGATTGGGTATTAGCTTTGAGGGTTATTCATTTAGCATTTTTTCATTTATTCAATACTCTCTTACCCAGTTTCTGTAATTTCAAGGTTAACACATGTGATACACAAAGCACTCTTAGGAAGTGAGATTTTATAAAGATTTGTTTTCTCAAAGGTAACTTGTGCATGTAGATGGTGAAATGCAAATGTATATTCTGACATTAAAGAAAGTGGGCAGATTCCCAGGTTTTTCTCAGAAGACTAGAATTTCAATACAAATTGCCAATAAGAAATTAAAGAACTGGATTTTTTTTTTCCATTCTGGATGTCAAGGCTCTTTTGTAGAACAAAAAGCAAACTAACGTCCTTAATCATCATTATTATTCCAGCACTTGGAGGCTGCTACATGATTAAAATTTTATTTTAATATCCAGTCTCTACTGTCGCAAGGCATTTAGAAAACTTATTGAAATGCACAGAGCTTTCAAGTTCTTCCCATTAGCTAGACACAATCATTGTCAATAGAAATGAGGAAAAAATGAAATTTGGGTGTTGACATGCAAATGAATACCACAAGCACCCTACTTTGCTTCAGAATTTATGTGTCTTAGCTGTCAAAACAACCATTTCCTGAAGCCAAGTAGGTGTGTTGTGGCATCTCTTAATATAGGGATGCTAAAGTTAAACAAGATGTGTGATGTGGCTATTTGTATATGACATGCAAAACATTTACCCTGGCTATAACTTGAATCTTAGGGATTTAGAAGGATAAGCTAGAGAGCAAAGGCATTATCATGCTAAGCCAGAACTATGATAAATCTAGCATAGCAGTGAGTAACCAACTGAATTTTAAAGTAAATTTATGGGAAAATAGATTATCTTTCCTTAAACAATTTGGAAGGAGAAACTCATATTCTGTCATATGTATTGAGGTAAAATACACAACCAGAAATCGTCATCAAGAATCAGACATAATAGGCAATAACTCCTAGTAAATTATACAGTATATTCATAGTGACTTCTTTTTGTAGATTTGTATTATCACTATATAATAGTGCAGAGAAGGCAGAGAACTACCAAACATTTCCAAGTTACACAGTGGTGGAGGAAGATTCAAATTGAATTAGGAGTATATAGCTGTTTGTAGCTGTATGATTTTGTTGTCTTGTGATGACAAACGATGGCAAGGATGCAGAAAAGAGTACATGGATATTGAAACAAAATTTAATGAATAAAAGTACAACAGCTAGATGAGTAAGCTATGTCAGGAAAGAACTGAGAGCCCAGTCTGCATTCAGCCTGGAGTTTTTATGGATTTGTGTGCAGACCCTCCTTTTCTTCTCCCTGCTCTGTGTCTGAGAGGTCTACCTGAATGGGAAGATTCCTAGGTATGGAATTCCCAAAATTCCTCCCAAAATATCATAATGGGCCTAATACCCTCCCCACCCCAGCATGTGGGATAGACAGGTCCTCTAATCTGCCCCCTGAAAATGGATTGTGACTCACTCAACCAGGTTACTGAAGAGTGACAGGACTGATGATATACAGGTAAATACTAATTTGCTTCTGCATTCTGTCCCTTATTCAATCACAAGAAAGACCCACCAAATAAGGTTACTGGACAAGAGCAATATTTTATATATGTAATGCAAGTCTGCTCCCATAGCATGTTTGTACATTTCTTATTACATATATCCAATAGATAATTTCCATTTTCTTTTGTTCCTCTTACACACACAGGCTAATGTCTACTTAGCTACCTTAACATTACATTGGAATTTTTCACCAAGAATTTCTCAGTTTCCTCCTTAAAGTCTTTTTTTTATTATTTTCAGTTCTCTTTATATACAGAAGATCAATTTAGTATATATTAAGTAATGATTTCAACAGTTTGCACCCACATAGAAACACAAAGTGAAACATACTGTTTGAGTACTAGTTATAGCATTAAATCAAAATGTACAGCACATTAAGGACAGAGATCCCACATGAGGAGCAAGTGCACAGTGACTCCTGTTGTTGACCCAACAAATTGACACTCTAGCTTATGGTGCCAGTAACCACCCTAGGCTCTCGTCATGAGTTGCCAAGGCTATGGAAGCCTTCCAAATTCCCCGACTCTGATCATATTTAGACAAGGTCATAAAAGACAGGGTGAGGATAGTAACCAATGATCCTAAGAGTGGCATTAACCAGGTCTGAACAATTATACAGCATTAAGTGGGGAAGAGGACCATCAGTACACACAGGTTAGGAGTAGAGCCATTGCTGGTAGAGTAGAGGTTATGATTACAAAGGAATGAGGCCCAAGTGCACTAGACAGGGTCTAGAACAAAGGACAGAGTCATTATTAGAGGAGCTAAGAAAGGTGCTGTCTAAGCTACAATTAAGTTTTCTGATTGAGAGGCAAATAGAACCTGACAGAAGGGGCTTGATAATAATCTGGTGGGCTTTAGGCCTTGTAAGTTAAGAGGCCCAGACCTATCTATCTCTTCACATGGGGTACATCCTAAGGGAGGTGTGAACCTCCTAGGGGAAGGCACTCTGTTGACTTTCATTACTTGGCTGGCCTGGGAGGAGAGCTGGCCAGGTAAAGGCAGATGGCATCTCTAACAAGAAATTCACAGTTCTGCCTGCAATGTTGCTGACCCTACTTGGCTGTCCCCTCAGCTGCAGTGGTCACTTTGGAAGTTGGGCTGAGTGAAGGGCTTTTCAGCTTAGAGCCAGTAAGATCTGTGGCTCTGACCTGGGCATCCTTCGACTCCAGGGCAGGTCCATTTCCAGTGATCCAACTCTTGGCAGAGCTGCCAGGGCTCTTCACAAGCTGACTTCTGCTATAGCCCAGGCTTACCACATTGAAAGCCACTGCAGTAGACTGGCCTGTTGGGTCTCCTTGAGGGCAGATCACTGTACAGATCAGCCATTAATAGGCCTGCCACCCATTGCTTCTGATGCCTAGCTTTCTTTTCCTCCTGGTTTGTGTTAAAGCAGACCAGAGGATGCAAGTCAAGGGAGTGCCCAAGTCCCATCTCTAATCCTCGGTGACCTGAACTACAAGTCTATAGTCACAGGCATGTTCTGTAGTAGTTTTTCTAAGGTAGACAATGCTCATGAGGAGAATTATATTCTCCCTTAAAAACATTCTTTCCCTTTGGTCTGAAAGGGAGGTTTTTTCTACTTACTGTTTAATTCGCTGATGGCGAAGTAAATCTAGCTATGAGATTATAATTTAAGCTCTTATTTGGCTAGGCTATTACAGGAAAATGTTAGCCATCTCTTTTATAAGGTCTGAAGATTAAATTGTGCATCCTACAAATTCCTTCATAATAGAATTAGTTTCCTACCTTGAAGAGAATAGAGAAATGAAAGAACAAGTTGGGCTTAGAATAGAGAAATGAGGGAGCATGTCCTAGATTGCTTGCTGACAATAGCAATATCACATGAATACTTAGCAAACCGTTTCAACCATTAGATAACAACTTAAGAAAACATTTACCAGAAGGTCCAATGCCTTCTATAAATTTTAAGAATCATGTATTTGGAAACATTTCTTAAATATCTAACATGGTGTAGTTTGTTTAACCAGTAAACTTAAGCACAACCATATAAAATGTTTTTAGTTTCTTTACCAACAAGTATAAAACATATGATGCAGAGATTCAGGAGATTCCTTAAAGTCTTAAATAAGTAACTTGTCTAGAATGTTCTTCCCTGTCATTTATATTTGATTAATACTTACTTTCTGTAAAAAAGGATATATATGGAAAGGGGAGGAATGAAAGAAGGAAAATGAAAAGAAGAAAAATAATTCTGAGATGCCCTAAAATTAATTACATGGACCAGAAGTTGAAAAGGGTGGGGGAAGAGATAAGGAAAGTTAATTAGTTAACAGCTGTGTCTAAAGCCCACAAAAAAAGATCAGTGAGACCTTAACATTGAGATACTTGCTTAACTGCTTAACTCAGTGTATCAAACACCATATTTTACAGTTTCATTTTTTGAGTGTTAGCAATATTCAAAACCTTGTGCTTTTATTATTTGAGAGGCATAGAAATGAGAGAGAAAGAGCACATTCTTATCCGTTGATTCATTCCTCAAATGCCTACAATGGCCAGGACTGGGTCTGCCTGAAGACATGAGCAGGACAATTAATCCAATGTCACTTACGTGGGTGACACTGAAGTGGGAGACATAGGTTTTATTCTAGTTCCTCGCTTCCCATTTAGAGAAACATTCTAAGCACAGACACATATATGGTCACAAAGTGGTCAAGTTTATTAGAAGGTGAAACATCAAACACACACGCACATCTGGGCATAGCCGAAGAATGGAATGGATCAGAGGGAGTAAAACAGTAGGGGAAGGAAGCGGAAGACAGGGTCTGAGCACATGCTCTTATCCTCATCTGTAGAGAAGAGAGCCTCTTCCAGTTGCCAGCCTCTTTTTTATCAGGTCGGACAGAGAGTTGTTACTTGGTGTTCCCCATCCCAGGTCCCAGGTGAAGGAAGACACCTCATGGGAGTGGGGTGGTTTGATTGACACGTAGGTGGATAGGATTACATAGAGAGGGCACTTAGGGTTTCCAGCTTGTGGCCTTAATGTAACTATTCCCTAGCAACAGGAACCAAATTACTTGAGCCATCATCCTTACCACCCAGGGTCTGAATCAGCATGCCCCAATCAGAGCCAGCTTTTACCCAGGAACTCAGGTGTGGAATGTGGATCTTGGTACTGGTGTCTTAATCCGTAGGCTAAATGCTCAACCACCTAGGATATTTTAAAATCATTAGTTTTGTAAGTGGATGTATTCACCTAATATAGACAGTAGAATAACTCCTGGTTGAATCCTGATTATGTTTCTGTGAACAACCGCAACAAAATGCTACAGATTTTGCCCAAATTGTAGTGCTAACATCACTATTGGATAAATTCAGATTTCAAATTTCATTTATTGTATGACCTAGGGTAAACGTAAGTAAACTTTGGAGCTCTGTTTTGCCTATATCACAATAGGAAGAAAAAACACTGCAACAGACTTTTCTCAAAAACTAGCATGCACACAGGAAACTGTATCATCCATACAATACTCAATATCAAGTTTCTCCACTTTACTCTTTCCCGTTTGAAGAAGTCTCTTTCTTCAGAATTTCATACTGATGATAACCTCTGTTGCACTTTGTTGTAGGCAAAGCCAGAACAAGTATTGTGATTTTTTTTTTTGGTGTTTTCTTATTCTTTTCCCTCCAGTCCTATGTACCATTGAATTATTGACATTCTCTTGCTCCCTTTCATTTCTTTCCCCAAAACTTCAGATCAGAATTGCCTACCATGTCTCTAGCTGGAGCTGAGCTAGTGCAAATACTTGTGAGGCAGAAGAAGATGACTTAGTCTCTCCTCCTCCTGCTGTTGTGCTTTCAACATATCTTCCTCTGATCAAACCCTCACGACTCATTTCATTTGCACTCCATGTTACTGTTTTTTCCCCCTCTTCATCTTTTTTAGGTGTCTGAAACATCTAGTAAAGCAGCTCCCACTTTTTAGCAACTTTTTCTCAGCAGGTACCCATGAATTACAAACAAACAAAATTAATTGATTTTCAAAAACAAAGTTGTGCTTTTCATAGGGCAATTATCATGTATGTAATTATAACCTTTCTCAGAGTCATAGGAGTCTTTAATAGGTAAACTATGCCATGCCTATCTTCCTGGCGTGGAAGTGAACTTCCAAAATAGAATAATAAATTTTGGGGCGGGCGCTGTGGCACAGTAGGTTAATCCTCTGCCTGTGGCGCTGGCATCCCATGTGGGCACCAGTTCTAGTCCCAGCTGCTCCTCTTCTGATTCAGCTCTCTGCTGTGGTCTGGGAAGGCAGTGGAAGGTGGCCCCTGCACCACATGGGAGACCACATGGCTGCTGAATTTGGATTGGCGCAGCTCCGGCCATTGTGGCCATTTGGGGAGTGAACCAATGGAAGGAAGACCTTTCTCTCTGTCTCTCCCTCTCATTGTCTGTAACTCTACCTCTCAAATAAATAAATAAAATCTTAAAAAAATAATAAATTTTAGCTAATTTTACACAAAGTCAAATATAAAAGATTTGATAATTGATCATTTTTATCATATTTCAATTCTGAATGACCTATAAGACTATTGTCCTTCATTTATTTTATTTTTTAAATTTACTGCATGCTCTATACATTGGATGTCTTAAGCTAAGTAGAGTTTAGAAGATCCTCTCTAATTACAGGAAGGTATCACTTTCCTCAATGCTATGATCTGACTTGTGACAAATCTTTACTACATACTATGGAATTGTCTAACAAGTCAATCGCAAAAAAAAAAAAAAAAAAAAAAAAAAAAAAAAAAAAAAAGTACAAATTTTAGTGTGGGTACTGAAATCTCTTCAGAATAGTCAGCATGCTTTCAAAGTTTGTTTAAAAATTTGATCAACCTGAAGCTGAAACTCCTATGATGCTTTAAGTGTACTTCCTTTTTAGATTTTTCGGTTCTCTGCTATTTTTTTCCATTGACTGTTACATTTAAATTTCCTACATACTAACTTCATTTGTTCAATTGAAATGGTGGTATTAAAAAAAAAAAAAGATTTACTTGTTTATGTATTTGAAATGCAGAGTGACAGAGAGACAGAGGGAGAGAAAGAGAAAGATGTTCCATCTACTGGTTCACTCCCCAAATGGACACAACTACCAGGGCTGGGACAAGCAGAAGTCTGGAGCCTGAAAGACCATTCTGGTCTCCCAAGTGGGTACAGCAGTCAAGCACTTGTGCCATCTTCTGCTGTATTCCCAGGCCTGTTAGTAGGGAGCGGGATCAGAAGTGGAGCCACCGGGACTCAAATTGTCAGACATGGGGGATGCTGGCCTTGCAGGCAGGTGAAGGCATAAGTAGCTGCTCTACAAGGATGTCCATAAGACTATTATACTTTGGAAAGCCAGAAGACCCAAAGAAAGACAGATTCTGTTGGAAAGTAGATTTAGGAGTCAACATGTTAGGCAGTGAAATTTAATAAACAGCGAAAAATATCTGTATTACTTAAATTTTGTAGTCTACTTTTTATCAGATGTTACTCCCATGCAAATGTAGGCTACATTTTATTAATTATATGTTTCATGTATTAGACAATTTAGTGTTATGGAGTAGAAAAAAGTCTATCTCACACTGGAGGTCTAGTGTTCAATATCTGACACCCCAAACCATGTGCTCTTGCTTGGATCTTTTTTCCTTGATGTTCCCAGTACCAATTCTGAGTCATGAAAAGTTTTTAAGAGCGTCATGAATGACATTCATTCATAATACACCTTCTTATTTATAGTTATTTTAGGATATATTATGTGGAACTCAACAGAGGTTATTTAAATTACCTTTCTAAAGAAAGATTGGATTAAGTCAGAGGTGACAGGTCAAAACTGGTTTGTTTCAGCTATTTTGTTGCTACTCAGAGAGTAGCAATGGAACCAAGAAAAGTTGGGAAGCATTTTATAGCTGTTTTATCATGTGAAATATTTGCCTCTACTTTATCTCCCTCACTGCCTTGTACCTTCAGCAACAACAGATGATAGAAATTTAGTCTTACCTGCTGTGTGCCAGTCTTTTTACCTAAACCATAGCAAGTTCTCATATTGTACACACATCCTTTATAATGGCACCATGCTGAGTCAACACACTGACTTACAGCTCTGTTAGGAGTACAGTGACTTTTCTACCAGGAGGCCTTAGAAGGCTATGCACAAACCACAAATAGTGAGCCACTGGAAAGCATAATGAATTATTTATACTGTTATTGAATATGTTCACTTATTCGATGGAATAGAGTCATACCAGAAAAAAAGTTACAATTTTTTCCACTCAAGAACCTTCAAACACAAAAAACTGATTTAAAAATAACAAATGTTATAAAAGTTTGTGACCTTTATTACTGATTTTTTTTAAAGATTTATTTTCTTACTTGAAAGTCAGAGTTACACAGAAAGGGGAGAGGCAGAGGGAGAGAGAGGTCTTCCATCTGATGGTTCACTCCCCAATTGGCCACAATGGCTGGGGCTGTGCCGATCTGAAGCCAGGAGCCAGGAGCTTTTTCTGGGTCTTCCACACGGGTGCAGGGGTCCAATAACTTGGACCATCTTCTACTGCTTTCTCAGGCCATAGCAGAGAGCTGGATCACAAGTGGAGCAGCTGGGTCTCTAACCAGTGCCCATATGGGATGCTGGCACTTCAGGCCAGGGTGTTAACTTGCTGAGCCACAGTGCCAGCCCCTACTACTATTTTAAGTTACTCATTTTAATGACTCAAAAATTGCAAGTCAAGGATAAACAATTACATGTGAGAGAACTTCACAGGAAAAACAATAGTTTTCAATATAAGCTACAATTCAAAAATTAAAATAGAAGTATCGATGAGACACTAACTTAAACTTTTTATTTAGTTGACATAGCATAAAGACAAAATCAAGCAAGGGGGGTAACATCAAATAGTTCACAATCACTATTCTTTAGGCTTGTTGATTTGGTAAAACTTTTTGCAACCAAATTTATTATGTAACAAAATTTATCAAAGAATCATACATAGTACTCTTAAGGCAGATTTTTAAAAAAAGAGAGCCTAGAACAAAGGCTTAGAAGATAATGGTATTAGCTCTGCGCTTCTCAATTATGGTGGGTTTGTAAATCAGTACATGCTGTATTGACAGACAGATTGTGGTGCACCTTCATGAGGCATTAGGAAAATATTCATTCATTCATTTCTTTATCTGGCCCATATATTTTTTTTGCATGTTGACATTGTGGTACTAAGACAAAATGACATGAGCTTATACCAAGCCTAATCGTTGATGAGAGAGCAGGTTTGTGATCAGGCTTGACTAACTTGCTACCACCTTAATTTACTTAGCAGATGACTTCAGTTGGAATCTTTCTAACTCATTGAACCTTGATTCTTTATGTGTTGAATATGCCTTACATTTTAAATATACCTTTAAGACAGGGTATATCTGTCATTGGACAATACAAACTAAAGGGCATGGAAAAAACACAAAAACCATACATTGGTTTAAATATTTGCTGATCTATATTTTTGTGACATTTACATTTACATTATTAAAGATTTACTTGAAAACCCTTCGAAGCAAGCCCAAGTAAGGAATATATGCCCTCATCTTCAAAGAAAAACAAACACATGCCAAAACATAGTCAATTAAGGAGAGAGAATAAAAAAAAAACACAGAAATATGATATGTTATTTATCTGCTCCAGGATAATAACTTGGCATAAACTTTACAGCCAAAAATAATACAATTTTTCCTCAGAAACTTTTTATTTTAGATATACAACTGCATTTCATAAGTACAACTTTAGGAACACAGTGATAGTGATGCTTCTCACCATACTTACCATCCACACCCACTCCCACCCTTCTTCCTCCTCCTTTTCCTATTCTAATCCTTTTTTTTTTAATTAAAATTGATTTTCAGTTAACTTTCTACACAATAGACTAACTCTATACAAAGTATTCAATAAATATTATGAAAAAAACTCTTCCTCAACAGTTTTTTTATTTCTATTTTGATTTCTTCTGTGAGCTAATGTTCATTCAGGAATGTTTGGTTTAGTATCTCTGTGTTTGTACATGTTCTAGAGATTCTTGGGTTATTCATTTCCAGCTATATTCCAGTGTGGTCAGATAAGATGCATGGTATGATTTCAATTTTTTGAATTTGCTAAGACTTGCTTTATGGCCTGGACTGTGGTGTATCCTAGAGAAAGTTCCATGTACTGGTGAGAAGAATGTGTATTCTGTAGCTATAGGATATAGCTGTAGATACCTGTTAGGTCCATTTGGTCTATAGTGTCAATTAACTGTGTCTTTGCTGATTTTCTGTCTTGCTGATCTGTCCATAGCTGAAAATAGGGCATTGAAGTCCCCATTACCATTGCATTGGAGTCTGTGTTTCACTTTAGATCCATTAATATTTCTTTTAAATAGCCAGGTGTGTTATAAATAGGTGAATGTTTATTATAGTCATATCTTCCAATTGAAGATATGACTGATCCCTTAATCATTATGTAGTGCCATTCTTTGTCTCTCTTAACAGTTTTTGTACTAAGGTCTACTTTTGTCTGATATTAGGATGGCTACTGCACCTCTTTTTTGGTTTCTGTTAGCCTGGAATTTTTCTTCCATCCTTTCACTTTCAGTCTTCATTTTTCTTTGTTGGTGAGATGTGTTTCTTGTAAGCAGCAAAAAGATGGGTTTTGTTTTTTAATCCACTTAGCCAATCTGTGTCTTTTAATTGGAGAGTTAAGACTATTTACATTCAAAATGACTATTGATAAGTAACAACTTGACTGTGCTGTATTTCCCTAAATATTCCTGTTCTTTACTTGGATTTCCTTTGTCCTTTTACCACGAGATTTTCTGCCTTCACCTTCTTTTCTTTTTTCTTCTTTTTTTGTGTGTGTGACTATAAAGTTGTCAGAGATTTATCTTCTAACTCAGATATACTTTCTTCTGCCTCACTGTGTCTGTTGTTAAAGCTTTCCACCAATTTATTATTTGTTTTATTGAATTCTTCATTTCTAATATTACATTTTGATTTCTCTTTAATATCAGTTTCATGAAAAAATTTCTTTCATGTCATTTATGGATTTCTTAAGTTCATGGATTTGCTTCTGATTACTTCTAAGTAATATTATGATCAATTTTTTGAATTCCTTTGTGACATCTCTTCATCTTCACATTCTAGTATTGAAGTGTTGTGTTCCTTTAGGGACATAATGTTGTCTTCCTTATTCTTCTTTCCTGAGTTGCTGCATTTGTTATCAGGCATTTGCATAGCTACTTTATTTTTTTTTTTTTGCTCCTATGATTGCTTTTTTTAATTTAAATGTTTATTTATTTATTTATTTAAAGGGCAGAACACAAGAGTGTTAGAGACAGAGAGACAGGGAGAGAGAAAGGAGAGAGAGAGGGGTCTTATATCCACTGGTTCACTCCCCATATGGCTGCAATGGCCAGAGCTGAGCCAATCTGAAGCTAGGAGCCAGGAGCTTCTGGGACTCCCATGTGGGTGCAGGGGCCCAAAGACTTGGTCATCCTCTACTGCTTTCCTAGGCCATAGTTGAGAACTACAACACAGCACTGGCCTCTGTGACTATTTATCTTAGGGGAGTGTCTGCTTAAGTAAATACACAGAAGTATATGCTGGGTGTGGTCAAAGAGATCTGTTCAGTGCTTCAGAGTAAGGAGAGTGTCTATGGTGACACTTAAGTTAGGAGTGGTAAATCTTCAAATCTTCAATCTCTCTCTCTCTCTCTCTCTCTCTCTTTTTTTTTTATTGGAGGGGAGATTTGTTTTTTCTGCTCTGTTGGCATAGAATCACACTCACCTCCTCTCCTCATGGAGACCAATGCCTGGATGCTAGCTTTAGTGGTTACAGTGTTCTTCCACTTTGCCACAAGAAACACACAGAGGTTTCATGCAGTCCTCCAATCAAAGCTCCTGCAGCAATGACCTTTGCCAGGGAAACAGGGAGTTCCAAGCATGTAGAGCCTCCCTCAATTACTCCCCCAAAGACTCAGCCACACCCTGTACTCCCCCACACAGCCACAGTGTTTTCACAGTCCCGGCATACAAGGCTCCCATAGTCATGCGCACCCAGCCCCCTGTCAATTCTCCCAGCCAAACTCAGGCATCTCCTCTCAGCTCTTTGCCGAATATGCAGATATGAACTGGTGCAGCTGTTATGTATATCCAAAATGGACCTAGTTACAAGCGTCTAGTTACAGGACTCAATTGCTGGTGGTTGGGGAGAGAGAAGCATCCCTCCTCACTTTTTTTTCCTCTAGGTTGGAATGTACACTGTCCCCCACAGGGCTCTAAGCTGGATTCATGGCAGTATCTCCCCACAGCTTTATCATCAGTGGTTGGGCTGATGCACTCTAGTCTCACTGCACTCTCCAAAGCTGGAGCAGAGGCTCTCTAATGTTAATTCTTATAACATTATAAGATTTTACTATTTCCAGCTTTACCAAAACTCAGTTGGGATTATAAGAGACACAATTTCTTGCCCTGCTTAAGTACCCAGATATTGATGAATAAGAATTCAAATATTCATCAGAGTAGTTCAAGTCTCATTATTTGATGTTGGTACATAGTTATTTTAAGACTACCTTCATCAAAATTACTTCTGGAGCACATTAAAATATAGATTCCTAACATCCCCAATCCAAATCCAGGATGAGAAGCCCTAAGGTTATAACCCAGAAATCTACACTATTAAGAATAGACCCCAGATATGTTTTATACCCACCAGGGTCAGAAACCGGCATACTACTGAATTTACTGACTTAGAATTAGGAAATAGAGGCTTAATTACCTTTTCTGAACATTTCATTTAGGTCAAGCTGTATTACTTTACTCTTAGTTAGCAGCACTTTGAACATATCGTCCTACCTATCTACAGGCCTCCATCATTGCCAATAAAAATCCAGCAGTTCATTTTATTGGGTTTCTCTTGCACACAGGACATTGTTTTTATCTTGTTTGCTTTTAAGATTTTCTCTGTATTTGGCTTTCAGAATTTTTATTATGATGTGTCCAGATCAATTTCCATTGCTCCTATCTGAAAGTCATTGAACATCCTGAATATACAGGTTAATGTTTTCCAATGAATGCAAGGAGTTTTCAGCTGTTATTTCTTAGAATATTTCTCTGGTCTTGTCTGTTTTTCTTCTTTCCTTCTGCTACTTCCATTATGTGTATTTTGGTACACTTAAGAGAATCCTAATTATTTTGAGTCACTTTTTCCTTTTTTTCCACTCTTTTCTCTTTGTTCTTTAGATTATGTTCTCCATGAAACTGTCTTCAATTTTACTATTCTTTATTTAGTTAAAATTCACCCTTAAGTTCATGTAGTGACTTTTTTTTATCTCAGTTACTGTACAAATCAACCCAAGAATTTCAATTTGGATTGTTTAAGGAAATTATTTATCATTATCGATATTATCTATTTAATTGTACATTGTCTTCATATTCCCTTCTTTAATGGGGTTTCCTTTAGTTCTTTCAATGTATTTATAATGAATAATTTGAAGTCTATTAAATTAGATATCTGGTCCAGCTCACAAGTAAATCCCACTCCCACTGGAACATATATTTGTTTCTTTAAGCATCTCCTTATTTAAATGAAGACTGGACAGTTAAATAATGTAAGAATCTCTGGATAGTAACTCCATTCATCTCTTTCCAGAAATTTGTTTTGTTTTTTTGTTTGTTTACTTAATAACACAACTAGGCTGCTTATCAAAGTGAATTTCCTCTGAATTTGGAAGTGCACAATGTTATCAGTGGGCTCATCTTGACTATGTGCACCATTATCTTTGAATGACAGTTAATTTAACAGAGTTCTCTTTGACTGTCTCTTCTGAAATTGTCTACTTCAGATGGTATTATACCTCACATTTCAGGCTCCACTAATTATCATCTGAATACTCTATTACTGCTTTTGACAATGCCCCAAAGCATAAATTTCTCAGCAGTCTTACCCAATTAAATTTGGACAGAGACAACTTTTGAGACTAGTCTTTGAGGATTTTTTCCTTATTTTAATTTCAGCAAATCTCTTCATAGTTGTCTCTTTTACTGGTTCTCTCTGGTACCTCATATCTAACCTCTGGTTTAGATTATGACACATTAAAAGGAGCTATTGTTTTCAAGAGTGCTCTTAGGTTTCTGATACATCCTTTGTTTATAAGAAATATGGTTCTTTGGGAAAATTTTAGAGCTTTTCTTATGGACTTTTCCCCATTGCATATCTTTTTTGTGTCATTCTCTGAGAATATTCTGTATGCTGAACAGACCAGCAAGAGATTCTCAATCCTGGTTGAAATGTCTTCTTTATGAGCAAGAGTTGGGTCATCAAGGCCTCACTAATAACTTGCCTTTCTTGGAGAAGAGCTTTGATCCTGGGGATAGGGGGTGAATAGAGAGAAAGAAGCTCCTGATCTCTTAACTGAACTTTACCATGATATTAAACTGTAATTTTGGAGGGGATGAGAATTATCAGTACCGTGCAGCTCTTGGTGAAGTAGAGTAAGACCTCATTGAAAAATGAAGAGAGAGGGCCAGACCCTTGGCTATATCCACCTGTAGCCAGTTTCTAAACTGAGCAGCTTCATGGCTCAGATGTCACATGTATTTGCTATCCTTATGGACTTGTAGTAGATTTTACTGAATCAATATCTATTTGCTACATTCTCAGGATAATCTTGTGAATACTTCAATTATTTTTTAAGACAGGTTTTACTTTGTTTTATTGCTGAGGGCTGGTCTAGAAGTAGAATCCTAGCTTTAGTTTTCACCTCTTATGAAATAAATAATAACTACAGCACAGAGTGATGTTAAGGATTAAATATAATGATGCATTCTAAAAATTTGATGATCAGAGAAGAATATACTGTTATGAAAACACATTTAGAAATGTTTATCAAAGGTAAATATTAGCTTCTTCCTACATGTGAAAGTTTGAGCCTTGTTTAGAAAGAATGGATGTGGGGCCAGCACTGTGTCTAATGGCTAAAACTACCACCTGAGGTGCTAGCATTCCATATGGGTGCCGGTTTGAGTCTTGGCTGCTCCACTTCCGATCCAGTTCTCTGCTATGGTTTGGGAAAGCAGTAGGAGATGGCTGAAGTCCTTGAGAGACCTGGAGGAAGCGCCTGGCTTCAAATCAGCACAGTTCTAGCCATTGATGCCATTTGAGGAATGAACCATCGATGGAAGACCTCTCTCTCGCTCGCTCTCTCTTTCTCTCTCTCTCTACCTCTGCCTCTCTGTAACTCTGATTTTAAATTAGTAAAACAAATCTTTAAGAAAGAAAAAAAAAGAATGATGTAGAAGAGACAAGTTAGTGAAATAATTTAAACTTAAGTCATATACTGTCTCCCTTTTCAAATCAGGATGAAATAAATTTGATACAATGCTTCTCTTCTGGCCATGTTATAGAGATTAAAGTGGAAACATTTGAATGCATGCTGCTGTGCAAAGAACAATAATTTAGGTTTTCATTTCATAGAGGAATACTCTAGCACTTTAAAGCTGCTTAAAATCCATAGCAAAATTTCATTTTATAGCCTCATTAATTGAATTGAATGTAAAAGTTATCTTTATTAGATAGGGAAGCATATTGAAATGTGCATGAATTAAATTATTTTCTATCTCAGATTTTCCCTAAAATGTTCAAACAAAAGATATAACTTCCAGAGGAATAAATCAATAAAACAATGTGGCATATTTTTGACAGTTGTTCAAGAGACATTGCTAATACATGAAATTCATTATACAATTCTATTTCTATAAATGTTGAGATTTTCCATAATAGAAAGTATTTTCTAAAATTCCTGTATGGTAGAAAACACAAGATAGATATCTTAAATAAATGCAGTGGCTATGACAACAAATATCAGATATCTTCTCTCATTTAGATTTCTTTTCTTTAAAAAAGGAAAGAGTTCAAGATAGTTGCTTCTTTCTATAATTATTATTAATATGTAAACATTATTGATGAGCTTACAAATATGAATTTACATCTTGTGGCAAGTTTTTCTCATTTTCAAAATCCCCAAACTTTCAAAAACCTCATTCTAATATTTTTAGAGCTGAATAAAAACCACTTAAAGTGTTTTAGTTTTTCTGCCTTTTGGCCTGAATTGCATGAACAAAAAATAGATTGCAATATTATATAAACATAACATTAATAAGTAATTTGTCATTCAAACTGAGGCATTTTTTAAAAAGATTTATTTTATTTATTTGAAAGGCAAAGTTATAGAAAGGCAGAGAGAGAGAGAGAGAGAGAGAGGTCTTCCATCCACTGGTTCACTCGCCAGATGGCCAGAACAGCTGGAGCAGAGCCAATCTGAAGCCAGAAGCCAGGAGCTTCTTCTGCGTCTTCCACACTGCTGCAGGGGCCCAAGGACTTGGGCCATCTTCCACTGCTTTCCCAGGCCATAGTAGAATTGGAAGAGGAGAAGCCGGATTAGAACCGGCACCCATATGGGATGTGGGTGCTTCAGGCCAGGGTTTTAACCTGCTGCACCACGGCGCCGGCCTCAATTGAAGCATTTTTGATAGTGAAAGTAGAAATCAACAATAATTACATAAGAACATATATATAAAATATATATATATATATATTGGAAGTACCAAGGAAAAACAGATTTTTGGATCACATGGACACTCTATACTGACCAGAAATTAATGTATAAACTATATAACCTTCCACTAAAATTTGAATGAGAGTATTGTAAAGAACTAAATATATAATCTGACTCATATCTGTCTTTTCTGTTCTTTCCTTTCCCTATCCTTCATTCTCATTTCATATTGGGTCACAGAGAGTAGAAATGAGTTTTGTGTTGACAGTTAAACAACTTACAAGAGATCCAGCATCAGAATCTGTGGATATTGATAACTAGTACAGTGCTCTTTCCATTCAAGAGATGAAAACAGTGAACTCACAAATATCAAATTGATTTGAGTCCAGTTTCAAAATAAAAGCAGCCACCCATTTTAGCTGTGAATGAAGACGGACATGCAATTTTGTCTGCTATCATAATCTGTGGATATTGATAACCAGTACAGTGCTCTTTCTATTCAGGAAGTGAAAACCATGAAATCACAAATATCAAATATCAAAGTTGATTTGAGTCAAGTTTTAAAGCAAAGCAGCCATCTATTTTAGCTAAGTGAATGATGAAGGAAATGCCAATTTTTTCTGTGAGTAATGGAAGCACAGAAATTTTAACTACAGAGAATGCAATTTTAAGGTTTTACAATAAAAATTGGTAAGGGCATGGTACAAGGTCATCTTAAAGAAATAAAAAGGAATTTCAAGCTCAGCATTAGGAATTATTTTTGTCAGTGGAATTATGAAAAAACTTCCAGGAATAAAAATTTGCAAAAATGTACAGCTTATTTGTTATTTGAATGTGGCCTTTCAGAGGTCTACTGTGCTTGTTTCCTGTCATTTGATAATCAACTGCTTACAACTTTGTTTTACTAAATGTGTTAGCTGATCTTCCATTGCTGTAACAAAGTATCTAAGGGTGGGCAATTTGTAAGGAAAAGGAGTTTATTTGAATCACAGTTCTGGAGGCTCAAGGCATGGGCTCCAGCTTCTGGTCAGCTCTGATAAGGACTCATGTGGTAAGACAGGAAGCCAGACAGATTCAACCATCAGATTTTTTATAACTACTTGTTTTCTTGGGGACTGACTTGGAGAATAGAAACAATTGCTTCTGAATGCATTAACCTCACTGGTCTACTTACCTCCCATAAGGCCCACCACTTAACAGCTCCACCATGTTCAATTCTGCTATACTAGGAATCAGTCTTAGAAGACATGAATCCTTGGGGAACCAACTCAAATCATATTCAAATCTCAATACTGAGTTTGCTCTAGTTTAAGCAATTTTGATGTTGTCAATTTAGTATGCTAAACATTCTACTAACATTACTTCAGATATTTCTTAAACAAAGCTTGATTTGGGGAATAGATTCCATTTGATGCAGTTCTGAGAAATTGCCATGACAAATCATTGGTGTAAAAGTCTGATAAACTTGTCTTCCTACAAAGAGAATTTGCCTGAAGGGCTTCTTTTCCAAACAGCCATTGGTGTTTTCATTGGTACTGACAGTCATCTGTTAGGAACTTGGAAGGGCTGACAGTAGCAGCCATTCACACTGTAATCTACAAATCAAGGGAATGGTGCTGATTCTCAAGTAACTAAGAATAGAGAAGAGCTGTGACTACAAAATCTGGTTTATCTTCACAATGTCAAGTATTGGGCTTGGATAAATATTACATCTCCTATGAGAGTGCCACATTCATTCAATTATCAACTTTGATACCCATAATGCATGGTTCCTAGTACTGGGACAACAGCCATCAATTTTAATTAAAATGACCTTTCCCTGAGAAATGGGTTAAAAACACAAATATGGATGTATACACACACACACACACACGTACAGGAATAGGTAGCAGTGTTGCTAATTTAATATCATGACCTGAAATGAAGCTGAATTATTTCCAGAGCCAGTACAACATTGAATATGATACACAAAATTATATCCTAGATCTAATAGCAAGAAATATACTGCTAAAGAAAAAATCTCAGAAATGGATAAATTATCAAATTGTGGAATCTGGGATCTGTATAACCCCAACTCAATAACATACAAAAAGTTCTGATTCATAAAATAACTGATTTTCATGAACCAAAAAGCATCTATCTCTTAAATAGCCTTGATGTGATGTCTAACATTGGAAAGTTACATTTTTTTATTAAACTTTTATTTAATGAATATAAATTTCCAAAGTACAGCTTATGGGTTACAATGGCTTCTCCCTCCCAAAACTTCCCTCCCACCCACAACCCTCCCCTTTCCCGCTCCCTCTCCCCTTCCAATCACATCATGATTCATTTTCAATTCTCTTTATATCCGGAAGATCAGTTTAGTATATAACCCGGGTTCCCGAGGTCCTCCTGGACGAGAACTAAATGCAGGTGTCTGTTATTTAAAACAATAGATGTCTCCCAGGTGTCCATAGTAAACATATACTGGCTAAAAAATAAAAATAAAAAAAAAAGTTACATTTTACGGACTGCTACTATAATGTGTATAATCTGGTACTCCTTAAGAGGGACAATGGCATAGAGAATAAATGCTGATAGGGAAAAATACTGATGGCCTATTTTCCCAGTAATCATTAATATAAAAAGCAAGAATTTCGCAGCTCACCTGTCAAAGCATTTGTATTTGTATCTTTATGTATATCTGTATTTAATTTATTTTCTAATATATTAGGGGAGATCTACTCAATATCTGGTATAACTCACTGTGAGATGCCACACTTATAAAATATAAATAAAAATTCTGCTAAGAATTACTTAAATGCTTACACACACACATATAAACATAACCAGCGAAAATTGATCTTTCTCATGCTTCTTCCTTTAGTATTTGAATTTTTAAAAAAAATTGTTAAAGATTTACTTTATTTATTTGAAAGACAGAGTTATAGAAAGAGGTAGAGAAAGATAGAGGTCTTCCATCCACTGGTTCACTGCCCAAATGGCTGCAGTGGCCAGAGATGAGCCTATCTGAAGCCAGGAGCCAGGAGCTTCTTCTGGGTCTCCCAAGTGGATGCAGGGGCTTTGCCAGGCACATTAGTAGGGAGCTGGATGGGGAGTAGAGCAGCCAAGACTCAAACTGGTGCCCATATGGGATGCTGGTATTGCAGGCTGGGGCTTTAACCCGCTATGCCATGGTGCCAGCCCCTAGTCTATGTTTCTAAAAGCATCCATTTGCCTCCTTAGCGCCTACACAATGAAGTTTTCATATCTTTCTTTAAAAATGCTTGTTTTCCAGAGTTAAGAATCAATCTTTGAATCTTAGGCTGAATTTTTAAAATATAGGCGCTATTTCATTTTTCTGGATGGCTAATAAGGAAATTGTAAGGTGAAGAAAACCAGAAACCCCACTCCTCAAAGTTCAGGGACCTCTTAATGAAGAATAAGATACTTCATATTATCTTTGAGAATTTAGCACTAGGTCAATATGGAAGGAAGCAAAAAAAAAAAACCTAGAAGATACAAAATTTATTATATTATTTAAATTTTATTTACTTATTTGAAAACAAAGTTACAGAAAGAGAGGGAGAGATAGAGAGATTAGCAGGGAGCGAGGTCAGAATTGGAGCAGCTGGAATTCAAGACTCAAACTGGTGCCCATACAGGATATCAATCTTGCAGATGTCATTTTAACACACTATGCTACAATGCCAGCCCTGTAAGTAATTCTTAAATAGGTTATCATCAATAAGGGAATCCAATGATGATGCATTTTCTTTTGCTTTTACTGAGGTTGAAATCCTACTTGCTATAAAGAGATTTTTTAAAGTCTATTGTTAATGGATGCTTCCCACTTAATATGCCACAAAGTTTACATATACAGCACAATATACTAAAGTAGCACATAGCAAGTTGAATGTATCAAACTTTAAATTTTATGTAGCAAAATTTGAAGTAATACAAATAAAATAATCACATATGCTCTGGTTATAAAGCAAACTACCTTTACTAATTACTATGGTGACAAAACAATGTATTATATTTTAAAATAAGTCCTTAGAAGTAGGAAATTATATTTTCTGCTAGTCACACATATTAAATGTAGATGAAATATCAATGTTTCATATTTCTTTTCAATATTATATCAAGATTGATTATCTAAATACTGCATGTGTTAAGAATATACCATACAAAAAGCTTATGTAAGAATTGATTATAGTTCTAAAATATTTTTGATTTTTTAGAGTAGTCAGTGAATTCAGAAGATTTCAGGCTGTGATTATTAACCAAAATGGAAGTCTAATCCTTAAAAATAACTTGTTTCTAACTAATGCCCATTAAAGCTTATCAGCATAAGAAGGTTTTATTTCGTTTTTTAAGTACAGATGTCTTATTCTTGCCAAAGAATAATTTATTCAAAATATCTGTGGATCGGTGCTGTGTACCTCTATTTTAAGTCATAGGATGATTCTAATATCAGCCAGTAACCCTGCTATAGATTTCATTTCAATAAGAAGGTAAACGATGAAATTCGCTTTAATTCTAATTTGAGAAATATGTTTTAATATATTTAAAGAAATCCTCAAAGGTAGTTGCTCATTTTCCTATATCACTTGGATAAAAATTCTATAAATCTCAGAAAATGTATCATTTGGGCATTCATTTTTCCAGTTTATATATATTTGGATATGCAAGTGTACATGCTTGCATCACATAGGCAAATTTCAGAAATGAGGAAAGTACATGGGAAATTTATAAAAACAATAGTAACTTAGAAATTTCCAAAATGTGCTTCAGCATGGTATATGAAATAGAAGATGGGAAGCAGAGGCCAGAGAGATATACTGCAAGTTTGTTTATATAACAGGGATAACCCACTGACATTTACACAACAAAAACAAAAAGTCACACAACAACAAAATGTGATTTATCTGTAGGCAAAATAATTTGACATAATGTAACTGTAGTAAAGATACTTTATATTAGTATCTGGAAGGCCTCTATCTTTAAGTCTAATTTCAAATAAAAAGGAAAGAAAATCTACCAATTGAATTACTACTGAATGATACACTTCAATAAGATTAGAATAAAATTATGAAATAGAAGAAATGATATAGAGAAAATGTGAAATGTAAGAAATAATATAGAGAAAAATCTAGCTAGGTAAAGATATTCACCAAATGATAGTAAAATAGGAAGTGCTACATAACTGTGTCACACTTCTAAGATGCCACCAGCTTGTGCAGACACAGGGGGTTAGAGGACTCCAGATATCTGCCAGAGAGCAAATGAACCTGCTATAATTTTTTGAAAAATATAATTATGTAGATGACTGAGTTGATAGTAATTTTATAGATCTGTGAAAACAAGGAAAAATCAGATGTTCATTTCATATTTGTCTTTGAATCTATAGCAAACAAGAGAGGAAGAAGGTGGAGTTAATTAAGACATAGCAATGAATTCCATGTTAATGAACAATATGTAGTTCAAAATAGAAGAGCCAATATTGTTTGCCTTTCATAAATGGCATAGTATGGTAGGGAAGAGGATAGAGTCTATGGCATAATGGGAGACAAAGGAAAGGCTACTTGTGTTACAGTTGTTTATGATATTATTTGACCTTTTCAATTAATCCATGAAATATTTTGATGAGATCTTTAATTTGCTGATTTTGTGAAATTAACTATTCTAAAGATTTTTTAAAACAAAACTATGCTTTAACACATGAAACTGTTGCATAAAATAAAAGGTAACTGGAAAAGTGCACATCACAAACTTAGAATTAAACTCAGAGCAGTAAGGGAAAAGAAGACTTCATTTAAGAAAGGAATTCTTTGCATTCAGATAATATTACATTAATTCATTCCTATAACATTTTCATTTCTGTACAGTTCATCGCCACAATATTTCTATCTGCATATTAGTCACTAAATTGAGTACCAGGGCTTGAGGATGGGGGTAGGAAGGGAGTTGAGTGATTTTGTTTTCCTACTGTGCCAGTTCAGATGAAGCCCAGATTACTACCTAAGAATCTTGTGCCCATTTTAGTATTCTTCTTGTTATAGACCACACTGCTGATATAAATATATAATATGGTCTAGTATATAACCCATCACATTGCAGAGATATAAGAATTCCTACTTGCTAAGACTCTGCAGAAGAACCATAGGAGTGCATACCATTTTTCTTGTCCTCCATTGAAAATATTAGAAATAGTATGCCAAAGCAAGAATTCTAGAACTCTTGATTTTATACAGTATATTAAACAAGGTTCATCTTTTATGTAACAGAAAAGGAAAGGAGCATTGTCATTATAGCAGCAAACCAGACAAACCGGTTTCCATCTTTCATTAGGTTATGTTTTACTCATAAGATGGGGAAAGTTGACAAATGAAAACACACAGCGTAACTGCAGGAAACCATAAATGCAGGGAACAAAGTAAGGCCAGAAAGGATATGTGACAGAGGACTAGTAAGGGTTTCTTTACATTGAGAGATTCAGACACATGCCAGGCTGTTAGAACTGAGATTTGAATTAATAGAGACCTCTACGATAATCTAGAAGAACAGCAAGTGCAACTTAGAATCAAGTTCAATGAGGGAATCAAGGTCAGCATATTTGGGAAAGAGGGAGAAGGACAGTGATACAGGTGCTTCTCTCTACAATTGAGCTAAGTCCCAGGCAGTGGGGGTGGAGGGTGGCTGATAGATATACAAAGATAACAGTATCATCAGTCCTGAAGGCAGATGTGTATGCATTGTCTGTGTGGCTTGCTCCCTGGGCAGTGTCTGCTGGTCATGAGTAGTCCCTTGAATTTACCCCAAGGTATCATAAAAATGCCATCTGTGTTCTGTATGTATCAAAATTGTATACAATTTGGAAAGCATAAATTTCAGAGGGTAATAAATGAGAGGTACGAGATAAGCTTAGAGAAGCTGGGCAGAGGCCAATTCATGTCGGGTCTTAAGATTACATGTGAAATTATTTAGAATTCAGATGAAAAGTTATTTAAAAGGAGTAGCATGATTTCATTTGGGTTTTGATGAGCTCTCTGCAGCTGTAATATATAGAGTGCACAAAGCAAGTATTAGAATCAAGGAGCATTCCACATGCTCATCATGAGGGTGACCTTCAGATTGTCACTTGCTATCTAAGTGACTCAGTTTCTTATCAAGTCATCGGAGATAATAGAATTTTCCTTGGATTTTTATCACAGGTGTCTTGTGAAAGGAGGTAGAATGATGTCAGTGGTTGCCCTGAGAAAGATAACCATCAAAGGGAGTCTGTTATTTCTGCCACTGACACTACACATTCCAATCTGCCAATTATCTCTCAGCCATCAGTTTGTGAACAAGGGCTGATTAGTACATTAACTTCCCAGGAGGACAGAGATAACAGGAATGGGGAGTCCCTTGTGATGGCTTTGACACTGATCGGTTCCCACTGGCCATGCTAACTCAGAGTAAAGATGAATAGCAACAGAGATGCTTATTCATCTATGTCCCTTTTCTATCAATTAAGTCTCCTGAATAAGCCACAAAGGTGTCTGTTTCCCTGCAGCCGGTGGGATACTAATCACTTCACTGCTTTATTGCTTTTTTTTCTGGTTAAGTATTTTAGAAATAAGACATGACTTCACTTGTCAGATGTGCCTGCAGTTAGGAAATAGAACAAGCATCATGTCTGTGTCCTAAAAGATGCTGAGCAACCTGTAGCCCTTATGGAGATCACATTCTCCACATGTCTAGTTGGGAAAATCCACTATTTTCTGCTCAACTTTACACAGTATACTGGTTTCTTTATATAAATAAGTTTTTTCCCCTACTCTTTCAGTAAAAATCAGAAATTGCATTAGTGATACTGAGTTGAATATCAAAATGCAAGGTGTTAAAAAATAGGAAATGCCATAAGAGAGTTATAGAAAGGATTTTAAAAGAGATTAAAAAAAACATTGGAGCTTAAGATGTGGATGATATGCTGTGGAAGTACTCAGTACGAGGGGCTGGGGAGGGTAAAGGAAGAGAAGGCTTAATGTTAGGAATGATGATCCTGAAAATGTGAATGGACACCCATCGAGAAATAATGATGGAAGCTTTGATGTTTGATTGAAGCAAGGTCACTTCAGTGGTTATCACAAGGAGGAAAGCAAATATATCATTACAAATCCATTGAAGAGACATAAAGGTTATGAAGAGGATGGTGGAGTTCTTTTAACTGCCTACCTGTATTGAATTATTAAGCATGACCATGAACTGTGAGTTGGTGGTGAAAAATATTGGAGGAGGTTTTACGTGGAAAAAAAAAAAAAACATAGAATAAGTTCAAATGCAGGGACCTAAACTATTTCACTGAGTGCTGTAGCTTCAACTGTCTTGAACTCACTTCACTGCTTCAGCATTACTCATATAGCTGTCATCCTTAATAAATCTTTTCAGCGTTAGGGAGAGGACCATTTGTTCCCATGCCAGCATTCTTAGTAAAGTTTTGATTACTCCATTTTGAGTAAATGAAAATAGCACTAGTTCAGGAATCAGAATCCCGTCCAAGATTTTTTCCCATTGTGTACAGAATAGTTATTGCCAAGTCCTTTATTTCTTTTAAAGAGAGTTTGTAACTAACTAAAATGATAGAAAGCATACAAGTGTTTTAAGGAGATAAGGGGAAGAAGAGACTATAAAGGGCACCAAAAGTTACAAGATGATAGACATGTTCACAATTTTGATTACAGTGATATTTTTCTGGGTGGATGCAGAGCAGAATACTTAAGAAATCATACATGATGAATATGTACTGTGTATTCTAATCAATGTATCAGAAGTGGTATAAATGAAAGAAATAGTTTATAGGACATGACAATATAAACTTTGAAAATTTTAGATAATAGACCATATACAAATAGCTAGAACATGCTGACATGCTCTAAAAGATTTCTTGTGACAATAAGTGTTTATGAGAACTTCCTCAACGCCCCTGAAAGCCAAGGAATGGTTGTTTCAGACTAAGCAATTGAAAGATCATGAAGGAGGTTTCTTAAACTGGCTCAAAGGATGATTTGAAGTAATAATATTAAAGTTCATTAATACCATAGGCCAGGATGATAATTGCTACAAGGATTATCAGTGAGTAAGGGAAATATCCAACTGTTCTTAGGAAATTTCATGAGAACACGACATTTATCTTGGCGTTCTTTTTCCTTCTTCAGCATGTCTAGTATGTAGCACCAAATTTTCTCACACTATGAACTCCTCTCTGTCATATTTCTACACCCAAAATAAAAGAATATAATTGATTAAATCTCACAAGTACCCAAGAAATATTCATGGACAGTGAATATTATGAAAAATATACATGGATTTCTATAACATTTGCTGCAAATAAATATCCTTTGATTACATTTCCATGAACTTTTTGAAGTATTCTCATATTTAGGCATTTGATATATAACTCTAAGTGTGATATCTGCATTTTAAAAGGAAGCATATTGTAAGTTCAAGAATTTGTTTATTCAATCAATATCCCACAAAGTATTATTTATTCACCTATTATGGGGATCGATACCATAAAGTATAGTAAAACAAAGTTATTCTGTTCTTTTATTTATATTTGACAGATTATTCAAGTGTTGGTTTTACTCATGTTTTCTGGGTGATTTCACCCAATAACTCAATTTATTTTGCACTTCAAGTAGGACCATATTTCTGTTATCTAATTTACTGCTAGTGGTGTTCATTTTATTGTATAAAAAGATGTTCCGGGGCCGGCGCTGTGGCGCAGCGGGTTTACGCCCTCGCCTGAAGCTCCGGCACCCCATATGGACTCCGGTTCTAGTCCCAGATGCTCCTCCCGATCCAGCCCGAGTCCTTGGGTTCCTGCACCCACATAGGAGACCAGGAAGAAGCTCCTGGCTCCTGGCTTCAGATCAGTGCGGCTCCAGCCGTTGTGGCCATCTGGGGAGTGAACCAGTGGATGGAAGACCTCTCTCTCTATCTACCTCTCTCTGTAACTCTTTCAAATAAATAAAATGTCTTAAAAAAAAGATCGTCCATTGTAAAAACTTCATTTTGTTAATTTATAAGATATCTTAAATATCTTGAATAAGTAGTAACATTTTTTGTGAACATTCATTATCTTGGGATATTTATGTTGACTAAAGAAAATCTGAAAATTCCTCAAGTCAGCTACTCTGCACTGACTTTCTGATATTCCTCCTCCCCATATGTTTATAATTCATTGTTTTTTTTTTAATTTTCCCACCTATCATCTATTACATTTATCTGTTCATATTCTTTAAATACTTAATACCAGATATGTATTTTTATTCACCTTTTTATAGCCTCTGTACTAGGATCAGTTTTTGGTGCTTAGTAAATTTTAACTGACTTTTGAAGGAAGGTAGATAGGAGACCAGGCACTAACTTACAAATACAGGGCAAATCACAGAATGAAAGTTAAATTGTAACTCCATGAATTGATAAAGTTTCATTTGAAACTGACCTGAATAAACAAGGCATGTGTGTGTATATGTGTGTGTATACAACTTTTTTTGAAAACCATGAATTTAAGAGATCTTCAGTTTATATAAAATACATATTATGAAAAAACCACAAGGTTTTTGGCACAAAAACAAGCTTTTAATTCCATTTTTGAACATCTTGATATACACTTGCATATATATATATATGTATATATATATATGAAATACTCTTGACTGAATTACAACAAAGACAGTCTTATTCTGAGCATATTCTCTGGTTCAGTCTTCCAGTTAGTTATCCATTTAGATATATGGTTCCTCTTCACCAATGGTTTTATATTTCATGTACATATTATCTTTTTAATATACAGAAGAGTCAAATGTCAACATTAGCAGTAGTCAGTAACCCATAGTTGACCTACATTTTTTCTTCACGAGGTAGGCATTGTTTTCAGAGATGAAAACATGTGCTGTCTAAAATAACCTTTGCTTCCTAAGCTTCAGGCAAGAGTTATGAGGAACTATTATTGTAAAACTGTTGTATACTTAATTTAAAAGGTTTAACATTTCATGTCAGGAATCACTTAGTCCATTTTTGAAAGCTTAGCATATATTTCAAAATACAGTTGCTTTTTAAGCATTTTAAGTACACTATGATCAATGAAATTGCACTTTCTCAGCATGTGTCCTTATTTATTTTAGGGAAAAGCTATTTAATATAAGAATGCACAATGACCTTCCATAAAAATGCTATACTACCACAGTTAAAAAGCAGATTTATATATGAAAGAGCTCATAACAGTTCTATTCTTGCCACATATATGTGAATTTTGAATGGTAGTAACTAATATTTTAAAAGATTTTTCACTTTGTCATTTTTCATTACTATCATTAATATGGCGTGCTATTTCCATTTATTTTTTGAGGAAATACTAAAATGGGTTGATGTTAGCAAAATCTATTTGAAAGTAGAATATTTAGCCCTTTACCCATATGCTGAAGAAAAACACAGTTAGCTTGTTTTCCACAGATAGTTCATAATATCCAACATATCAATTTCAGCATGAAACTCACAGTAAAATTTTTATATATAATAAGTAAATACTCCATTTAACTTCCTTACTTATTTAATAATACATGTAAAGTACTTTTATTTTCCTCTAAAGTTATGAATCAAGAAGAGAAGGCAGTCTAAAACAAACATATGTTTTAATTGCATGTATTTCTTAAAATATATCTGTTTATGCTAATTCCTTTTTACAGTTTCCATATGACATTGTCTAAAGGTAGCCTTAGTAATACAGAAGTTCATATACTTCATACACACACACACACAAACACACACATATATGCTTCCACCAGATATCTTGAAGTTTGTTTTTAAATAAATAAAATGTCAGGGAAAAAATAGAAACTGAATTATACCAATAATAACAACTCCATCTCTTTTTAAGAAAGATTTGAGAGGCAGAGTTACAGAGAGAGAGAGAGATAGGAAGAGAGAGAGACAGTGTGTCAGTGTGTGTGTGTGTGTGTGTGAGAGAGAGAGAGAGAGGGAGAGAGAGGTTTTCCCTCCATTGGTTCACTCCCCAAATGGGCAAAATGGCCAATGCTGGGCCAATCCAAAGCCAGGAGCCAGGAGCCTCTTCCAGGTCTCCCACATGGATGCAAGGGACCCAAGCACTTGGGCATCCTCTGCTACTTTCTCAGGAGCATTAGCAGAGAGCTGGATCAGAAGCAGAGCATCTGGGACTGGAACTGGCTCATATGAGATACTGGCTCCACAGGCAGAGACGTAACCTACCACCAGCCCCCACAACTGTGTTTCTTTAACTACATTTTTAAGTTTGTTCAGGATTTGGTCAGCAAGCTCTTTTTTTTTTTAATTTTTTAACTTTTCTGAACATCTTCCTAGTGATATACTTTGAGCCATATATACTTTAATTTCCCATTTAGTTATTATTTGTTTTATGATTCTTTATATGTTTTTACTTGGTTTATATATATTCCATAATCTTTAGATTTTTTAAAATTTATTTCCATGGTATTTTCAGATTGTTCTTTGCGTAAATCTTAATCATCTAAATTTTATTGACCTTAAACTTTTTCATTGACCATATTTGCATTTATTACATATAACAAGACAATCTGATATTTGAATACATTATGGAATTAATGAGTCAAAATAATGACATAATGCATTACTTCATATAATTATATTTTTGGGGGTAAGAACATTGAAAACTTACTCTCATCAATTTTCAAGTACACAATACATTGTTATTAGACATTGTAACAATGCTGTACAATGGTTTTCCTGTTTTTTCATTTTGTTGAACTGAAATTTTGAGTTATTTGACCTTCATATTCCTAACTCACCTGCTGCTTAGACCACGGTAACTTCCATCATATTCTCTGCTTCTATGAGATTAACTTTTTAGATTTCACATGAGTGGAATCCATTGTCTGCTGCTGTAGTAGAATTTTATGAAGCTGAGTGTTGTAGTTCTGGAGACAGGGCAGTTGAAGATCAAAAGACAAGGGCCTTCATGCTGTGCCATCCCATGGTAGAAGAGAGCATGGCAAGAGAGCATCTGAGGGAGAGAGAGAAGCAGACCAAACTCCTGTGTACCAGGGACCCACTCCTGTAACAACTAACCAACTCCTGCAATAATCGTATAAACTCTCTTGGGAAGGCAAAGCTCTTGTGACCTATATACCTCTCAATACTGTTGCATTGGAGATTAAATTTCCAACACAGGAATCTGGGGAGACACATTCAAACGTTAGCAACATGCTAAGTGAGATTATGCAATACTTGTGTTTATATGCCTGGATTATTTCATTTGCTATATTCATCAAAGTTTATCCATATCATGACAGGTGACAGAATTTCATTACCTTTTTTTAAAGTTATTTTTTTAATTTTATTTATTTATTTGAGAGAGAGAATTACAGACAGAGAAGGGGAGATAGAGAGCAAGATCTTCCATCCGCTGGTTCAGTCCCCAGATGGCCACAACAGCCAGAGCTGGGCTGATCTTAAGCCAGCAGCTAGGAACTTCCTCTGGGTCTCCCCCATGGGTGCATAGGCTCAAGCACTTGGACCATCCTCTTCTTCTATCCCAGGCCATCGCAGAGAGCAAGATTGGAAGAGGAGCAGCTAGGACTTGAGCCAATGCTCCATAGGATGCCAGTGCCACAGGAGAGCTTAGCCTACCACACCACAGTGTCGGCCCTGGAGTTTTTAGGACTGAGTCCATTTTGAGTATCTTACCACATTTTCTTTAGCCACTCATCAATTGAAAAATACTTAGGTTGATTCTCTTTCTTCATAGTTATGAATAATGCTGCAGTGAACATGGGAATTGAGATACCTTTCCCACATACTTATTTCCTTTCCTTGATATATACATCCAGAAAAGATGTTGCCAGATCATATGGCAGGCTCATTTTTCTCTTTGGAGGAACCTCCATGCTCTCTTCCAAGATGGCTGTACTAATTTGTGTATCAACCAACATTGTGCCCAAGTTCCCTTTTTTGAAATCATCACCAACACTTGTTATAATGGCTGCTATCAAAAAGATAAAAGAGGGGCTCACATTGTAGGGTAGCAGGTTAAGCCACTGTCTGTGATTCCACATGAACACTAATCCAATTCCCAGTGTATGATACTCCACTTCTGATCAGCTCCCTGCTAACATACCTGGGAAAGCAGCGGAAGATGACCTAAGCATTTGGGCCCTTGTCACCCACGTGGGGGACCCAGATTGAATTCCAGGCTCTCGACTTCAGCCTGGGCCTTTGTGGCTATTTAGAAAGTCAACTGGCTGATGGAAGAACAATTTCTCGTTCTGTCTCTCCTTCCTTCTGTAATTCTGCCTTTCAAAATAAATAGATACATTTTATCTTTTTTTTTTAAGTTTTATCTAACACATTTGAGGATATATCTAAAAAGGGTTTGGATTATAAATCAAGAGTGAAAAGCAGACGAAAATGGAGTGGGTGTTTAGTGTTTAAGAATGCCGGTCTTCCATGTTAGAATATCTGGTTTCAGAGCCTCGATCCAGACTCCAAATTCCTCTTAATACAGACCTTGAGAGACAGTGCTGATGGTCTAAGTAATTGGGTTCCATTACCAACATGAGAGACCTGGATTGAGTTCCCTGCTCCTAACTTCACCTTGGCATAATCCAGCTATTGACATTTGAGGAATAAACCAACAAATGGGAGTGTACTGTGCTTGCTCTTTCTCTCTCTCCCCCCTGTCTCCCACTCTCCTACCCTTCTCTATACCTCTTATATGACATAAAAGATATGTGAACCATATATCTGATAAAGAATTAAATATCCAAAATAAATAACTCCAACAGTTGAGTAGAAAACAAGCAATCGGATTAGAAAAATGGGGAAATAACCAGAAAATATGTTTCTCCAAAAACTTATAAATAACTGATGGGGGCATGACAAAAACACCTGCTACTACAAATAGTCTGGCAGATGCAAAAGAAAAGCATATTGAGACTCATTATATGCCCTGTAATATTGACACCTTGAATGCCCCATATGCACCAAAAAAGGATGTTTAGATTATCCTATATCTCAAATGTTAACATTGTTAAAATACTATTGATGTTTTCAATATTCTTGTGGGTTTTCTGTAGATTGTGTATGTGTGTGTATGCATGTATGTGCTTGTATAAAAATTTGGCTAGTTGTCAATCATTGCTTAAATTTTTTTCTGCATCTTTATTACCTCTATTTTCATATGCTTAGTATTGTCCTAGAGGTCTATGCAGATCTAATCTTTTTGCTGCCTTCATTACTATGGTTTGTATTATTTATGCAGACTTATCTGGAAGGTCACTGATTCTAATATGCCATCTTTTTTTTTTTTTTTTTTTTTTTTTTTTACTTTTTGATAGGTAGAGTGGACAATGAGAGAGAGAGACAGAGAGAAAGATCTTCCTTTGCCATTGGTTCACTCCCCAATGGCCGCCATGGCTGGCGCGCTGCGGCCAGCGCACCGCGCTGATCCGATGGCAGGAGCCAGGTGCTTCTCCTGGTCTCCCATGGGGTGCAGGGCCCAAGCACTTGGGCCATCCTGCACTGCACTCCCTGGCCACAGCAGAGAGCTGGCCTGGAAGAGGGGCAACTGGGACAGAATCCGGCGCCCCACTAATATGCCATCTTAAATTTGCAGTTGATTCTAACTAGTGATTTTTTCTTTGGTTATTGTACTTTTCAACTCTAGAATTTTTGTTTTTCCAAATTTTATATTTTTCCTTTTTTTATTTGAATTATTGTATTTGTTGAATAAATGTGATCATGATTTTCCTTAGTTTCTTTGAACACGGTGTTTAAAATTCTCTCTCTGCATGGTATTATTTTAAAGACTTTCACTATAAAATCAAACATCTGGGCCTACGCAGAATCAATTTCTATTATTGTTCTTAAACATACACCTCATTTTCTTAACTCAACACATGACTCAAAAATTTGACTTAAAAGTACATTTTTACATATCATTGTAGCAATATGGATTACTTTGAATTGTTTTATTATTATTGAGATTTTTCTTTTTCTTTTTTTATGACTTACTTGTTCTTATAGATATGTCTTCACTACAGTGTGTGGTGGCTCATACATATGCTGAGTTGTATTCCTTATTTTATTTTTTTTATCTTAGTTTTATAAGTTTTCTTTCTTCATCTTGATAGCATTCTGAGCATCCAGTTATTTGGTTAGAGGTTATACTCAAGCATTTTAAACCTATAAGACTTCAACACTCTTTCGGTTAATACCTATTTGAACTGGTGAATGAATTCACTACTACACCTAGTTCTCAAATCTTTCTCTGTGTTACTTTCCACTGGGTCATGCCACTCCTGCTCATTCTTATTTTCCCACTTTAACTGGAAATGTGAACAAAACTTATTTCTGACCCCTGCAACTATCTCATTTCCATGATGTGCCCATTAAATTTTTCTCTGTGGTATTGCTTGCACTTTCCAATATTGCAGTTAGAAAATATCAGAGGCTTTGAGTTTTTCCCATTTTTTCATGACCAAATTTAACAATTTTTTTAACCTGTTAAGCATGTAAGTTTTTGTCTAACCTCAAATTAAGTGTATTACCTTTTCCAGCAAAGCTGTAGCTTTGCATCCAACCTGTCTCTACTTGGTAAAGTCACTGGAAAAACCGAGGGTTGGTGATGCAAACAGAACAAAAGACCACAGACTCCTATCTTCTAGCCCACCCCCTCCAATTTTAGCATTTCTTTAATAAGAAGCAGTTCTCAATTTCTGGTTTGCTTTTGATCAGTTTCTAGTATTATGAAATAATTGCAATTTTAATTACCTAATTTAATGACATTAACCACTCATTTCATGCTAATTTCATAATTGAAATTTTTACACTTATTTTGTCAGAGCAGAACTGCCAATCACTTTATCCATAATTGCCTGTATTCCAATTATCCTTAAGAAATATTTTTAAGCTAGGCAATTACACATTTGCTCATGCATTTATCTTTTTTGTTTCTCTTCATTTCTGTGTATAAATTCAATTTACCATCTGATTTCTTCTACCAGAAGAATTTCTTTTAACATTTGTTAATGCCTTGCCATAAGATCTGCATTTTATCTCAGATTGTGTCTGAAACATTTTGATTTTGCTTCAAATTTAAATCATTTATTTTCAGTATTAGCCCTAAGTTGATTTATGCTTTTTGTCGTTTTTCATGTATTTATTTATTTGAAATGCAGAGTTACAGAGAGGCAGAGATAGAGAGGAAGAGAGAAGAGTTAGAGAGGGAAGGGGAGAGGGGGATGGAGAGAGAGAGATAGAGAATCTTCAATCTACTGGTTCACTCCCCAAATGGTCACAGAGTTGGGCTGATCTGAAACCAGGAGCCAGTAGCTTCTTCCTGGTTTACCACATAGGTGCAGGGGTCAAGGACTTGAGCCATCTTCCACTGTTTTCCCAGGTGCATTAGCAGGGAGCTGCATCAAAAGTAGAGCAGCTGGGACTCGACCTGGTGCCCATATGGGATGCTGGCATTGCCGGCAGCAGCTTTACCTGTGATGTCACAGCATCGGTCCCTTTTTTTTATTTTTTCAACATTGCCTTTTACTTTTGCTTGTGTAGCTTTTGAGAAATCTCTTTTCATTTGTTCTTTTATTTTTTTAAAAATATTTTATTTATTTATTTGAGAAGTAGAATTATAGACAGAGGGAGGGAGAGACAGAGAGAGAGGTCTTCCATCCACTGCTTCATTCCCTAAATGGCTGCAACAGCTAAGGTGGGATGATCCAAATCCAGAAACCAGGAGCTTCTTCCAGGTCTGCCACACAGCTACAGAGGCCCAAGGACTTGGGGCATCTTCTACTTTCCCAGGCCATCGAAGAGATGGATCGGAAGTGGAGCAGCCAGGACTAGAACTTGCACCCACAGGGATGCCGACACTGTTGGTGGAGGATTAACCTACTGGGATACAGTGCCAGTCCCTTCATTTTTCTTTATTCGTATGCATTTGTCTTGATGGCCTTATTTTTAAATTGTGAGTTTTATTTTTATACTTCTCTCTGATGATAATAGATGATTGGGTAAGTTTCACAAATTTTTTCATTGTTGGTTTCTGATTTTTGTTGAGTTTTTTTTAATGATGTTAAATTTTATTGAGGCTCAGATTTAAATTACTTGCAATCAGTAAAGGTTGGCAAAGTTTGTTTTGCATATTTGATATGGTAGTCTCAAGTTAGCCTATCAGATAGAACTATTGAGTACCACTACTAAATTGCTTAGCTTCTGAGCACTGTAATTTGTGGGTTTTGATGTGTGTGATGAAGATTTTCTCTGGTGAAAAATACTAATATTCTTCAGCTTTGTTTGAACTCTGGGAATCATTTGATCTAGTGCTCTTAGGTTATAACTTCTTGTTAAATGATTTTCTTTAAAGAAGTGCTTATTTATTTGAGAGGCAGAGTTATAGGGAGAGAGAGAGCTCTAGAGGGGGAGACAGAGGGAGAGGTCTTCGATCTGCTGTTTTACTCCCCAAATGGCTTGAATGACCGGACCAGGGCTGATCTGAAGCCAGAAGCCAGGAGCTTCTTCCAGGTCTCCCATGTGAGTGCAAAGGTCCAAGCAATTGAGTCATCTTCCACTGATTTCTCAGGCCCTTAGTAGGAAACTGGATAATAAGCAGAGCAGCAATGATGTTAACCAGTCCACATGTGTTGCTGGCACCGCAGGCAGAGGCTTAACCTACTATGCTTCCACACCAGCACCAATGATATTTTATTTTAAGGCTGGTTGACGTGGCAGTGGGAAGGAGAAAATGAGAGTGGGACAGGGAGAGGAGAGGGGAGGGAGGGGAGAGGACAGGAGAGGAGATGAGAGGAGAGGGAGGAGAGGAGAGAGGAGAGGAGAGAGGAGAGGAGAGAGGAGAGGAGAGGGAGGAAAGGAGGGGAGGGGAGAGGAGAGGAGAGGGAGGAGAGGAGAGAGGAGAGGAGAGGGAGGAGAGGAGGGGAGGGGAGGGGAGAGGAGAGGAGAGGGAGGAGAGGAAGGAGAGGAGAGGGAGGAGAGGAGGGGAGGGGAGGGGAGAGGAGAGGAGAGGGAGGAGAGGAGAGAGGAGAGGAGAGGGAGGAGAGGAAGGAGAGGAGAGGGAGGAGAGGAGGGGAGGGGAGGGGAGAGGAGAGGAGAGGGAGGAGAGGAGAGAGGAGAGGGAGGAGAGGAGGGGAGGGGAGAGGAGAGGGAGGAGAGGAGGGGAGGGGAGAGGAGAGGAGGAGGGGAGGAGAGGAGAGGAGGGGAGGAGAGGGAGGAGAGGAGAGAAGAGAGGAGAGGAGGGGAGGAGGGAGGAGAGGAGAGGAGGAGTGGAGGGGAGCGAAGGAGAGGAGAAGAGAGAGAGGAGGGGAGGGGGAAGGAGAGGAGAGGAGGAGGAGAGGGGAGGAGGGGAGGGGAGGAGGGGAGGGGAGGAAGGGTGAGAAGGGGAGGGGGGAGGAAAGGAGAGAGATCAAGCAAGGTTCTATCCACTGGTTCAATCCCCAAGTGCCCAGAACTGCTGGGGCTGGGCCAAGCCAAAACCAGGGGCCAGAAACTCCAAAACCAAGAGCCAGAAACTCCATTCATGCCTCTCACATGGGCGGCAGGGACACAAGTACGGGAACGGTCATCCACAGTTTCCCAGGCGCACTAGCAAAGAGCTGGATGGGAAGTGGAGGAGCCAGGACTGAAACCCGCACTCTGATATGGGATGCCAGCATCACAATCAGTGGTTTAGCCCTCTGCATCACACCACCAGCCTTAGGGACTACTTCTGGAGCTTGGGATATCTTCTATGCACGTATTTGAAAGGTCATTTTGAGAAAAATTATTGAGGGAATTTTTTTTTAAGATTCATTTTTATAAATCTGTGTGTGTGTGTGTGTGTGTGTTGGTGTCTGTGTGTAGCTACATTCTCTCGGGTCATCTACCCTGCAATTGTTAGCTATCTCTGACTCTGAAATCAATCTCTTTCTTCAAATACATAAGAGTACTAAGATGGAATTGTACACAACTTTCTCAGGCTATGGATCACCATGTAGATTCTTAGACCTACCTTGTTTGTTTCCCTCTTCTTAGGGATTATTTTCAAGTGCTATGTTTGTTCATTTAAGAATCCTGGTTTCATATAAACTGTTAAGTTTTCTGGCTTGGTTTTTCATTTGTTTGTATATGAGCGTAAATCATTTTCCTCTAAAATGCCTTTGTGAGAATGAAGGTTTATTCTTTAATGTTTATGGGGATTACATTAAAATGTACATCAGAGGAGAATTAGCATTTTGACAATTTTGAAAATTTCAATTACAAACCACTATAATTACTTTATTTTTTATATGCTTGATACTTGTTCTTGTGGAAGTCTGATGCATATTAACCTTTCTATTTATTACTAAGTTTAACAATTACACAGAATCAATTCATTGAAAAGACTCTTGTAACTGCAGCATGTACTCAGATAAGAATTGAATAAACTCAGGGATACTGTAAAGCAGAAGAATAAGTCATTGATAATCTAGAGTTCCTTGTATGGCTCCCAGGATCCTCTCTCAGCACAGAATGTTCTTCATGTTTGGATTATGAACCACTAAGTTATGTGTGAGCTCTGTTAGTTCCAGAGGAGAAGGTATTGTCCATTGAAAGAGTTTTTATACACTGCTACTTATACACATAAAAGCAGAATGTGGGGCCAGCACTGTGGTGTAGTGGGTAAAACTGCTGCCTGCAGCGCTGGCATCCCATGTAGGCACCTGTTCAAGTCCCGGCTGCTCCACTTCCCATCCAGCTCTCTGCTATGGCCTGGGAAATCAGTGAAGGAGGGCCTAAGTCCTTGGGCCCCTGCACCCATGTGGGAGACCCAGATGAAGCTCCTGGCTCCTGGCTTCCCATCGGCCCAGCTCTGGCTGCTGTGAACATTTGGGAAGTGAATCAGCAGATGGAAAAACCTCTCTCTCTCTGCCTCTGCCTCTCTGTAACTCTGCCTTTCAAGTAAATAAAGAAATCTTTAAAAAAAAAAAAAAAAAAGGAATGTGTAACTAAAGCCATCAATCTGTATGTCTTTGAACAATGTAGCTAAACTAGTACAGGGTGTGTTGAGGAATTTCATTTTTAACGTGGCATATCAAAAATAACTTGCTAAACCATCTCTTCCTTATTTTGGAAAACAATCATGATCAGCTGACTTGATTCTCTTAAGATAAACTGAGATACTCCAAGCTCACTGAATTACTGTATCCATATATACTGTTTAGTATATAGATACTATAAACTATGTTACATTTAAGTTTTTCTTTGTTTTTGATATATAGAAAGGAACTGCTTTTTATATAAACTGATATTCTGCAGTGCTGAAAAACTCTCACATTAATTAAAGTAATCATGTTGATTATTTTGTACTTGCTATACATGAATAATATATTTTGTGATACAAATTGACAATTTTTTTTCCAATTTATATGTCTTTGGTTTCTTCTCTCTCCTTATAGAGTAGGAGTTCCATACAAGGTTGAGTAGCATTAGTGAAGGCAGGTTCTTCTGAATTGTTCTGATCCTCAAAGGAAGCTTTCCTATTTCATATTAATTATTTTTGCTGTTAGCTCTGTACACACATACTTTATCTGAACAATAGTGCCTTCAGTCTTCCTTGTTCAAAAAATTTTTGCATCATAGATTAAAGTTAAAGTTTATCAAACATGTTTATTTATGAATATCTTGCTTAACTGAATTCTAGTATATAAAGCACTCTTAATTTAATCCTTTGAGATCTGTTGAAATTTAAACCAATTGAAATGAGTGTATATTCTGCAGGTTTTGTGTGGGTTTTTCCTGCCCATGTATTAGTTAAAGACTATTAGTACTATTTTTGAGATACTTGGCATAGTTAGGGCATTCAATTTTCTTGTTTAAAATTATTTTTATGATTCATTTAAATGTTGCTACCAGGAAGCCCTTTCTGATCATTAGTGCTGAGTTCCTTTTCTGTGACCTGAATATACCATATATTATTTAATTTTTGATTAGTAACAGCAGTACAGCAGGAATAAATGTGTATAAAATTATTAAATCCTCAGGATAGGCACTAAAATATAAATATATTTTGTATGTGTGATTATAATGCAGTAAACATTGGCATCTGTATTTTAGTACATTTTCTTGTGCTACCTTTCTAATCATTTTGTTAATTTTCAATCTTATGAAAATAAGTTCAGGCAAATTTCAAGATGATTTCTATGCACTACCACATATAATTTTCCCTATTGCTATCCACAGTTATTCAGAACTGGATTCTTTACCCCTTGTTTGACTAATTTATTATGTTTCTTGTGACTATCCTCATTTCCAGTCAAGTTCTACTCATTGTTCTTTTCCTAGGTTTTCTGTAGCCAATATATCCTGACGTATTTCTCTAAATGAATCCTACCTCTTAATATTGGTTTCATTTTCATAATTTCAGCCAACTCGATTCTCTAAGCTCTCTTGTGAAGAGTTCTACCATCCACCTACACTTTTTTCTGCCATTAGATTTTGTTGATACCATGTTGCGGATGTTTGCATTTCCTTGTGTTCACAGGATGCATGCCAGGCCTCTCTAGCAGTGAGTCTGCAGCTTTCTAGTGTGCATTTCATCATTTCACTAAGTCTTGCCTTGACATAAAGTTTCAAAATTCATTTTTCAGGATATTCTTTAGCATTTAAAACATTTTTCCTCAAAAACACTATTGCTGAGTTTCCAACGTTGAACAACTGCAAAAGAAAAAAAAAAAGAATGCAGTATTTGATTTTCATTTCTAGATGATAATTCCAAAGTCTCTCCTAAACCAGAGTAGTCCTCAGTAGTAAGCAAGGAAGATGGTCCTTTATTTAGTTACAGATGTCAAGGATGAAGCAAGAAAGGTTTATAAAGGCACCTAGATGTGGTAATGCAGGGCATTAACAACAAATATATGAATATAGAAACAAGGAAAAATAGATCCAACAGAATCAAGAATATACAGCACACACACATACACATTAATTGCTTCCAATTATGTATATTATGTTTAGCTCATTTATTCTTTTCCTGATGAGTTACTTAAGATGTTCCATGATAGTCAATAAGAATATAGAAATGACTAACAATATAGTCACATCACTTCTAGGTCTAACAAAGAAGAAATTAAGCAAATTATATAAATAATTATTATTTGTGTGATATTATTTGTGTGACGCGATTAACAATTACAGAATGAATATTTTACAGAGGGTTGATCTTGCCTGGGAGATTGAAAAAGTGAAAATTACAATAAAGCTTGAATAATAGTTTCACAATTGCAAACTGGTTTGGATCAGGGAAGCACACCTGCTTCCAAGTCCTGAATGAAGTTCCAGAAACCAAATCATTTGAAAGATGAGAAGTCAGATGGACATTATATAGGCATTTTTCTTTCATATTAAGAGTAAAGCTCTTTTCCATTCTTCATTAGATATTATGAGCATTTATTTGCATTTTGTTAATTTGAATTCAGAAGGCTCTTTAGTCTTTGAGTTCTCCCTGCTGGTCCTTTGTTCCCCATAAAGTTGGTTGAAGAAACCATATTACCTGAACTGTGCATTCCATATTCTGCATTTTCTCATTTAATCCTCATATCTCCCATCACACTTCCCTATAAATTTGTAATTAGCTTAGCTTTGTCAATTTAAGGTCTGGTATTTTTAAGAGTATTCTAAAGAAATTATAGACATTCAGGTGTCTCATTTATGCTTAGTAGCCCATTAAGCATTTTTTTTTTTACTACTTCTAGGGGCCAGAATTCATTTCGCCTCATTTAAAATCATCCCACAATGTACCTGCTTGTTCTCAATACTTTTTTAAAAAATAATTCTCTTGCATTTTAGAGTTTGAAGGGATAACTTGTAAGCTAGGGGTGTCAAAGAAATGTGTGTGTGGTTTATTTTTTTGGCTTATATTATTATATATATTATATATTATATATTATATATTATATATTATATATTATATATATATTAGCTGTTGTCTCTTTCAGCAAAAGCAAACATTATTGATTAGTTAGTAAGTTCAATTGATGTTTTCACTATCCGTCTAAATAAAATGACATATTGTTAAACATTCTTCTTCATTTATTCATTCACCAATCACTAATAAAATTTGTTGAATATCTCATAAACCAAGCATTATTTTAGGCACCAAGGCAATAAAAGTGTGCAAAAATAAACTGGAACACTTAAATATTAATAGCTGTTAAAATATACTAAGGAGGAATAAGCAATAATCAAATATTGACACTCCCTTTATACTTGCCTCCATATAATCCTCTTCTTGCAATTTTTGGTCCACTGTTCTCTTTTTATTTTATTTTATTTTTGATGTTATATTGAGAACCCATCAGGTTATTTTCTTATATTTACAAGAATTTCCAAAGCAGTATAACCAGTCAATAGCCAGAAATTGGAAATAATCCAAATTTCAGCCAAAAGCAAATAAAGAAAAATAAATGTTAAACTCATAAGAGGGAATACTACCTAGCAAACAAAAAAAAATGATGTATCACTAGCACACACACAACATAGAAAAATCTGATGGAAATAACATTGTGTTTTTTTAAAAAGTATATACAAAAGAGCATATGCTATGCTGGGATTTTCTGAAAGTTCATGAAGGGCCAGCATTTTGGTATAGCTGTTTAAGCCACAGTCCCAGCTGCTCCACTTTCAATCCAGCTCCCTGCTAATGTACCTGAGAAAGCAGAAGAACATGGTCCAAGTGCTTGTACCTCTGCCACCCACATGGGAGACTTGAAGGGAGTTCCAGGATCCTGGGTTCAGGCTGAACCACCCCCAGCCATTGTGGCCATTTGGGAAGTGTCCCAGCAGATGGAAGATCTGTATCTGCTCTTCTCCCTTTCTCATTAACAAATAACTCATAAAATTATGATAATATGTGTTATGCATGGACTTCCAAATTGTTTGCAACAAAACATAATCATCTTTGAACTCTGTTTTCCCATAATCTTTTTGATGTTCCCTCAGATATACATACATGGAAAGATAAATTAGGGTCTATACCTGAAATACTTATATTGCCCTGTATTTATGTTATACCTAAATAAGCTTACATCTATATGTGTGTGTGTGTATAGAGGTGTGTGTGTGTATGTGTGTGTGTGTATTAATAGGGGAGTGCAGGTTGACTGAATCATAAGATATGTTAGAATATTTGGGGATCATGTAACTGCTTTCCATTTTTTTGAGTGATGGAAAATGATTTTATACATTAATAAACAATACATTCCATTATTTGTATTATGTGTCTCAATAAGAAAGGAAAAATGGTGTGCTGTCTAGGTTAATTTATATAGATTCAAGGATACTTGAAAGTATATTTACTTTACTTCCGTGATAATTTTAAAGATGAGTCTCAAGAGACATACCAATCCAATGTAACACATCAGTGTTGGTTGTGACATCTTCAAAGACGAAGCTTTGAAATGTGTGTTTGAAGCAGTTAGGAAAGTTGAATTTAGATACAGTATTAGATTAAACTATTGAGTATTAATATATTTTTAAAACTTTTCTAGCTAGGCTATTTTGGCAAATAAAAACTGCATATATTTATGGTGTACAACATGATTTTTTTAACATTTATTTAATGAATATAAATTTCCAAAGTATAGCTTATGGATTACATTGGCTTTCCCCCCGATAACTTCCCTCCCACCTGCAACCCTCCCCTTTCCTACTCCCTCTCCATCCCATTCACATCAAGATTCATTTTCAATTCTCTTTATATACAAAAGATCAATTTAGTATATACTAAGTAAAGATTTCCATACTTTGCACCCACACCGAAATAAAAAGTGGAAAATACTGTTTGAGTACTAGTTACAGCATTAAATCACAATGTACAGCATATTAAGGACAGAGATCCTACATGAGGAGTAAGTGCACAGTGACTCCTGTTGTTGACTTAACAATTTGACACTCTTGTTTATGGCATCAGTAATCACCCGAGGCGCTTGTCATCAGTTGCCAAGGCTATGGAAACCTTTTGAGTTTGCCGACTCTGATCATATTTAAACAAGGTCATAGTCAAAGTGGAAGTTCTCTCCTCCCTTCAGAGAAAGGCACCTCCTTCTTTGATGATCTATTCTTTACACTGGGATCTCACTCACAGAGATCTTCCCTTTAGGTCATTTTTTTCCAGAGTGTCTTGGCTTTCTGTGCCTGAAATATTCTCATGGGCTTTTCAGCCAGATCTGAATGCCTTAAGGGCTGATTCTGAGGCCAGAGTGCTGTTTAGGACATCTGCCATTCTATGAGTCTGCTGTGTATCCTGCTTCCCATGTTGGATTGTTCTCTCCATTTTTTTCATTCTATTGGTTAGTATTTTCAGACACTAGTCTTGTTTATGTGATCCCTTTCACTCTTAGACCTATCAGAGTGATCAATTGTGAACTGAAATTGATCACTTGGACTAGTGAGATGGCATTGGTACATGCCACCTTGATGGGATTGAATTGGAATCCTCTGGTATGTTTCTAACTCTACCTTTTGTGGCAAGTCCGATTGAGCATGTCCCAAATTGTACATCTCTTACAACATGATATTTTAAGATACGTATACTTTATGGTCAACACTGCAGCTCACTTGGTTAGTTCTCTGCCTGCGGCACTGGCACCCCAGGGTTCTAGTCACAGTTGGGGTGCTGGATTCTGTCCCCAGTTGCTCCTCTTCCAGTCCAGCTCTCTGCGGTGGCCCTGGAAGGCAGTGGAGGATGGCTCAAGTGCTTGGGCCCTGCACCTGCTTTGGAGACCAGGAGGAAGCACCTGGCTCCTGGCTTCGGATGGGCTCAGCGCGCCAGCCATAGTGGTCACTTAGGGGGTGAACCAACGGAATGAAGACCTTTCTCTCTGTCTCTCTCTCTTTCACTGTCTAACTCTGCCTGTCAAAATAAATAAATAAATAAATAAATAAATAAATAAAGACACGTATACTTTGTGAAGTGATAGAATTGAAGTAATTGACATATTTATCTTATTACATATTATCCTTGTGGTGAGAATATGTAAGAACATCTCTCTTTGCCATCATCCAGTGTCTGATACCAGGATACTTCAAAAAGTTTATGGAAGAATGGATTTAAAAATAATTTTTGGAACAGAAGTTTTTCAAATCAAAATTGTTTAATATTTTCTATGACCTTTTAAAGATCCCTTGAATATTATAATTAACCATAATCATAATAATGTGCAATAAAACCCCAGAAATTTCTCCCATTTAATGTAAATTGTAAGACCTTTAATCAAGATATCCCTCTTTTCTTCAGTTCTAGCCCTTGACAAGGACAATTTTACTCTCCGTTTCAGATTCCACGTATAGGTAAGATGATGTAATATTTGTTTTTCTGTACATGATTTATTTAATTTGCATACTGTCTTTTAGGTAAATCCATACTTTTCTCAAACAACAGATTCTGCTTCTTTATATCTGATACATATTCCATTGTGTATATATACATTTGCTTTAGATATATTTTTCAATTCAGGCTATTTCTATTTCTTTGGTATTTTACTTAATGTTGCAATGAAGATGAGAGTGCACATAATTCTTTGGCATAGTGATTTCATTTGCTTAGGATATATGCTCAGAAGTGAGGCTGCTGGGTCATATAGTAGTTCTATGTATAATTTTTGAGAAATTTACATATTGTTTTCCATAATGTCCATACTAGTTTACATTTCATTTTTATTAACAGTGTGCTCAAAAGTGGTGTTCAGGGGTTCCCTTTCTCCATATACTCACGAAAACTACCTTTCACTTTTTAAATATTAAATATTCTGACATTGTGAAATAATCTATCATTGTGGTTTTAACTTGCATTTTTCTGATAATTAGTGATCATGAACACTTTTTTCAGGAATCTGTTTGCCATTTATATCCATATGTCTTTGGGTTCAATGCCTCTTTTTTTTAATGTGATTTTATTTTTTTTTTTTTTTGAGCTATTGAGTTGTTTCAGTTCTTCTCTGTGTTGGATATTACTCTGGTTAGATTTGTAATTTGCAAACTTCTCCATTTTGATAGGTCATATCTATATTTTGTTGATTGTCTTCTTTGTTTTTCAGAGGATTTGGTATTTCAAGCTATCTTATTGTTTTTTGCTGTGGTTCCTGTACATTTGTACACATTTGTACAAATTTGTACATCATATAGAAAACAAGAGATCATTGTTCAGAGCAATGTCTGGAAGGTATTTTCTGATTTATTCTAGCAGTTTTACAAGTTCAGGTCCTGAATTTTTTATCTCTAATGCATTTTGGATCAATTTTTTTTCTTAAAGTATTTGTATTCTTAATTAACACATATCAATTTTATTTATAGTGGTGCAGTGTGGCATGTCAAGACACATATTGCAATGATCAGATAATGGTAATTGATATTTTAGTTGCTTCAACACTAATTTCTTTGTGTTGGGAATATTCAAATCCTCTTTTACTAGCTATTTTGTAATATGCAGTTATTTTTGTCAACCATAGTTACCCTGTTGTGCTATAGAACATTAGAAGTTATTCCTCCTATCCAACTATACACCCTGTACCCTTTAACTATGTGTCCTCTGTTCTTCCTTCTACCATATCCTGCAAGTCTCTTGCAAAAGAATAGTAGTTACTATTCTTTTGTCTACTTTTATGTCATCTTTTTAGCTTTCATATATAAGTGAGAACTTGGAATATTTGTGTTTCTATGTCTGACATATGTCATTTAATATAATATCCCCCAGCCCCATTCATTTTCATTAATATTTCATAAATTTTAGTATACAGAAGTTTTCTTTCCATGGGTAAATTTATTTCTTTTATTTTTGTTGCTATGCAAATGGGGTTTCTTCAATGTTTTTATAGTTTAGAAATGCTACTGATTTTGGTAGGTTGATTTTTTATAGGCAATTTTAGTGAATTCACATATTCTAATAATTAGTGGAGTCAGTAGTATATTTTTTTTGACAGGCAGAGTGGACAGTGAGAGAGAAAGACAGAGAGAAAGTTCTTCCTTTGCCGTTGGTTCACCCTCCAATGGTTGCCGCAGCCGGCGCACTGCACTGATCCGAAGGCAGGAGCCAGGTGCTTATTCTGGTCTCACATGGGGTGCAGGGCCCAAGCACTTGGGCCATCCTCCATTGCACTCCCGGGCCATAGCAGAGAGCTGGCCTGGAAGAGGGGCAACCGGGACAGAATCCGGCACCCCGACGGGGACTAGAACCCAGTGTGCCAGCGCCGCAAGGCGGAGAATTAGCCAGTTGAGCCATGGTGCCAGCCCTTTTTTTGTTTTGTTTTGTTTTGACAGGCAAAGTGGACAGTGAGAGAGACAGAGAGAAAGGCACTAGTATATTCTATACATAAGGTAATATCATCTCTAGACAATTTTACTTTCTCCTGTCCATTTTGGAAAGATTTTTTTTCTTAATATTTGCCTAATTCATCTGGCTGTAACTTGTAGGATTATACTGAGTAGAAGAGGTAAGAGTTCAACTCCTACTTGTGTTGTTTATATGAGAAGAACAACTTTGAGATTTTTCCATTGAGTATCATGTTAGCTGTGGCCATGTCATATATGATCTTTATTATGTTGGGCTGTAAGCCTTCTATATCTAAAATGTTGACAGTTTCAATCATGAAAAGATGTTGAATTTTTATGTCTGCTTTCTTTGCATCCATTTAAGATGATTGTGTGCTTATCTTTAATTCTGTTAATGTAGTATATCATATTGATTTGTGTGTTTTGAATTATCTTTGCTCCTTAGAAATATATTCCACTTGATTGTGGTATGTGATCCTATCAGTGTTTCACTGAATTCAGTTTGGTAGGATTTTGTTGGGGATTTTGTATGTGTATTCATTATGGATATTGACTTTCAGTTTTCTGTTTTTAGCTATTTTTATTGATCTGTCAGTATGAATTATCTATGAAATTTGTGTATATTAAGAGAAAAATGAAATTATGAAAAAACCAATAGCATCAGAAAATATCAGATATGTAGGAAAAAATCTAATACAAGGTGTTCAAGATATGTACATTAGAAACAAGATATTGAAAAGAACAATTAAAACTTACATAGGGCCGGCGCCGTGGCTCAACAGGCTAATCCTCCACCTTGCGGAGCCAGCACACCAGATTCTGTCCCAGTTGCCCCTCTTCCAGGCCAGCTTTCTGCTATGGCCAGGGGGTGCAGTGGAGGATGGCCCAAGTGCTTGGGCCCTGCACCCCATGGGAGACCAGGGGAAGCACCTGGCTCCTGCCTTCGGATCAGCGCGGTGTGCCGGCCACGGCGGCCATTGGAGGGTGAACCAACAGCAAAGGAAGACCTTTCTCTCTGTCTCTCTCACTGTCTACTCTGCCTGTCAAAAATTAAAAAAAAAAAACTTACATAGATACATGCTAATAAGTAGAAGATTCATTATGTTTTAAATTGTGCATATTTATGTGGTAATATGTGATGTTTCTTAACATGTATATGTTGCATAATAACCAACCAGGGTAAAAATATTCATCTTTTCAAGCATTTAATGTTTGTTTATACTGCAAGCTTACAAAATGCTATCTTTCAGTTTTCTTAAATAGAGAAATACCTAGTAGAATAACATTATATATAGTTACCCTACTATTCAATAGAACCCCCGAATTTCTTACCTCTGTCTCATTGTAACTTAATACCCATCAGTCAATCTTTCCCCAGCCCTCTCTCCTCAGTTCCTCCCTAGCATCTGGCAATGGTCATTATATTTTAAAGTACTAAGAGCATCCCTATTTTTAGCCTTGACATATGAATGACATCATGTGATCTTTGTTTTTCTGTGCTTGGCCTATTTCACTTAACATAATGATCCCCAGTTTCATTCATGTTGTTGCAAGTGGAAAGATTTCATCCTTGTCAATGACTAAATAATATTCCATTGTGCTTTTGTACCTCATTTTCTTTATCTCCTCATTAATGGATAGACACATGTTTTTTTCTATTTCTTGGCTATTTCTTGTGAGCAATGCTACAATAAATATGGGAATGCAGATGCCTTTTCAACATATTTCATTTCTCTTGGGGTGGATTGAAGGATCATAAGTTAGTTTTGTTTTTAATTTAATGAGTGGCCTCCATAGTGTTTTCCACAGTGACTCTATTAGTTTACATTCCCTCCAAAAATGTGAAAGGATTCCCTTTCTCCACACGCTTGCTGACATTTGTTATTATGGTATTTTGCTATTGGCAGTCTTTCTGATGTAAGATGGTATCTCACTATACTTTGGATTTTCATTTCCCTGGTGATTAGTGATGTTGAGCATTTGTGTGTGTGTGTGTGTGTGTATGGTGTACCTCTTGGCCCTTTGCATATTTTTCTTTGAGAAATGTCTGTCTAAACAGACATTCATGGATTACTAGGACTTTTTTTTTCCTATTGAGTTTTTGTTGTTACCTTTGCTGTTGTTCACAGTATTGCCATTTAGCAATAGGAGATATACAACAGAAAACACAATTTTGATGTGATGAAAATTTTTTACTATGGAACTATAAACATATGGAAAAGTAATGTAATTTTTACCTTAGTAAATAGTAATTGCTTAAAAAATTAAAAAAAAAAACATTCTAAGGATACTTCAGTAGGCTTGTGCAATAATGGAATTAAAAATGTTTATTTTGCTGTTAAAATATTTTGAAATCCATGCATAGTTTTTTCCTTAGTGATCATATTCCATTACCCTTTTAGAAAACCTCCTGTGCTGCTCAATCGGACTTGCCCCAAACGGTAGAGTTAAAAACATGCCAGGGGATTGCAATTCAATCCCATCAAGGTGGCATATACCAATGCCATCTCACTAGTCACAGTGATCAGTTTCAGTTCATAATTGATCATAATGATAGGATTAAGAGCCAAAGGGATAACATAAACAAAACTAGTGTCTGCTAATAAAAATTGATAGAATTAAAAAGGAGAGAACGATCCAACATGAGAAGTAGGATACACAGCAGATTCATAGAATGGCAGATGTCCTAAACAGCACTCTGGCCTCAGAATCAGCCCTTAAGGCATTCAGATCTGGCTGATGAGCCCATGAGAGTGTTTTAGGCATGGAAAGTCAAGACACTCTGGCAAAAAAAAAAAAAAAAAAAAAAAAAAAAAAAAAAAAAAAAACTAAATGAAAGATCTCTGTGAGTGAGATCCCAGCGGAAAGAATGGGCTATCAAATAAAGAGGTACCTTTCTCTAAAGGGAGGAGAGAACTTCCACTTTGAATATGGCCTTGTCTAAATAAGATCGTAGTTGGTGAACTCAAAAGGTTTCCATAGCCTTGGCAACTGATGACACGAGCCTCAGGTGATTACTGATGCCATAAACAAGAGTGTCAATTGTTAAATCAACAATAGGAGTCACGGTGCATGTATTCCCCATGTAGGATCTCTGTCCTTAATGTGTTGTACAATGTGAATTAATGCTATAACTAGTACTCAAACAGTATGTTACACTTTTTATTTCAGTGTGGGTGCAAACTATTGAAATCTTTACTTAGTATATACTAAATTGATCTTTTGTATATAAAGATAATTGAAAATGAAACTTGATGAAGAATGGTTTGGGAGAGGGAGCGGGAGATGGGAGGGTTGTGGGTGGGAGGGAGGTTATAGGGAGAAAAAGCCACAGTAATCCAAAAGTTGTACTTTGGAAATTTATATTTATTAAATAAAAGTTAAAAGAAAAACCTCATGTGCATGGATTTCTAAAAACCATACACCATAATAAATTTTTCTTTTAATTCCATTTCCCACAAGATTTTGATGTACCTAGAAACTATATATCATAACAGTGTAATGAAACAGACTAGTGTATACTTGAAAAGAAATTGGTGGGGCCACAAAACAGCACTCCTGCTTCAGAATCAACCCTTGGGACATTCAGATCTGGCTAAAAGGTCCATGAGAGTCTCACAGGCATGGAAAGACATGACACAGTGGCAAAAAACAATCTAAATGAAAGATCCTGGTGAACAAGACCCCAGCAGAAGGAACAGGCCATCAAGGAGAGAGGCGCCTTTCTCTGAAGGGAGGAAGGAACCTCCACTGTGATACGGCCTTGACTAAACAAGTTCAGAGTCAGTGAACTCAAGGGGCTTCCATAGCCTAGACAGCTCATAGCAAGAGTCTCGGGTGACTGCTGACGTCACAAATAAGAGTGCCAATTGTTAAATCAACAACAGGAGTCACTGGGTACATGCTCCCCACATAGGATCTCTGTCCTTAATGTGTTTTACTATGAAACTTAAAAACACTACTAGTGGAACAATACCCTATACCTTGTGCGGTTGTGTGAGTGTAGCCTGTTGAAATCCTTGCTTAGTATATACTAAGTTGATCTTCAGTATATGAAGGTAATTGAAAATGAAACTCAATGAAGGGTGGGATGGGAGAGGGAGTGGGAGAGGGGAGGTCCATGGGAGGGAGGGAGGTTGGGGGGGGGAGCCACAACAATACAAAAGTTGCACTTTGTAAATTCACATTTATTAAATTTAAAAAAATAATAACTATATAACAAACAAAAAAAAAGAAAAAAAAGAACTTAATACTTTACCCTTTTAGTATTTTTTTATGTTCTACTTAAAACTATTGGTTGAACTCTATAATTAATACACAATTATTCTTAGGTGTTTAATTAGTGCTATAACTAGTACTCAAATAGTATTTTGCACTTTGTGTTTCTGTGTGGGTGCAAACTGTTGAAATCTTTACTTAATATATGCTAAATTGATCTTCTGTATATAAAGATAATTGAAAATTAATCTTGATGTGAATGGAAGAGGAGAGAGGGTGGGAGAGGGGAGTGTTGTGGGTGGGAGGGAAGTTATGGGGGGGGAGCTATTGTAATCCATAAGTTGTACTTTGGAAATTTATGTTCATTAAATAAAATTAAAAAAAAAAAGAAATTGGTGGGGCCTGCATATGGTACAATGATTTAATCTGCTGCTGCTTGCAATGCCAACATCCCGTTTGGGTAGCAATTTGAGTCCTAGCTGCTCCACTTTCAATCCAACTCTCTGCTGATAGGCCTGGGAGATAAGAAGAAGATGACCAGACTATGTGGGTCCCATGCCATCCATTTGGGAGACCTAGATGGAGTTCCAGATTCCTGGCTTTGGCATTGTCTAGTTCTTGCCATTGTGACCATGTATAAAGTAATTATGATATATGCACAACATGGAATACTACACAGTAGTAAAAAAATCTGGTCATTTTCAACAAAATGGATGATACTAGAAAACATTATTCTTAGTGAAACAAGCCAATCCCAAAGGGAAAAATACCATATGTTCTCCTTGACCTGTGATAAATAAAAGAGCACCTAAAAGGCAATCTGTAGAAGTGAAATTGATATTTTGATAAGCAATGGCTTTGAACAGCCCTTGTCTCAACTGTTGAAAAACACTTGTTTTTTTTTTTTCATACTGTTTGTTGAACTCTTTCCATAACATAGGATTAATCATATGTGTATAAATTTAACTGAAAATAGATATTAGTAAAAAATAAAGAAGAGTAGGAATGGGAGATGGAGGAGGAAGAAGGGTGGGAGAGTGCATATGGTGGGAAAAACCACCACACTTTATGAAGTGTATGAAGTTTGTATTATTTAAATAAAAGTTTCTGGGAAAAGAAAGAATAATAAAAAATAATATTACAGGCAGAATTCTCAGTAAGTGCTCCCTAAATTCCATGTGACCCTAATTCTTGGAGAGCTTTATAAAGGAATGGATCATGTGCTTGCTTCAGCAGCACATATACTAAAAAACGAATGGATCATATCTCAACTAAGAAACACTGGAATAGAGTGAAGGAAGAGGCTATGAAGTTAGGCTGGGGCTCTGCAACAAGTAAGGTATAATTAGGATACAGAGTTGTCATGTTTCATAGTAAACACTGACTTCAGAGACCAACTCTGGTGGTTGAGCTTTGGCATGTTCACTCAAAAAGACATGCTGTAGAAAGTTACATCAGTTCAATTAGCAAGCCTTACATCTTATTGTCAGTCAGTGCCTAGAGTGGAGCTTGCTAAGTGTTGAAGTAGCTAAAATAATGGGATGGGGAATGTGAAGTCCCACAAGGTTGAAATATATGGGAGCACTTTGGAAATTTCATGGAAAAATGGATTTGAAAGATAAGGTTACTCTGATTTAAAAAAGAATCTCCAGGGCCAGTGTTGTTGCTAGTAAGTTAAGTTGCCACCTGCAGTACCAGCATCCCATTTGGGCTATGATTCAAGTCCCAAATGCTCCAGTTTCTATCCAGTTTCATGCTAATGTGCCTGGAAAAGTAACATAAGATGGCCCAAGTATTTGGAACCCTGCCGCTCATGTGGGAGATCCAGATGAAGCTCTGGGCTCTGGGCTTTGACTTGGCCCATTTGGGGAGTGAACCAGTAGACTGAAGATCTCTCTCTCTCTCTCTCTCTCTCTCTCTGCCTTTCAGATAAATAAAATAAATCTTTTAAAACGTACATTCATGCATAGCTTGTTCATAATATACATTTTCTATGACCTTTTTATAAACATTAATTTATTTATAAGGTAATGTTAGAGTGGACACACACACACAAATATTCCATCCAGATCTTCCATCCTCTAGTTCACTCCCCCAAATAGCTGCAACAGCTTTCAGGACCTGGCTTAAACCAGGAGCTAAGATCTTCATCTGGGTCTTCTATGTGGATGCAGGGGCCCAAGCACTTGGGCCATCTTCTACTGCTTTCCCAGGCACATTAGCTGGAAGCTCTATAGGAACTGAGGCAGCTGGGACTCAAATTGGAGCTCAAATGGCATGCTGGCTCTGTTGGGCTGGAAGTGGGGCAGCCAGGGCACACACTGGCTCTTGTAAGGGATGCCAGTGTCACATGTGGTGGCTTTACTCTGTGCCACAGTGCCAGCCCCTGCATGGCCTGTTTAATAATCTTTCTATGTTTGGAGCATTTGATTCTGGGCATTGACCTCTTATCCAAGGAGGAAAGTTGGAAGTTCTTTTCAAATAAATCAAACTTGAGGTACATGGCAGGGATAGTTCTAGACACAATATCTGCCAAAGGGCACCCTCATCAAAGTCCAGCAGCTGAGCTGGCTTGAGCTGAGAATCCCACACTGAGATGGACAAAATACACTATCCCCAAATAAAACTAGCAAAATGAGTCAGTAAGAGTTGGGACTTAAGTCCATGGGTTGCAACTATTCATGCCCAAGTGTCCTAAACTGATGGCTTACTAATATCCCACAAAGACAATAGGTCTGCAAGATGTTATCCTGAACTGCTTGTTTCTGAAATGTACCTCTTTCTGAAGTCCTTTTAACTCTTAAGCAACCAGTGGGGATTGTAAGATTTGGCCCTCTTGATGAAGGTTCCTATTGTCAAGGAACTTGGCTCCTTTAGTGGCCTGGTCCTTCATACTAATTGAGAATGATTCCTGCATTTCCGGGGATGCAACAGATGCCTTTCCACCAAAGGCCATGTTTATGAGGAGTAATCTGAAATGCTCTCCATAGATCTTGGGTATCCCTATTCCATGCTCCAGTTCCATGTTCTGCTTTGCTCCTCTGGGACAGACTCCATAGAATCACAGTGGCTGATCATGGAATCTGTAGTTCCAAAGCTGTGTTGATCAGATGTAGTGTCTTTCCTTTTTTTAATATTTTTTTTAATTTATTTGAAAGTCAGAGTAAGAGAGTGAGAGTGAGAGTGAGGCTGAGACAGAGAGAAAGAGAGAGAGAGGTCTTCCATTGGCTGGTTCACTCCCCAATTGGCCACAACAACTGGAGGTGCACCGATCCGAAGCCAGGAGCCAGGAGCTTCATCTGGGTCTCCCACGTGGGTTCAGGGTCCCAACTGCTTGGGCCATCTTCTACTGCTTTTCCAGGCCATGCAGAGAGCTGGATCAGAAGAGGAGCAGGTAGGACTAGAACCAATGCCCATATGGGATGCCGACACTGCAGGTGGCGGCTTTACCTGCTACACCATAGTGCTGGCCCCAAATGTAGTGTCTTTTCATTCACGGTAATTTTCTTTTGTTCAACTGCAACAAATGAAACCATGACTTTCAAAAGCGTCTGTCATCTATGTGTCTACTGATTGATTGACAATATTGGAATAAGGATATATTCTAAAGGTCCAGAGCCATTTTTATTTCCAGCAAAAGCCCTACTATTTACAAAGCTAGCAGTAATATGTTCAAAACATTAAATAAAAGGGTTAGTATTGATGCCACAACATAATGCAAGATTAGAAGTCAATCATCTAAAATAAAAATATATCACCAGAAAATACTTGGCTTTATTCAGAAAGATTTTTCTCTGTGGAAATAAAATGAACTCAAACTTTCAAGCACATTTTTCACATGGGACTTAATATAGAATATTTCAACTACAAAGGAGATAATGGACTTTATCACCTTTCTAGAAAAATGCAGAATAAATTTTCATATGACTACTTTGTTAATGGTTCTCAATAAAAGCTTATATAATGATAAAAGGCAGATCCTTTAAGCAGAATTTATAAAGTAATGATCTAATAGTGTATTGTCCTTCTTCCGAGGCTGAAAAATTGCAGGCTCTTGAATTTCAGAATCCAGACACATTGTCTTAAATCTTATCTAGTTAATATATCAGAGTATCAGTGAGATTTTTAGAATATGCTATTATAGTGTGTCATAACTGGATTGATTCTAAACAGGTGGATATGAGGGAGACAGAGACGGAGAGAAAGAATGAGACACTCCTGAGGAATTATGTGTAGTTTCGAGGAACATATGAAGAATTAGGGTCAGAGGCACTAAAGAGGAGGAACTACCCTTGAAGAAATGCTCAGTTTTCCTCATTGAATAATTTAAAGGGAAAATGTATAATAATGTTTGGAATAATTTGAGTTGGGGAGAAGGGTGCGTTGTAAACTCACATTTGTTGTGTAATCTCATCTTCAGTCTTGGGAGAACAAAGTTGGAAAGTTATATTAAAGGCAGGAAAATTCTTAGAAAATGTTCAGGTTCTTCTTTAGTTTGTGTATTGTCTCCAGAGCTAAGGAACAGCAGATGACAGTTCTGATTTGTCCATCATGGAAGGCTTTTTTCTGCCAAGAGCCATTTGGATATGTATAACATCATTTGTGGGCTATACAGAATTATCAACTTAAAAATTAGCCTGCTATAGATTTACTGAATTTCAAGCCCTGCCTGTGTTCCCTTGGTGAGCCAGATCAAATGGTTTTGCAGGCCTTGTATGGCCCATAGACCAGATATACCCCATTCCTGAATGCTTTTGTTGAATTAGATGATGGACTTGTAAGATATATGACAGTTTAGAAATGTTTAATATTTATAAGAAATATATATTTGTATCCTAATTTATTTTTACTGGACTATAAACTTTATGAAATTAGGCTGCATGTCTGTAGGACTCAGCTTTCAGCAACATCTCTGGATTATTTTCTAGCACCTCATAGATTTTCAATACAAAATTATTGAAAGGATGAATTAACTCATAGTATACTCTCCCCAGAATTGAAACCAACATTCTGTTTTACACCTGTATTTCTGTCAAGTATCCAGATCTCATTCCTCTGTTCCTACCTTTCATTTTATGCTTATAAATATTATATTATAGTTCTTTTCATCCGGAAATTATAGTACACTAATAACAGGTTCTTAATTTTGCATAAAATCCATTAACTCAAAGTAATCATCTAGAAGGATTCAATTACTTTTCAACAGTAAACTGTTCTCATATCACATTTAGAACATCAATGTTCTTCCTTTAGTGTCATATCTTATTATGTATTTTTTGTGCTTTCATCAAAGTGGATAAACCTTTAAAAATTTGCAATCGAATTGCTAAATTATGATTTCTATGATTATTTTTGTTTATTGTTCAGCATTTTCCTTTCAAGCTAAAGTAGCCATTCAAATTTAGAGTCCTTTTTAGATAAAAATAAACAATAGAAATGATAAATATATCAAAGAAGTTCTCTATAGAAAACAAAAAGTATATTCAAGCTAACAACTATTTATACATACAAAGGTGTGGGCAGGTGTGGAGAATCCACAAAGGATAGTGCCGTACAACAGGGAATGTTACCACCTTGCAACAAGCATAGAAATACAGATTTTGTATCTTCAAGAGAGAGAGCAAATGACAGTCCCTGCTTCCATACCTCTGGATACATCACATTTTTTTTTATTACAATCACCCTTTTCTTTGGCTGCTCCTAACCAATAACTGACCATGATAAAAGAGTTAGTTTTTGCCAGTTTTTATGGGATTTGAGATTCAGGTAATGGACAACTTTTGCTAGGACTCTGTCCCTCAGTGTGGGTGAAGCGTCCTCCAGTATGGGTTATTCCCTAAACATCCACCCTCTTCTTCTTGTCCTTTTGCAGATAATACTTCTGCATCATTCCTTATCTACTTAGCCTTCTTACGAATTTCCACTATTAAATCTCTTGCACCTCAAGCACCCTCTGGCTTATGCTTATTAAAGACTAAAGAGACACAGCTCCTCTATGTTCTAATGATGAAGAGAGGTTGAGGTTACTAGAAACCAAAGGAAAGAAAACCATTATTTTAAGAGTTGGGATCTTCATAGACCAAAGAGACAGAGAGGGACATAGGAACATAAGTTTTCTACCCTGTAGGTTTCTGTCTCTGGGTTTTCCAGTGGCAAGAACCAATTATAATGGAAGCTGAAGGGTGAGCAGTCCATTCGTGATATTCATGCAGGATGCTGGGGCAGGAATAAGTATACAGATCCATGGAAAATGGATCTTGAGAGACACAGAGAAGACATTGCATTCAGCACATACGGATGGGACATATGGGCTGGGGAGTGTGGTCTGGGTAAATTTTTTCCCCTTAGAGTCTGAAAGTATAAACATAAAATTGTTCTGTCTGAAAAATAAAATAGTTATTTGTTTAGTTTAACTGTTCATGATCCATTTTCTTTCATTCTGGCAGGTAAATCTTTGCTTTTTCCATTGAAAGAATATATCATACACATAATATAAAAATTAGGTCCACTAGAACAGGAAAGAGTTGACTCCACCTCATAGCTTCTAATTCACAGCAGAACTTATATCACAAGAGTTTCCAACTCTGTGCCCACACTGAATAATTCAAACAGTGGAATTACAGCCAAACAAAATCAATGAGAATTAATTCTTGAATTTTTAAGGCACTAATGTAAAAGAGACTATTTCTTTCCATTAGGACTGTGAATTGATGAGAAGGCCCGTGTGTGTGAATATGTGTGTGCATGGGGGATAGGAAGTGAAGAGGCACATCTGAAAATGGATGTAATGGAATACAAAGAAATAAAAAAGGGACGTGTCTTGAAGATAGCTGTATTATAAAGCCTCCCAGAAGAACTGCTCGTACATTTGTTTTTGTTTTTACCTTTTTCTTGATTCAGTCAAGCTAGGTTAAATTTTGCCACTTGAAACCCAGGTTTCTAATTAGATCAGATTAATGGTTACAAGTTGTCCTGATTTTATCTGAAATACTAGACTGCATTATCAAGAAAAGCACAAATTTTAATGACTGGGTAGAGAGAGACTATAAGGAAATTATCAACATAAATGATCCCAGTGGATCCTGGAAATGATTTTCCAACAAGAAGAAAAATAACCTTAGCAATATGACTACTGGAAATGAAGTTAATGAGTTTCACTCTCTACTACTTCTGCAGTGGCATCATGATTTCCATGTTTAGTTAACTGAAACAAGACAAGACATAAGAGTCTTGGTCAGGTTGCCAGGGGATAACTGACACTTCTGGCTACCTTATGTCCCATTTTGTGACTTGTTGCCATTGATTTCTCAACAATGTTGCAGTGGATTCGTTTCTGAGAGGAGCAGCGTGGTGGGGGCAGTGGTGGGGGCAAGAGGCGCGGAGTCAACACACAGACCCCGGGAGTCGGGTGAAAGCGGGTCAGAGGCGAGCAGCCCGCAGACTCGTTTATTACAGTTGGTACAACAGCTTATATAGCCAAGACCAGCCAATCTGGTCAAGGGGCAGTCTATGCCGCAACCAATCACAGCCTGTTGCCAGGCAGTTTCAAATCCATCCAAACACAGCCTGTTGCCAGGCAGTTTCAAATCCATCCAATCACAGCCTGTCGCCAGGCAGTTTCCAAAGCCATCCAATCATAACCTGTTGCCAGGCAGGCTCCGTTGCCAGGTGGGTTTCAAAGCCATTCCTGAGTAATTGACACTCGCTTGCCAGTGGCCACCTTGGCATGGCCTTCTCATTCCACTACAGTGACTCTTTTGCTAGGAAAGATTAAAATTGATTTAATGATTAGTTAATGTTACCATTTTTGAGCCTGAGATTATATTCTGAGAAGGAGCAAAAATCCAGATTCATTCATATTATTTTTCAGAGTCCATTTGAAAAAAAATAGTTCTGGTACTTGTTGTGAAAAGAGAAAGGAAAGCATAGAAAAAGGATACAGTGGATTAAATTGGTTTACATATTCCAATTTTCTTCTAATGTAAATTCCTGTACAGAAGAAATTGAAAAAACTAATAGACACTTCCAAATATTACTGAATGTTATGGATTTGGATGTAAATAAGGTACAATCAGATGTAGTTAAACAAAAATTGAATCTGGACCCAAAATGGGTAGAGAGAAGGCACTGCAAAAGTGTATCCATTTGTTGATATTAGGTGTAGCAGGGAAAGCACGGATAAGAAATTAGAGTATTGTGGCAGTTTCCAATACTTAAGTCATGGCTAAGACTATATATCTGTTTTCTTAGATTTTCCAACACTTTCTAAATACATAAATATCTCTTTAAAAATAAAATAATTAAGCTGGGTGAGTGTGATTCTATAATCTGTTACTGGGCACTAATCTTCAGCATGCACTGTAAATATAAATATGCACAGTATAGGAAATCATTCAAGAGAGACATATTTCTGTTAGAGTACAAAAAAAAAGGAGACTTAATCCACCCTCATTAGTGGCAAGTATAAAATCCTAAGAAAACTATTTATTTAAAAAATAGACAGTTGGGAGTATGTGCCTCTGGCAGAGAAAGTGGCACATGCTAAGAATAGTCCAATAAAGAAAATTAGGCATATCCTGAGAATAATAGATGGCTCACAAGCATAGAAGTAGAACATAGAGGGCAAAAGGGACTGCAAGTAACATTAGAAAACAAGTTGGGATTGGACCTCACAAAAACTGTGTATTCTTGTTAAGGAAGTAGAGTTTTATTTCAAGGATACTGGTAATCCATTTAAGAAGTTTATGACAAGAACTCATGCAGCGAAAATAGCAATTTAGACAAATTACTCCAGTTATGTGAAAACTGGTTTGGATAGTTTGACCATTTAGTGAGTACCCTTTCTGTGCTAGGCTGTCTTCTAAGTAATGCTATTCAGCAGCAAGCAAACAATATACCACTCTTCTTGGAGCTTAAACAATAGTGAAAGTGACAGGAAATATATTTAAAAATTATATCCAATTTAAGTCAAAATAGTGTCAGTGACAGGAAGAATAAACAATGAGAGGAGGGAGAGGGAGGAGAGAGATTCTATGAGAAAATATAAAATGAATGCTATTACATGATTTTGAACAGCAAAATGACATTTAAAATAAACCCCTGTTCTGTAACTGATTTTTGTGGGGATTACATGAATCTTCACATGTGATAAAAGGAAAGTTATACATATATACACCAGTACAAATATTCTGGTTTAGATTATGTATGCCATCAATTAATATTGGGGGAAACTGGGTAAAGGATACATGGGACTTCTTTCTTTATTGTTAGCAATTACCCATTAATCTATAATTATTATAAAATGAGATTAAACAAATATATATGTTGACTACTTGATGCAGGAAGAGAACCAGGAAGATCAGCTAATTATGACAATAACTTAGATGAGACGATTTGGATTTAGACTTTCATATCTTTTTAGAAGTGAAAGACTGATCACATTCTCACACATTGTGAATACTTGGGGCATAAGGAATGGAAGGCAGAAAAGTTATTTTGTAAGCATCTTTGTGAATGGCCTTGATTTTTACTGAGATAGGAGAGCTGGGGATATTTAGAGATGTGTGAAGGATAAAAATGACTTCTCCTTTTGGAAATGTTAAGTTAAAGATGATTACAAGGAATCTGAAAGGAAATGTATAATAGGCAGTATTACACATTCTTGATATTGAGGCTACATCCTAGAGTTGGCCATAAGTGCAGAAGTTACCATTAGTTAATATAAAGTCACCATTAGGTAAGATAAAGTCAAGATATTAGATGGGATCCCTGACAACACCAGAGAATAGAAAAAAGAAAAAGAATCTCTGAAAAATGTGTCCAGGAACTAATAAAACTGTGATAGGTGGAGAAGCAAAAGAGAGAGAGAAAGTGAGCCACAAAAAAGAAAAAAAAAAAAAACTTACGGCACTATGGGTGGCCACATTAACAAATACTTCACTAATGGAGAGTGATCAAATATTACAAATGCCATTTCAAGTGGGAAATGTGTAACCACTGTCAACGGTCCTTTGAAAACTAGATTTATCAAGGTAGAGGGAGGAGTTACAATAACACAAATGCTGTTCTCCTATAAAGTAGAAAGAAAATAGTCAATGGATTAATTGATTTAAAGAGCAGAGGTCAAGAGGGAGTGATAATAGTAACATGTGAGAAAAGTACCCAATATCTGATGAGACAGAAGGAAGAGTTGCTACAGAATCAAACTCCTTGAGTAGGTGAAAGAATGTTTCATAGCCAAGTTGAAGAAAGTTATTTGGGGTAGACATATAAACATTTTATCTTTTCTAAAATAGTTACTTTAAAACAATCCAAATCTAAACTGTATGTGTTTGTGTGTATTTATATGTATATAAACAGGTAAGCATATGAATATACTTCATACTTAATGAGCTAAAAATTCAGCCCTGGAGATTTGAGAGGAATGTAAAGTTCAGTTCATGGTTGGATCTGAAGAGTAGATTCTGAAGAAGTCATTTTTTTAAAAAAGATTTTATTTATTTATTTGAAAGGCAGAATTACAAAGAAGGGGAGACATAGGGAGATCATCCATTTGCTGGTTCACTCCCGAAATGGCCAAAATGGCCAGGGTTAGGCCAGGCCAAATATAGGAACCTGGAGCTTCTTCTAGATCTCCCATGTGGGCGCAGTGGCCCAAGGACTTGGGTCTTCTTTTGCTGCTTTCCCAGGTGCATTAGCAGGGAGCTGGATCAGAGGTAGAGCAGCCAGGAATTGAATTGGTGCCCATATGGGATGCCAGCACCACAGGCAGCATCTTAATCTGCTACATCACAGTACCGGCCCCAGAAGAAGTCATTCTTGAAATGAAGAGTTTAGTAGAAGCACAAATATTGGTGAGTAAATTGATAAACAGATTACATAGAGCCTAGGTAATACAGGTCTATTTTCTTTGGACATATGAGTAGATGACTATCATTTGAAAGAGTTCATATTTAAGGTTCAGAAGGGAGAAATATCCTTAAAAATGAGATAGATGTTTGGTACTAAAGAAGTAGAATTTTAGAACTTTAAAATTATACTCATGCACTGTAAATGCAACAAAGAGCAAAATTGATGAATGAATATATATAATCTAAATTTAGTCAATGGCAATACTTCACATAGAGACCAAAAAGAATAATAAAACAATAAGAAAATAATTTGGGGCAATTTGCTTACAAGGTCAAGAGCTTTCACTTTTTGCAATCAATTCATTTGGAATTGAATGTCTTAAAAATTGAATTTATGAAGATATATAATATTTGAATTTTTTTTTCATTTTCAATTCTCTTTATATACAGAAGATCAGTTTAGTATATATTAGGTAACGATTTCAACAGTTTGCCGCCATATAGCAACACATAGTGAAAAAAAAAAATACTGTTGGAGTACTAGTAATAGCATTAAATAAGAGTGTACAGCACATTAAAGGCAGAGATCCTACATAATATTTTTTTTAAAAAAATTAATTTTCTATGCCATTTCCAATTTAACACCAGGGTTTTTTTTTTTTTCATTTCCAATTATCTTTATATACAGAAGATCGATTCAGTATATAATTAGTAAAGATCACATCAGTTTGTATCCACGCAGAAACACAAAGTGTAAAAATACTGTTTCAGTACTAGTTATAGCTTCACTGCACATTAGATAACACATTAAGGACAGATACCACATGGGATGTAAGTACACAGTGACTCCTGTTGCTGACTTAACAATTTGACACTCCTGTTCATGGCGTCAGTAATCTCCCTAGGCTCTAGTCATGAGTTGCCAGGGCTATGAAAGCCTTTAGAGTTTGCTGACTTTGATCTTATTCCGATAGAGTCACAGTCAAAGTGGAAGTTCTCTCCTCCCTTCAGAGAAAGGTACTTCCTTCTTTGATGGCCCCGTTCTTTCCACTGGGATCTCACTCACAGAGATCTTTCATTTAGGTCTTCTTCTTTTTTTTTCTTTTCCATGGTATCTTGGCTTTCCATGCCTACAATACTCTCATGGGCTCTTCAGCCAGATCTGAATGCCTTAAGGGCTGATTCTGAGGCCAGAGTGTTGTTTAGGACATCTGCCATTCTATGAGTCTGCTGTGTATCGAACTTCCCATGATGGATTGTTCTCTCCCTTTTTTGATTCTGTCAGTTAGTATTAGCAGACACTTGTCTTGTTTGTGTGATCCCTTTGATTCTTAGGCCTATCCGAGCCATCGGTTGTGAACTGAAATTAATCACTTGGACTAGTGAGATGGCCTTGGTACATGCCACCTTGATGGGATTGTATTGGAATCCCCTGGTACATTTGTAACTCCATCATTTGCGGCAAGTCAGATTGTGCATGTCCCAAATTGTACATCTCCTCCCTCTCTTATTCCCACTCTTATATTTAACAGGGATCACTTTTCAGTTAAAATTTAAACACCTAAGAATAATTGTGTGTTAATTACAGAGTTCAGCCACTAGTACTAGAACAAAAACAACAACAACAAATACTAAAAAGGATAAAGTATTTCATTGTACATCTAGAGCCAGGACAAGAGCTGATCAGGCCATAGTTTCTTATAGTGTCCATTTCACTTCCACAGGTTTCCCCTTTGGTGCTCAGTTGTCGCCTATCAGGGAAAACAAATGATATTTGTCTCTTTGGGACTGGCTTAATTCACTCAGCATGATGTTTTCCAGATTCCTCCATCTTGCTGCAAATGACTGGGTTTCATTGTTTCTTACTGCTGTATAGTATTCTATGGAGTACATGTCCCATAATTTCTTTATCCAGTCTACTGTTGATGGGCATTTGGGTTGGTTCCAGGTCTTAGCTATTGTGAATTGAGCTGCAATAAACATTAATGTGCAGATAGCTTTTTTTTTTTGGCCAACTTACCTGAGATTTTGATAATGATAAAGTCATTTATAATCATAGATGGTACATCTCTGTTTTAGCAGTTTATTGTTAAAGTACCATGTTAAAATTTAATCTTACTGCAGAAATTCTAATAGGCGCTCTGGAAGAACATGATGACATATTTCTGAATGCAAATAGAATATAGAGTAAATTTTCAACCTTGGATACAGATTGATTCAATTAGTACTCTCTTCTGGCGGCACACTTCAGAATCCTTGCTAGAGAAAATTAAATTGTTGGACAAAGGTTCTAGAACATACTCTAATGAACTATTCATCTCCTTCATGTTGGTGATTAAGTAATTGTTATCCATAAATCACTGTAAAAGAAAATAATGTACTGTAAGGAGAGACTTCCCATGGTGGTTTTTTTGTTCCTTTGTTCTGTGTTCCTTTCTACTTTCCAGGCTATAGTCTATAAGGGTGGAGGAGTAAGTAAATGTGACTAGTCAATGTGGAGGAAAAATGTGAAATTTGTATGCTGGACCATTTCTCCCTCTTGTTGCAAAGTGTACATGCATTCTATACTGTGCCCTCATTTCAGGAACAGACATGCCACTCCAGAAAGCCTTGGATTTCCAGTCCAGGTAGGACTGCATAGATGACTGTAACTAAAATTTAAGCTCATTATCATAAAAAACTGTCCCAAGATATAATGCAGATAATGCAGTTTCTGCCCACTACTAACACCTGAAATAGATTGATACTTATGTCCTCACAGCTTTATCTCTACCTCTTTATTTTACAAATAAGTTTAGTCTCTTGGGGGTTGAGAAGTTTTACTATTAGTTAGGACTCTGCAATGCCCCCACAAAGAACCCAATGAAAATGTTTTTTAAAGTTACTGGAAAACAGAGGTGAAACTGAAGAAATGGAAATTCACATTCTTGTTTTGTTTTATTTTTGTCTCAGCATTCATAGATGAAACATTTAAACTCGAAAGAATCCAGGAAGTTTTAGAGTCCAATGGACCTTGTGAATCATTATTATCCAGTATGTTTAAGATACATAGTAATTTGTGTTAATTTTACTTCTCAAGATTTTATTATTTTAAATCGGAACATATGAAGATTATCACTAAAGTGATTAAGTTCTTACATAAAGGAGCACAAAAAAAGTTTTTGAGCATCAATGATGAAAGGTCTGAGCTGCAACAAGACAATTGAAGAGCTGGCTGTTACCTTGTTTGGACTCAAAATGACAGGAGTTGGCAAGTCATAAAAACCTCCCTTGGGCCGGTGCCATGGCTCAGTAGGCTAATCCTCCGCCTTGCGGCGCCGGCACACCGGGTTCTAGTCCCGGTCGGGGCACCGATCCTGTCCCGGTTGCCCCTCTTCCAGGCCAGCTCTCTGCTGTGGCCAGGGAGTGCAGTGGAGGATGGCCCAAGTGCTTGGGCCCTGCACTCCATGGGAGACCAGGATAAGCACCTGGCTCCTGCCATCGGAACAGCGCGGTGCGCTGGCCGCAGCGCGCCAACCACGGCGGCCATTGGAGGGTGAACCAACGGCAAAAGGAAGACCTTTCTCTCTGTCTCCCTCTACTGTCCACTCTGCCTGTCAAAAATAATAATAGAAAAAAAAAAAAAAAAAACCTTCCCTTGTATCTAGGACACCCCTCTCCTTCACCCAATAACAATTTTCAAAGAGATGATACACAAATGGCACAGGCAGTATTTGTTCAAAGCAGTACATAAAGTCTGTTTAATGTATATTAACACAGTGGTCTTTTAATTTTCAAGAGTCATTCATATATTTGAGAGTTAGAGAGAGGAAGAGGGAGAGAGATCTTCTATCTACTGATTCACCACAACAGCCATCACTGGGCCAGGCTGGAGCTAGGAACCAGGACCTTCATCTGGGTCTTTCACATGGATTGAAAGATCCCTAGCACTTGGGCAGTCTTCTGCTTTTCCCAGCCACTAGCATGGAGCTGGATAGAAATGAAGCTGCTGAGACATGAAACAGTGGTGATGTGGGATACCCATGTTGTAGGCAGATGCCTTACCAGCTACTTCACATTGCCAGTCATCATATGTTTAAACTTGAGTGGCTTGGATGATCAATATGCTGGCATCACTTCCACTTAGATGACAAGGAAATCTTTAATTTTAGATGCATCCTAGAAAGATGAGAGAGGACTATGTTGTCCCACTATTGTGCTATAAATAGAATTACATGAAAATATTCATGAGAAACGACACTGATATAAGTGCTATACACTAGTCTCAAAATTTCTTGTGAATCTTGTTGCATACCAGTTCTACCAAAAAATTCTGAGATTGGAGCTTTAGGAGTATGATCAAAAGGAGTGGAAGAAAAGACACAGGTCTTTCTCAGGCATACCCAAGTTTAGGAATCACTGGGAAGAGTATGTACATTTATGATCAGTTCTAAATTTGCAGAAAAGCATTAAGTATTGGTGTTACAAGAATAGGATTAAGGGGCTAGCACTGTGGCATAGCGAGTAAGGCCACCACTTGCAGTGCCAGCATCCCATATGGGTGATGGTTTGAGTCCCAGCTGATCCACTTCCAATCCAGCTCCTTGCGGTGGCCTGGGAAAGCAGTAGAAGATGGCCCAAGTCCTTGGGCCCCTGCACCCACGTGGGAGACCCAAAAGAAGCTCCTGGCTCCTAGATTTGGATCAGTGCAGCTCTGGCAAATGCAGACAGTTGGGGAGTGAACCAGCAGATGGAAGACCTCTCTTTCTCTCTCTCTCTCTCTCTCTCTCTCTCTCTCTCTCTCTCTCTCTGCCTCTTCTTCTCTCTCTGTGTAACTTTGACTTTCAAATAAATAAATCTTTAAAAAAAGATTAGGATTAATAATAAAGTCTTAATTACTTGCCTTAATAGTGCTTAAGTATAGAGGTTACTAGGGGCCAAATATAAATCCAGATTACTCATGCTGCATTATAGTTTCTCTGATATAAAATATATATATGATATTTCATAATACAATATAATTGAAAACCAACATACAGGCAAAAAACATGTCATACATTTCCTCTTGATCAAAAGGTCCATGGCATATACTCATAACAAAAGACAGGTTGACATTGAATAGAAACATATAGAAAGTTTATTTAATCAAAATTTCATTTGACACAGGAGATTTCAGAACTGAAGATTCAAAGTTCCAGGAAACATCTATTTTTACACTTAGATTCAGTGATGAACTGACAGCTATGTAGTAATGTGATTGGAATAAAAGGGTATCACCTAATGTGATGGACTGAAAGGAAACTCCTAGAAAGGCCTGTCTGGATTCTTTGCCTCTTTGATTCCTTCTGCGTATAGGGCAGACCCTTTCTGAAATGAACGTCTGTGATCTACTGTCAGACATGCTAGGCAGGAGAAATTCTCCATGGCTCTGTCTTACACAGAAAGGTCCAGGGTGAGGGGGAAGGCTATAGTGATATTCCTAGGTTTTATGTTTGTCTAGATGGGAGGAGGTTCTATTTTCATGAACTGCCTTGAGAAAGAGGCCTTCAGCTTACAGGGCTTGGCCTGCAGGAGAGAGGATAGGAGAAAGTCAAAGACTCTGCTTCTGAGTCCTTCCAATGTCTTTCCCTTCACGGGACTCGGCAAGTCAAAACACCATACCTCAGTGTATCATTCGCTAATCTCCGAAACCAACCAGCATCTTCCTGTCCTCCCGCCCATATTTTGGTTTTTAAAACATATTTTCCCACAGACTTCTATAACATGAAGGAGAGTTGGCAGAATGGCAGACTTGACTCAAGAGAGGACGTTGAAACTTAGATTCCAAGTACGTGCAATTTATAGGTAAACCAAAAGCAAAAATCGGAAAATTTGGCACCGGAGTATCTCTTTAAATTCCCTTGTTATCAAAGATTGACTTTGTGAGGTTGAATGTGTTTCCCTAATATGAGTAAGAAACATATGGAACTTTCTCTGCTTTTTGCCAGAGTATGAAGGATCTGCTCTTGTGAAGGAAAATTTGAAATAAGTATTAGGAATAAGTAAAGATGGATGCCACAAGAAAGAACATGTGTTCCTCATTGGCAGCATCTCTGAACCTACAAAAGAGTTATTGAAAAATGTTGAAATACAGAAGCATATTAAGTAGAATATTATTTTGATTATTGTAGTTGTTTTCTATTTCGTTTAGTTTGGAAAGTATATGGTAAGACATTACCACTTTTAAACTTGTGGTATTTCTTTATCATTATCACATTTTAAGATTTACCATGAGATGCCAGACATACTTTTCAAATAAGTTTGGTTTCAGACGCATCTTTGAAGGACATTTGCTAAAATGGGGATCCAGAGAGTGGTAGCAAAACCATAACTTTCGATCTCTTGTTGAAAGCACCACCTACTGGGTAGTAAAAATAGCTACTACATTTAACATTTCTGATCACATGAAAGTCAACAGATAAAATCTGAATCAATGGGAAACTAAAATGCACACAGAATTCTGTTTATAGAGGCAGATACCATCTTTAATGGGACTGTATTTTTATGTAAACAAATTTGAAAAAGAAAATAGTACATTATCCAAAAACTAGCCTTTGGTATCTGGTCATAAACCTCAGATGAATGCTCATAAACAGTATAAGTATGTATAGTTGTAGTACAAAACGTTGAGGAAAATACCTTGGTAAATTCACAGACAATTCTATAAATAAATCCAATAATTCTTGAACAATTTTCAAAATGACAACAAAATAGTTCTATTTCCTAGCTAGCAAGCATCTGATCCCCAAGTCACACCATTTATGCCTTGTATAAATTTAGAGAAAGACAGTGAAGGAGGTATTTTCTAGAAAATTTTGATAAAAATGAAGAAAATGTTTTACAGAATTCTTTATTTTTTATTTTATTTTTTAACTTTTATTTAATGAATATAAATTTCCAATGTACAGTTTATGTATTACAATGGCTTCCCCCTCCCATAAATTCACTCCCACCCGCAACCCTCCCCTCTCCCGCTCCCTCTGGCCTTCCATTCACATCAAGATTCATTTTCAATTCTCTTTATATACAGAAGATCAATTTAGTATATATTAAGTAAAGATTTCAACAGTTTACACCCACATAGAAACACAAAGTGAAACATACTGTTTGAGTACTAGTTATAGCATTAAATCACAATATACAGCACATTAAGGACAGAGATCCCACATGAGGAGCAAGAGAACAGTGACTCCTGTGGTTGACCAAACAAATTGACACTCTAGTTTATAGCACCAGTAACCACCCTAGGCTGTCATCATGAGTTGCCAAGGCTATGGAAGCCTTCCAAGTTTGCCAAATCTGATCATATTTAGACAAGGTCATAAAAGACAGGGTGAAGATAGTAACCAATGATCCTAAGAGTGGCATTAACCAGGTCTGAACAATTATACAGCATTAAATGGGGAAGAGGACCATCAGTACACACAGGTTGGGAGTGGAGCCATTGGTGGTAGAGTAGAGGTTATGATTACGAAGAAATGAGGCCCAAGTGCGCTAGACAGGGTCTAGAACAAAGGACAGAGTCATTATTAGAGGAGCTAAGAAAGGTGCTGTCTAAGCTACAATTAAGTTTTCTGATTGAGAGGCAAATAGAACCTGACAGAAGGGGCTTGATAATAATCTGTTGGGCTTTAGGCCTTGTAAGTTAAGAGGCCCAGACCTATCTATCTCTTCACATGGGATACATCCTAAGGGAAGTGTGAACCTCCTGGGGGAAGGCACTCTGTTGACTTTCATTACTGAGCTGGCCAGGTAAAGGCAGATGGCATCTCTAACAAGAAATTTACAGTTCTGCCTGCAATGTTGCTGACCCTACTTGACCATCCCCTCAGCTGCAGTGGTCACTTTGGAAGTTGGGCTGAGTGAAGGGCTTTTCAGCTTAGAGCCAATAAGATCTGTGGCTCTGACCTGGGCATCCTTCGACTCCAGGGCAGGTCCATTTCCAGTGATCCAACTCTTGGCAGAGCTGCCAGGGCTCTTCACAAGCTGACTTCTGCTGAAGCCCAGGCTTACCACATTGAAAGCCACTGCAGTGGACTGGCCTGTTGGGTCTCCTTGAGGGCAGATCACTGTACAGATCAGCCATTAATAGGCCTGCCACCCATTGCTTCTGATGCCGAGCTTTCTTTTCCTCCTGGTTTGTGTTAAAACAGACCAGAGGATGCAAGTCAAGGGAGTGCCCAAGTCCCATCTCTAATCTTCGGTGGCCTGAACTACAAGTCTATAGTCACAGGCATGTTCTGTAGTAGTTTTCCTAAGGTAGACAATGCCCATGAGGAAAATTATATTCTCACTTTAAAACTTTCTTTCCCTTTGGTCTGAAAGTGAGGTTTTTTCTACTTACTGTATACTTCGCTGATGGCAAAGTAAATCTAGCTATGAGATTATTATTTAAGCTCTTATTTGGCTATGCTATTACAGAAAAATGTTAGCCATCTCTTTTGTAAGGTCTAAAGATTAAATTGTGCGTCCTACAGATTCCTTCATAATAGAATTAGTTTCCTACCTTGAAGAGAATAGAGAAATGAAAGAACAAGTTGGGCTTAGAATAGAGAAATGAGGGAGCAAGTCCTAGATCGCTTGCTGACAATAGCAATATCACATGAATACTTAGCAAACCATTTCAACCATTAGATAACAACTTAAGAAAACATTTACCAGAAGGTCCAATGCCTTCTATAAATTTTAAGAATCATGTATTTGAAAACACCTCTTAAATATCTAACATGGTGTAGTTTGTTTAGCCAGTAAACTTAAGCACAACCATCTAAAATGTTTTTAGTTTCTTTCTACCAACAAGTCTAAAACATATGATACACAGATTCAGGTCACACAAATTAAAATGTATCTTTGGTTGATTTTAGCAGCTTAAATTTATGGACAATCTTATCTATAAGCCATTTAAAATAAAACTCTTAATAAAATTTCCCCATGTGGACATACAATATGTACACACATATAACATAGCATAATAGACCAATATAGCAATTTTAGTAATAGCTTTTAAAATCTTTAACTCTTTTTGTAGACTGCCAATTGATTTGAATTGCTCTTTGTTTTTAGTAACCTCAGTTAACCATACTTTCTCTCACTTGGTACTGTTAATACATTATTGGCTTCATCTGTTTACAGAGCTATCCCAAATTACTAAATATAATAGAATTGGCTGGAAAAAGTCCATAGGAACCTATAGGAGGACAGCTAAACACAGAACCAACAATGCTTTAGTTTTATGAGCAGCAAATCATATATAACTGTGGATGACAAAAGACTTTAAGTTGCCATGTTTAAAATTATAAACTCATCAACCAACAAGAGGTACTTGCTTACTTCACAGTATTTTTGAAAGCACCTGTAGGATTTTACAAGTATTTAACCCTTTAGGCCTCTGGGGCTTTCTCATTAAGATAACTATCATGTCTAGTAACACAAGATCATTAGACTTTTTAATTCTCAAACATTTGTATTAATAGCATTTTCCATTATAGAAACTTAAAATTTAGTACCACGCCACATCTTGACAGTACTTCTAATATAATCCAAATAGCCTGATTAGTTGGTGTCTCTATAAGATGAGAGATATAGGTCCTTCGATTTTTTCAGTTGAGCCCAAACTGGAAAAACCAAAGTCCAAGATTTACTGGAAATTTTAGACTCCAGGTTGTTTGGAACTTTGATTTTTTGAATGCCTGTCAAGAATGCCAAGAAGGCTCAAAATCCAAAATATCTGGTTGAAATGATTCCTTAAAATCATGACATAACATAGACCAAATTTGATAATTGTTACAAGGTGATTATTCAAATCTTTGAAAATAAGCACATATTTAAATAACCCATAGCTCTTAATAAAAATTCAGCTGTTTTTGAAAAATTAGAATTTTTTTTTGACAGGCAGAGTGGACAGTAGAGGGAGAGATAGAGAGAAAGGTCTTCCTTTGCCATTGGTTCACCCTCCAATGGCTGCCATGGCTGGCGCGCTACGGCCGGCGCACCGCGCTGATCCCATGGCAGGAGCCAGGTGCTTCTCCTGGTCTCCCATGGGGTGCAGGGCCCAAGCACTTGGGCCATCCTCCACTGCACTCCCTGGCCACAGCAGAGAGCTGGCCTGGAAGAGGGGCAACCGGGACAGGATCGGTGCCCCGACCGGGACTAGAACCCGGTGTGCCGGCGCCGCAAGGCGGAGGATTAGCCTGTTAAGCCATGGCGCCAGCTAAAAATTAGAATTTAACAGACATCAAGATAACATAATAGATTACTTTAACACATTGCTTTAACAGAGAATCAGATTTTAGTTTTATGTCAAAGAGAAATTGAGCTTCCTGTGATCTTTTGCTGTGAGGTTTCCTTCCTTTACCTTCTTTAATATTGATGACCATGTTTCTATGTTTCTGTGTGTAACACATCTTTAAGCATCTTTCGCAGGGCAGGACGAGCAACAACAAATTCTTTAAATTTCTGTTTGCTATGAAAAGTCTTAATTTCACCTTCATTCACAATTGAGAGCTTTGCAGGATATAATATTCTGGGCTGGCAGTTTTTCTCTCTTAGTACCTTGGCTATGTCTTGCCATTCCCTTCTAGCTTGTAGGGTTTCTGATGAGAAGTCTTCTGTCAGTCTACTTGGAGATCCTCTGAGAGTAATCTGACGTTTCTCTCTTGCACATTTTGGAATCTTTTCTTTATGTTTCACTGTGGTGAGTTTGATTACAACATGTCGTGGTGAGGATCTCTTTTGGTCATGTTTATTAGGGGTTCCATAAGCTTCGTACTAAGATGCCTCTGTACTTCTCCAAACTTGGGAAATCTTCTGCTAGTATCTCACTAAAAAGGCCTTCTAATCCTTTCTCCCTTTCCATGCCTTCAGGAACTCCTAGAACCCGAATGTTGGGTTTTTTAATAGTATCCTGTAGATTCCCGACAATATTTTTTAGATTTCTAATTTCTTCTTCTTTTCTTTGGTTTGCCTGTTTCCTTTCCTGTTCTCTGTCTTCTAAGTCCGATATTCTCTCTTCTGCTTCACCCATTCTGTTTTTAAGGCTCTCTAATGTGTTTGTCATTTGATCTATTGAATTCTTCATTTCATTATGATTTCTTGTCACTATCACAGTTTCTTGTTCCACTAGTTGTTTCATTTCATTTTGATTCCTCCTTAATATTTCACTTTCATGAGAGAGATTTTCTATCTTGTCCATGAAGGATTTCTGTAGTTCAAGAATTTGTTTTTGAGAACTTCTTAATGTTCTTATCAATTTTTTGAGATCCGCTTCTTGCATTTCTCCTATCTCATCATCTTCATAATCTTGAATTGGGGTGTCTTTTTCATTTGGGGGCATCATAGTGTCTTCCTTGTTCTTGTTACCTCGGTTTTTGCGTTTGTTGTTTGGCATGTTGGAGATATTTGGTTTTTTCACTGTGGTGTTTTTTCTTGTTATACTGTGGCTCTATGTTAAGTGGACTGTCTGCTTTTGATGGAGCCTTAGAGGCTTGAGATGAGTGTGGCGTGAGAGCTCTGTTTGGCTCCTCAGGGTTGAGGGTGTGCCAAAAGTGACACTCCAAGGTTAGGTGTGGTAAATCTCTGTTTTACAGAATTCTACATCTCCTTTTACTGTTGCTAAGAGTTGAAAGGCTCCCACACTCCCAAATCAATCTGGAAAATGAAGATATATCACAAATATATTGTGAAATGAACATTTTAATGTGAAATGTGGATCTGCAGTTGATAAAATTTGAAGACTTTTGATATTAAATAAAATCTTATTGTCAGTTTTCTCTCTATAACCAAGCAAAAAACATTTTAAACTATAAATTAATACTTAGTTTGTTACTTATCAAGACTAATCCTATTGCTGTTTTGATTCCAATAGATTGTGAAACTGTGGTGGGATATCTAAGCATCACTGAGCCAGAGACAAGGGAAACAACTTACCAATTAGTATTTATTTTGCACTCAGAAGCAATTTATCTTTACAATGTCCAGATTATAAGACCATGAAGTTTTGTTTTGAACATAGAGGGACTGCAGTATTATTCAGAATAATAATACCGTGTTGCATTATTCAGAATCTCTCATCTCTTCCTCTTTCTTTTGTCCTTTCTCTCCTAGTCCTGTATAGTTAAAAAAAAGTGAAAGGAAAATCATACAAATAAACAACCAAGATATAAATATGTCTCATGGCTTTTCTCATTTGTGCATGTATGAAATGGCTCCTTGAAGTTTAGGTGACATCAATACAAAATGCACACTGAAACAGGTTGTCTAGTTTTTCCACTTCTTTCAGTGTTTCCTCCTGAGGGAAAGCCATTCTCTAGCTTATTTCTCATTGGAATCTCACTACTGATTTAGATAATGCCTGAAGCGTGAAATCCTCACAGAAGTCTTAGAATAAATACTCCTATTCTCTCCTTCCTGAATCCCTCTTTATTCAGCAGAAGCACACACTTCCAATTTTCCATCCATCCCTTTTGTCAAGACGTTTCCTTTAATCTCACTTCAAAAAACTGAATTTCTTGGAGCTTCCCATGATGAACTGTAAACTGTTTCCCAGATGATCTTACCCATTTTTATGACTGTTAATAGCACTTCTGAATTACAATCCCCAAGGCATGTTTCTACACCGTTCCTGTCAGTGACCTCAGACACTTACATACAACAGTACGATGGGTGTTCAAATTTTTCAACTTTTGTGAGCATTTAATACAAAGCTTTCCATTTTCCCCACAGCCTTGCCTCTGTCTCATTCTCTTCACTTAATTTTCTGTCCCCATTCAGTCTGTCTCCATAAGTGACCCCTATGCACTGGAAGGTTCAGAGAGAAAGTCAAGGTATTATACTAGCTACCGCCACCTTGCTGGTGCCTACCAAGCCATCACCAGACCCCCAAGAGTCTACATCCAAAATGCTTCAGTGTTTCTTTTCTCCTTTCCTATTGTATCCTCCCTAATTCAAACCCTCAATTGCCCAGTAAGTATTTGTTTAATATGTTATATATGACCAAATGAATTTGGTTGTTGAATTTCCTTGTAGTAATGCTAATGCTTTCCTTCCTTATATACATAATTCACTGCATTTATTATGACATATTTTGTCCTGAAATACACTGCCTTATTCCCTCTAATTTTTCTGGTTTTATCTGTTTTCTTATTCTTCAATGATTAATCTCTTCATATTCAGCATTCAAATCCTATTCTGAAATAATTGGTATTTTAATTATTTTTAAAGATTTATTTATTTGTTTGGAAGGCAGTGTTAGAGAGAGAGAGAGAGAGAGAGAGACAGAGAGAGAGATCTTCATTTGCTAGCTCATCCCCTAGATGGAGCAGGCCAAAGCCTGGAGCCAGGAACGTCATCCAGTTCTCACATGTGGCTATCATGGGCCAAACATCTGGGCCACCTTCTGCTAGTTTTCCCAGAAGGTGTTCCAGAGAGCTGGATCAGAAGCAGAGCAGCAGGACATGAACTGGCACCTGTATCTGATGCCAGTGTTGTAGTCACTGGTTTTATCTGCTGTGCCACAATGCTGGCCCACACTGAATTATTTTAAGTATTTAGTGAGGTGAAATAAACTTAGTTGTTGAAATAAAACTCAAAACAGAGGTAAGATAACTTATTAGCTTTCACAGACCTGCTTGCCATTCATTACTCAGAGACTGCTGTTATCAAACCTGACTTTTGTGACTTTAAGTCCTGATTTTGTGACTTTTCCTTACTTTAGTGTTCATTTTCATCAGCTGTTAATGCAACATGAAAAAAAATTAGTTTTATCTATTATGATCTATAAATGACTGGAATCATACTGTATACATTCCTTTTTCATTTGTTTAATTCAAAATTGTATTGAAGATTTATCTGTTTCATTCATTCAGCATTATTTCTATTTCATTAGAAATTCCACTGGAATAATGTAATGGTAATATATTTAGCTTTGTAAATTTTATGACTCCTTTGGGTCATTCTATTTTTAATTATTGAAAATGTTGCCATATACAGCCGGCGCTGCAGCTCACTAGGCTAATCCTCCGCCTTGCGGCACCGACACTCCGGGTTCTAGTCCCGGTCGGGGCACCGGATTCTGTCCCGGTTGCCCCTCTTCCAGGCCAGCTCTCTGCTATGGCCCGGGAGTGCAGTGGAGGATGGCCCAAGTGCTTGGGCCCTGCACCCCATGGGAGACCAGGAGAAGCACCTGGCTCCTGCCATGGGATCAGCGCGGTACGCCGGCCGCAGCGCGCCAGCCGCTGCGGCCATTGGAGGGTGAACCAATGGCAAAAAGGAAGACCTTTCTCTTTGTCTCTCTCTCTCACTGTCCACTCTGCCTGTAAAAAAAAAATGTTGCCATATATATATCCTTAGAAATGCTCTGAGATACATATACATGAGTTTTCTCTAGATTTTAGGAGATTTAGAATTCGTTTTATTTAAAGAACCCAAACTTTTTTCCACTTTTCTCTCTGTCCATAAGTAAGAAGTTCTCCATAACATATGTCATTTAGTACAAGGAGTCTTCATAAATGCATTTTTTAAGTTTTATTAATTTATTTGAGTTACACAGAGAAAGAGGGGTGGAGGGAGAGAGAGAGAGAAAGAGAGAAAGTGAAAGGTCTTCCATCCACTGGTTCACTCCCCAATTTGCTGCGATGGCAGGAGCTGTGCTGATCTGAAGCCAGGAGCCAGGAGCTTCTTCCTTATCTCCCACGCAGGCACAGGGGCTCAAGGACTTGGGCCATCTTTCACTGCTTTCCCAGGCTATAGCAGAGAGCTGGATCAGAAGCAGAGCAGCCAGGACTCCAACTGGCACCCATATGGGATGCCGGCACTGCAGGCATGGCTTTACCTGCTATGCCACATTGCAAGACACCAAAAAAATTCATTTTTGTTAAGTCAATATTTCTAGTAGTATCTCAGATATTTTTACTGGCATTTTATAATTATTAAAGATAATTGTTGATTCCATCATCTTATAAAGTACCTATAAATATCTCCTCCATATATTTAAGGGTTTTGATATTTTTGGGTATTTTCTGATATTTTCTTATTGATACATTGATATTTTTAATATATTATGAAGTTCTCTTCTTCAGTAATGTGTAGCCATACTGTCTCATCAGTGTACTGCCTCTTTTCTATGAGATGACTTTGGACTAATTAATTAATCTTGATTCTAATTGTATTAGCACTTGCTGTGTATTGTTTATGAAACTTTCTCTTATTAATAAATGCGTTCTGTCATAGGTTTAAAACTGTTTATAGTTTTGTGGTTTTAAATAAATGTTTTTAATCCAACTGGAATTCATTTATATATGTGGTATAAGGTGGGAATCCTATTTTCTATTTTTTTGTGTGAATTCAAAATTATCTTAGACCATTTATTTAAAGGTCTGGATTTTCATTATTAAGGAGCAATGATATCTCTGTCATATACCAAGTGTGAGGTGGAAAATACTTATTTAACCTAAACATGACTTTTGACATAATGCTTTTGATTAACAGCACTATTGTTGCTAATGACTTATTAATACCATCTGCTATAGCTCATTAATAGAAACTCAAATTTAAATTTTTATATGGAAGGTTATTAGGAAGTCTGTTAAATATAAAACGTGCTATGAAATATCATTCTGTATAAGCAGAATAGAGGTGATAAGGTATAGTCAGCAGATAAATGAATCATAATTTAGAAGCTCTGGTTCTTAACTCACTTTTATCCTGGCTAATTATATAATCACATTAAAATCATTTAACCTCAATGAGCCTTAATTTTTGTGCCTGAAACTGCATGAATTTATACCAGCCCCATCTCCCTCAAGCAGAATCTAATAATTAAATGAGATAAGAATGTGGACAATTATCAATGTGTGAGGCTTTATTAGTATTAACAGTAAGAGCTACCTTTATTGCTGATTACCAGATGTGTGCTAAGGGATTTTATGCATTATTTTTGAATATTCAATAACATACCAAATATGCCTTATTGCTGCCATTTTATGATTGAGCCATCTAAGAGTGCTTTGCCTAACCCAAATTACAGAAGAGAATAAAGACCCCACTTATCTGAATCCAGTCCATGTTCTTAAACATTTTGTGCTAGATTCAGTCATGTCTAATTGCAGTACAATTTGTAGGACACAAACCTTTCAAAGATAGTTTGGAAAGGATGTATTTTATATGATTTTATTATATATTTTTGGTTACAGAATTGAAATTACACCATTGTGCTTACATGATCAGATACATGCTCAGATATTTTAAATGTATACATCCTGAACACATGTGATAGTATAGGTTTGTTTTTTTTTAAAGTTTTTATTTAATGAATACAGATTTCCAAAGTACAGTTTATGGATTACAATGGCTTCCCCCCAGCCAAAACTTCCCTCCCACCTGCAACCCTCCCCTTTCTTCTCTCTCTCCCCTTCCATTCACATCAAGATTCATTTTCAATTTTCTCTCTCTTTTTTTTTTTTTTGGTTTTAGTCCTCTTTTTTTTATTTTTTTATTTCATAAATGTGAATTTACAAAGTGCAACTTTAGTATTGTTGTGGCTCCCCCCCCAACCTCCCTCCCTCCCATGGACCTCCCCTCTTCCTCTTCCTCTCCCATCCCACCCTTTATCAAGTTTCATTTTTAATTACCTTCATATACTGAAGATCAACTTAGTATACACTAAGCAAGGATTTCAACAGGCTGCACTCACACAACTGCACAAGGTATAGGGTATTGTTCCACTAGTAGTGTTTTTAAGTTTCATAGTAAAACACATTAAGGACAGAGATCCTATGTGGGGAGCATGTACCCAGTGACTCCTGTTGTTGATTTAACAATTGGCACTCTTATTTATGACATGAGCAATCACCCGAGACTCTTGCTATGAGCTGTCTAGGCTATGGAAGCCCCTTGAGTTCACTGACTCTGAACTTGTTTAGTCAAGGCCGTATCACAGTGGAGGTTCCTTCCTCCCTTCAGAGAAAGGCGCCTCTCTCCTTGATGGCCTGTTCCTTCTGCTGGGGTCTTGCTCACCAGGATCTTTCATTTAGATTGTTTTTTGCCACCGTGTCATGTCTTTCCATGCCTGTGAGACTCTCATGGACCTTTTAGCCAGATCTGAATGTCCCAAGGGTTGATTCTGAGTCAGGAGTCCTGTTTTGGGCATTTGCCATTCTATGAGTCTGCTGTGTGTCCTGCTTCCCCCGCAGGATCATTCTCTCCCTTTTAATTCTATCCTTCATTATTTGCTTACACTGGTCTTATTTGTGAAATCTCTTCGACACATACCTTATGTTTTTGATCGGTTGTGTATTTATACTTATCACTTTACCAAGTGCACTGGCATTGGTACCTGCTTCCTTGGTAAGATTGATTTGAAATCCCCTGGCACATATCTAGTTCCACCATTGGAGATAAGTCCGAGTGAGCATGTGCCAACCTATATATCTTCTCCCTCTCTTATTCCCACTCCTATGTTTAACATAGATCACTTTTATGTTAATATTAAATACCTAAGAATTGTGCATTGATTACAGAGTTCAACCAGTGGTCTTATGTAGAACAAACAGAGCAACAACAACAACCACCACCACAACAAAAATACTAAAAGGAATAAAATAGTAAGTTGTTCCTCAACAGTCTAGACAAGAGCTGATCCTGTCATTGTCTAGTATAGTTTACATATTAATTAATTCAACAAGGATTTCTTTTGAGCATTTCTACATGAACTATGACACCAATTAAGATTGAACTGAGGGTTAAAACCACATCCTTGTTCTAAGATCGGTCTGTCAAGAAATGAGATGCATTTGTGTATTCAATTTAGCATAATATAATCAAATGCCCTTGTAATATCACTCATTTCTTAATTTGGTCTCAGATAATATGGATAAATTATCATAGGCCCTAAAATAATGTTCTTCTTACATATCATTTCTAAAAAACATAGAAGTGTTAGATACTATACACATTTTCCAGATACACACTTGATTTTACATTTTAGAACATATGCAATACTCTAAAAGTACTCCTCAAAAAATGCATAATGAACATGATCACTCTATGAATTTCCTGTTGGTTAAAGATAAACCCACTGAAAGATTTCACAGTTTTATTTCTGATCTATTTGAAGTCTCTCAATTATGTATTATATATATATATTATTTCATATGTATTATATACATATAAATATCCGACATCTCCTAAAAGAGTAGGATTCTCACAGGCAGAAACTTGTTTTGTTTGTTTATGACTCCAAGGTAGCTCTTTCCTCTAAATTTGACATGAATAGTATTTATACTTCATTTTCTAAAGATGTATTTTTATTTATTCAAAAGACAGAGAAGGAGAAAGGTCTTCATTTACTGGTTCACTCTTCAAAAGCAAAGGCTGAGGCTGGGCAAGGCTGAAGCCAGGAGCCAGGAGCTTCCTCCAGGTCTTCTATGTGGGTGCAGGGCCCAAGAACTTGGGCCACCTGCTGCTGCTTTCCCAAATCATTAGCAGGGAGCTGGATCTCAAGTAGAGCAGCCCATCCAGGACTCTAACCAGCGTCTCAGTGGCATACTGGTGCTTCAGGTGGTGGCTTAACCTGCCAAGCCACAGCACCTGCCTGGTTATACTTCATTTTGAATGTGTGAGACAGGCTCAAAGCAAAATTCTCTTTTCTGTGAATTTTAAGTAATCCCTTACATTTCAAATAACTACTGGAATGCAAATGAACGGAACCCTAAAGAAAGAAATTGAAAGTAAAGAGTTGTACATAAACAAAGAAATTGAAACATAAACGGGAGACATTTTCTTTCCCATATTAAATAAAGATAGAAGAAGAAATTCAAAACCTAGAAGGCTGTCATCGTATCAGTGTTGTCAGTTACTTTTTGTGTCATATGAGGAGGACATATGTAGACTTATCAATAAAAGGAATATGAAAGAAACAGAAAGCACAAAATGTGTGCCTGAGATAAACTGTCATTATTTTTGACTCATGTAAAAGCTAGCAACATGCTGTAACAGGGTGGAACACTGGATATTGCTTGTTTTGAAATATGAATGTGTTTCTAATAAGATTGCAGTTTCCATGGTGTTAACAATCCAATTTGCTTATTTTCTAAATCACACATCTTATTAAGTCCTGTATTAATTATTGCTAAAGATAGCGTGGATCAGCAACTAATTTGTTCTTCAGATCATCCCACTAATATCAAGCATTAGCTTCACATCCTGATTGATGGATAATGTCAGTAAAAAAATTCCCTCTACATTATCAGCCATCATTTCCTGCAAAATATATTTACCAAAATTTAAACTTTAAATATTGTACACTATTTAGAGAAACCATGGTAATCATACAATAGCTTTCCCTTATCCAGGACTCAAAGGGAATGTCTGAAAAATCATATGGTACTAAACTATATACACACTATGTTTTATATGTTTATATATATATATATATATACACATTATAAAGTTTATAAATTGGGCATGATAGGAGATTGATAAATAACAGTAAAATAGAATGATTTAACAATATACCTTTTCATTCTTCAAAATTTCATAGATTTGTTCTTTCTGTAGATCTTAGCATTTTCAGCATATGATTTTTTTACAATTTATATAAAAAGAGGAACAGACAGAGAGATCTTCCATCTGCTGGTTCACTTCCCAGATGGCTGCAATGGACAGAGCTGGGCCAAGCAGAAGCCAGGAGCTTCTTTGAGGTCTCTCACAGGGTGATTGGACCCAATCACTTGGGCCATTTCTGCTGCTATTCCAGGCGATTAGTGGAGAGTTGGATTGGAAGATGAATAGCAGCAAGATGGGGCTGGTGCCAGGGCTCACTAGGCTAATTGTCCGCCTGCGGTGCTGGCACACCGGGTTCTAGGCAAAGTGAAATGGACACTATGAGAAACAGTGACTCGATCAGCTCTTGTCCTGACTGTTGATGTACAATGTAATACTTTATCTATTTTAATATTTTATTTTTGTTCTAGTACTACTGGTTGAACTCTGTAATTAACACACATTTATTCTTAGGTGTTTAAATTTTAACTGAAAAGTGATCCCTATTAAATATAAGAGTGGGAATAAGAGAGGGAGGAGATGTACAATTTGGGACATGCTCAATCAGACTTGCCCCAAATGGTAGAGTTAGAAATGTGCAAAGGGATTCCAATACAATCCCATCAAGGTGGCATGTACCAATGCCATCTCACTAGTCCAAGTGATCATCTTCAGTTCACAATTAATCACACTGATAGGTCTAAGAGTCAAAGGGATCACACAAACAAGACTAGTGTCTGCTAATACTAACTGACAGAATCAAAAAGGGAGAGAACGATCCATCATGGGAAGCGGGATACACAGCAGACTCATAGAATGGCAGAAGTCCTAAATAGCACTCTGGCCTCAGAATCAGCCCTTACGGCATTCGGATCTGGCTGAAGAGCCCATGAGAGTATTTTAGGCATGGGAAACCAAGACACTCTGGCAAAAATAAATAAATAAATAAATAAATAATAAAATAAAATAAAATAGATGACCTAAATGAAAGAGCTCTGCGAGTAAGATCCCAGTGGAAAGAACGGGGCCATCAAAGAAGGAGGTACCTTTCTCTGAAGGGAGGAGAGAACTTCCACTTTGACTATGACCCTGTCGGAATAAGATCGAAGTCGGCGAACTCAAAAGGCTTCCACAGCCTTGGCAACTCATGACTAGAGCCTAGGGAGATTACTGACGCCATAAGCAAGAGTGTCAAATTGTTAATTCAACAACAGGAGTCACTGTGTACTTACTTCTCAGGTGGGATCTGTCCTTAATGTGTTGTCCAATGTAAAGTAATGCTATAACTAGTACTGAAACAGTATTTTACACTTTGTGTTTCTGTGTGGGTGCAAACTGATGAAATCTTTACTTAGTATATACTGAATCGATCTTCTGTATATAAAGATAATTGAAAATGAATCTTGATGTGAATGGAATGGGAGAGGGAGCGGGAAATGGGGGCGTGCGAGTGGGAGGGAAATTATGGGGGGGGGTGGAAAGCCATTGTAATCCATAAACTGTACTTTGGAAATTTATATTTACTAAATAAAAATAGCAGCAAGATGAACTAGCACCCATATGGGATGCCAGAGCCATAGCCAGAGGCTTAACCTACTATGCCACTGTGCCAACCCCAGTGTATGACTTTTTAATTTCCTTATTAACTTGAGAAATTTCACTTCTTTTCATAAAGGAAGCACTTCATAGCTTCTCTCTGGCCAAATCAAAATTTCAGGATCACCATTCTTGCAGTTTGGGGCCATTATGAAGTAAAATATGGGTTGTATGAACAAGATCACTATGATACTTATAGCCAAGTCAGCTACTATGTGATCAATGGATAGACAGTGTGTACATCTTGAGTGTGTTTCACAAAGGGGTTTGATTTCCAAGTAGATACAGTGGGAATGTGTATGTTCATCATGCTATTCGGAAGAGTAAATAATTTAAAATTTAAGAATCATTTGTTTCTGTAATTTTCCATTTAACATTTTCAGAGTTAAGTTGACCACAGGTAATTGACCATAGGAAACAAAACCATGAATAAGTGTGGGCTCTATATATGAAAAAATTCCCTTCATAAAATGGATAACAAAAGTGAGGTACTCAATAATTATATTCAGTAGCCTACCCTAACGAGCGGAACATCTTCAAGCATTACTTGTAGCATATTTGTGTATTTGAGAGGGACACCAGTTATAACAGGACTGTTTATTTAAGTATACAGTTAGTGGATACCTGGTGCTGCTGTGATTAAAATTATAATCTACTCATTTAGGCTTACTGCAACCAAAAAAAGGTATGTTGATTGTTGACTATCTGGAATGTACCATTTTATGGGTATTTGTATAATCATTTGATCATTAAAGCAACCTTATATACTTGAGTAGCATTAATGCTTTTAAAGGAAAATTTTGAAATGTAGCATTTCTGTTAGTAGTGAGAGAATTATTCAGTGTTTTTTATTACAATCCTATTAATCAGCTGACCATCAGCCTCAAACATTCATTTGGCATAAAAAATTAAAATCACATGACTGATGGCACTTAAAAATATGTTTATAAGCATTTATTTTCTTGAGGATTAATAGTAAATTTTCAGAAATAATCAGTGCTTCCTCACTTGATGAAATGCTGTCTATAATTGGTCACAGAGCAAAGTTGCTAGTCTTCTTCAAGAAGACTTTCTGGTAATTTTTATTACTGGCCAAACAGATTAACAACCATATGGGATTGGCTTCTGGATGGGGTAGAATCTTGGTAGTCACATGGAGAAACACATGACCTAGAAAAATCTTTGTCATAGCAAATATTATAGTCTTCATTTCAGGGATAAAAAACAGAACAGGAAATAAGAAGAATCATTGTAAAGGGTATGTTGTACAGGGATATATTAAATAGGCACTTGGGCTTCTTGGGTACTACCAGGAGAAAGCACCTAAACTGGTAGATTTATTGTTCTTTGGTTAGCTATGTTTGCTACTTGCCTTAATATAATGAAAGATAAGATATGTTAAGCATGATGAATATGCTCACTTATATTTCCTGTGTCATCATGGGGCTCATAATGAGACTACATGAAAACACTTCTTTATCCATACTGAGGTCTATTTGCAAAAGACTATCTGCTAAAAGAACAAATAATTTGATTATTTTTATATGGGACAAGGGGAAAAGGATATAGTAAATAGTTGACTCTTCCACTAAAAAGAGTGGAAATATTTGGGTAGGTGAGAAAATAGAAACAAAAGTCATTTAAATTGAAAATAAGCAAACAAGAAAAGGTAAAGTAATAAATATTCAGTGAAGTTTCAAATTTAATCTTTCTGTAATGCATAAATTATACTGGACAGAATTAAATGTCTTTTTTTAAAGATTTATTTTTTTGAAAGGCAGAAGATCTAATGATCTGTAATTTCTTTAAAATTTACATGGGTGAAATGTTAATTTTTCCATTCAATTATTGTATAGCTATTGTCTATATTCCCAGTAAAATAGAGTATTTTTCCTTTTTAACTTTTAAACTTCTTATTTATTTGTTTATTTAGTTAAGAGGCAGAGATACAGAAGAAAGAGGGAAAGAGAGAGAGAGAGAGAGAGAGAGAGAGAGAGAGAGAGAGAGAGGTCTTAGATTCACTGATTCACTCCCCAAATGGCCGCAACAGCTGGAGCTGGGCAAATTCAAAGGCAAGAGCCAGGAGCTTCTTCCAGGTCCCCCACTCAGGGACAGGGGTCTCAAGTACCTGGGCCATCATCTCAAGGCCCTCCCAAGTGCACCAGCAGGGATCTGTATTGGAAGTGCAGCAGCCAAGACTCCAACCTCTGCCCTTATGGGATGCAGTGCCACAGGCAGGGGCCCAACCTTCTATGCCACAGCAACAGCCCAATGTTAAACTTCTTATTTAGTGACGTATTAAGCCTTTATAATTTAATGTAAATTTAAAATATGTTATTTCAAAAACTGGAGGGGAAAATGGGAAGGAGACAGGGAAAAGGGGTAGCGAAGATGAGGGATGGAATATCACTGTTCTTAGAACACTGTCTTGGGGCTGGCACTGTGGCACAGCAGGTTAAAGCCCTTGCCTGAAGCGCCGGCATCCCATATGGGCGCCAGTTCTAATCCTGGCTGCTCCTCTTCTGCTATGGCCTCGGAAAACAGTATAAGAGCCTCTGCTCCCACATGGGAGACCCAGAAGAAGCTCCTGGATCCTGGGTTTGGATTGGCGCAGCTCCAGCTTTTGCAGCCATCTGGGGAGTGAATCAGCAGATGGAAGACCTCTCTCTCTATCTCTACCTCTTTCTGTAACTCTGTCTTCCAAATAAATAAAATAAATCTTTTTTAAAAAACGCACTGTCTACAAAGCACATTGAATCTGTTAAAAACTAATTAAATTTTTTTTTTAATTTAAAAAATTTTAAGAAACAATTGCTAGAATATTTGGTGACTGACTGAATTAAAAAATAAGTAGACAATAAGATTACAAAGCCTAAAAAAATAAAGGATAAAAAGAGCTAAAGTGAGAGAGAGAGAGATGGAGGGGGAGAAAGAGAGAGAAGAGCTCTAGTTCCCTCCCCAAATGGCAGCAATGGCTGGGCCTGGAGCTGTATTTGATTATATTTGATCTTTGATTATACACAGAAGACCAACGCTATACTAAGTAAAGAGTTCAACATTTTGCATGGTAAAAACAAAACAAAACAAAACAAACAAACAAAAAACTGTTCCTCAACAGTTGAGACAATGGCTATTCAAAATCATTGCATCTTGAAGTTAATTTCACTTCTTTCTTTTTGCTTTTTAGAAACTTAATTAACTTGAATGAAGCACCCAGAAATGACACATCTTTTGAGAGCACTTAGACATAGCTATAATACAACTATTTGAGGACGGAGATCCAACATGGGAAATTAGTACACGGTGACTCTTGTTAATTTAACATTAACTCTCTTCTGTATGACAACAGTGATCACCTGAGGCTCTTGACATGAGCTACCTAAGCTATGGAAGCCTTTGGAATCCACAAACTCCATCAATATTTAGACAACACCATAAGCAAGTGGAAGTTCTTTCTTCCTTCAAAGAAAAGGACCTCCTCCTTTGATGACCACTTCTTTGCACTGGGGTCTCACCCAACAAGATCCTTCATATAGGACATTTTTTGCCTTAGTGTCTTGGTATTGCATGCCTGAAATGCTCTCATGGGCTTTTCAGCCAGACCAGAATGCCTTAAGTGCTGATTCTGAGATCAGAGTGCTATTTAAAACAATTGTCATTCTATGAGTCTATTGTGTAAACAGCTTCCCATGTTGGAGCATTCATCATTTTAATTAACCATTATTATTATCAGACCCTTAATCCCATCCATATGATCACTTTAACAGTTAAGATGGTATTTTTATCACCCAGTCTCATGCCAAGTTTTTAAACTGTACCCTTAGAAATAATTCCATAAGAGTGTATGCGGAATAATACATCTTTATAGTTATAAACTTCATATACTTCATAATTACAATTTTAGGAACATGGTGATTGTTTCCATCTAGCCCATCCTCCCATCCATGCTCTGAACCCATCTTGTTCCTTCCTCTCTTATTCCCACTCTTAGTTTTTTACTAAGATCTATTTTCAATTGACTTTATATCCATATATTTAAGTCTGTGTTAATTAAAGAGTTCAACAAATACTATAATAAAAAAAAACTGTTCCCCAACAGTCAAGACAGAGGCTGTTCAAGTCATTGCTTCTTCAAGTGTCAATTTCACTTCTACAGATTGTCTTTTAGGTGCTCTCTTAGTTATCACACATCAGGGAGAACATGTGGTGTTATCACAGGTCAGGGAGAATGTATGGAATCTGTCTCATTGGAACTGGCTTATTTCAGTAAGTATGATGTTTACCAGATTCATCCATTTTGTTGTAAATGATCAGATTTCATTTTTAACTGCTGTGTATTATTCCATAATGTACATATTACATATCCCATAATTTCTTTATCTAATTTTCAGTTGATGGGCATTTTGGTTGAATCTGTGTCTTAGTTTTGTAAATTGAGGTGTAATAAAGATAGGGGGAGCAGAAAAATCTTTCATATGCTGATTTCATTTCCTTTGGGTAAATTTCCAGGAGTGGGATGGCTGGGTCATATGGTAGGTCTATATTCAGATTTGTGAGGTACTCCATACTGGCTTTATCAGTTTACACACCCACCAACAGTAGATTAGGATACCTTTTTTCCCACATCCTTACCAGCATTTGTTGTTTGTTAATTTTTGTATGAAAGCCATTCTAACTGTGGTGAAAAGAAACCTCATTGAGGTTTTGATTTGCATCTCCCTGTTGGCTAGTGATCTTGAGCATTTTTTCATGTGTCTGCTGGCCATCTGGATTTCCTCTTTTGAAAGTTGTCTGTTTAAGACTACTCATTTCTCCACTGGATTGTTCATTTTGTTGTTGTTGAGTTTCTTGATTTCTTAAAATCTGGTAAATAATCCTTTATCAGTTGCATAGTTTACAAATAATTTCTCTCATTCTTTCAGATGCCACTTCACTTTCCTGAATGTTTCTTTTGCATTACTGAAGTTTCTTAATTTGATGTAATCTCATTCGTGAAGTTTGACTTTGATTCCTTGTGCCTCTGGTGGTTGTTCCAAGGGTTCTTTGCCTATGCCAATGTCTTGAAGGATTTCCCCAATGTTCTCTAATAATTTGATGCTATCAGGTCATAGATTTAGGTCTTTAATCCATTTTGAGTGGATTTTTCTTTAAGGTGTAAGGTAGGGGTTTTGCTCCAGATTTCTGCATGTGAAAATCCAGTTTTCCCAGCACTATTTGTTGGAAAGACTGTCTTTTCTCCAGGGATTGATTTTAGCTCCTATGTCAAAGGTAAGTTGGTTATAGGTGCTTGGATTGATATCTGGCATTTCTATGGATTGATTTCTGGCATTTCTATTCTATTCCATTTGTCTATCCATCTGTTTTTGGTCCAGAACCAGGCTGTTTTGATTATAACTGCCCTGCAATAGATCTTGAAATCTGGCATTGTGATGCCTCAGGTTTATTTTTGATGTATAATATTTCTATTGCTAAAAGAGGGGTATTGAAGTCCTCCATTACTATTGTATTGGAGTTTATGTCTCTCTTTAGATCCCTTAACATTTCTTTTACATATCCAGGTACCTTATAATTCAGTGCATATACATGTGTAATAGTTACATCTTCTTGTTGAATTGATCCCTTTATAATACATAGTGCTTTCTTTGTCTCTTTTAATAGATTTTGTGATAAAGTGTGTTTTGACTGATATTAGGATGGCTACACTAGCTCTTTTTGGTTTCCATTAGCATGGTATATCTTTTTTCATTCCTTTCACTTTCAGTCTGTGTGCATCTTTGTTGGTGAAATGTGTTTCTTGTATACAGAAAATATATTGGTTTTATTTTTTAATCCATTGACACAGTCTCTGTCTTTTAACTGTAGAATTGAGGCCATTTACATTCAAAGTGACTGTTATTATATAATGACTTTGCCCTGCTATTTTTCTATAAATAGTCCTATATTTTACTTTGGATTTCCATTGTACTTTTACTGGGTAATTTTCTTCCTTTACCTTCTTCTGCAATGATGAGCATGTTTCTGTGTTTCTGTGTTTCTGTGTGCAGCATATCTTTAAGCATCTTTTGCAAGACTGAATAGGTGGTGATAAATTCTTTCAATTTGTGTTTGTTATGGAAGTTCTTTATTTCACCTTCATTCATAAATGAGAGCTTTGCAGGGTGCAGTATTCTGGGTTGTCAGGTTTTTTTCTTAAGACTTGGAATTTATCTTGCCATTCTCTCCTAGCCTGTAAGGTTTCTGATGAGAAGATCCACCATGTGTCTTAACCGGAGATCCGCTGAAATTAATTCTCTTGTATGCATTTTAGAAGCTTTTGTTTATGTTTTAGAGTGAAGAGTTTGATTACAATGAGTCATGGTGAAATTCTTTTCTGGTCCTATTAGGAGTTCCATGTGCTTCCTATGCCTCAATGTCCATTTCTTTTTCCAAATTAGAAGTTTTCTGCTATTATTTCACTGGAAAGGCTTTCTAATCCTTTCTCTGTTTCCACACCTTCAGGAACTTTTAGAAATCTCATGTTGGGTCATTTGATAGTACTCTGTAGATTAACAACAGTGTTTTTTAGTTTTTAATTTCCTCCTCTTTTTTGTCTGTATAATTTTCTATGATTTGTCTTCTAAGTCAGATATTCTTTCCTCTGCTTCACCAATTATATTGTTAAAGCTTTCCACTACATTTTTTATTTGTTATATTGAATTCTTAATTTCTAAAATTTCAATTTGCCTCCCCTTTAAGATCTCAATTTCATGGGGTAAATTTTCTTTCATGGCATGTATGGATTTCATAAGTTCATGCATTTGATTCTGATTACTTATATGTAATCTTATGATCAATTTTTTTAAATTCCATTTCTTACATTTCTTCAAATTCTTCATCTTCACAATCTAATATTGAAGTGCTATATTTTGGGGGTATCATGTTGTATTCCTTATTCCTGTTTCTTGAATTGGTTCATTTATTATTCATTGGTTTCTTTGATTTTTTTTGCTGCAGTGGCTTTTATTTTTGAACTATGTCTGTGTGGATTAGTGTAGTGTCTGCTTTCAGAGAAAACCGTGATGCATGTGGTGGGTGTGTCTAGGGAGCTCTGTTCAGTACTCTAGGGTAAAGGCAGTATTAACCTAAGTTGGGCATGGTAAATCTCCTGTTTTTTGTTTGTTTTTTTGTTTGTTTGTTTGTTTGTTTTAATCAGAGGCGAGGTTTTTCTGTTCTGTTGGTGAAGACAGCTCATTTCCTGTCCTCAAAGGAGACCAGTGCCTGGGTACTAGCCTCAGTGGGTATAATATTCTTCCGTATTTCCACAAGGACCATACATACATCTGTGCAGTCCTTTGTATTAGCAGATTCCACAGAAATGTCCCCACCAAAAACCAGTGAGCTCTGAGCATGTGGATCCTCCCATAGTGACTGCCCAAAGTCCCAGCCACAACTGAATCTTCCCATGCAGCCTCAGTGTTTTCAAAGCCCCAAAGTCTCTGTGTTTTCACAGTCCTGGCAAGCAAGCCACCCACATTCATAAGCACCCAGCCCTTTTTAGTCCTCCCTGCTGGATTTAATAGTCTCTACTGGCTGGTTGTTTGGTATGGACATGAGCTGGCACAGCTGTTACGTATGTCCTAAATGGGAACCGCTGTGTATCAGCTTGTTACAGGATGCTGTTGCAAGGTGATTGGAGAAAGAAACGTACCCCTCTTTTTTTCCTCCTCTAGTTTGGCAGGTATACTACCCCACACAGGGCTCCAAGTGGGATTCTCTCTCAGCTTTTCCTGTAACTTTATTGCTCTGGCTGGGGCTGCTGTGTCTGGTCTCACCTCTCCAAAGCTGGTACAGAGGCTCTTGGCTGCTAGGGTCCTGATTTTTTTTTTACTTTTATTTAATGAATATAAATTTCCAATGTATAGCTTATGGGTTACAATGGCTTCCCCCCTCCCATAACTTCCCTCCCGCCCGCAACCCTCCCCTTTCCCGCTCCCTTTCCCCTTCCATTCATGTAAAGATTCATTTTCAATTCTCTTTGTATACAGAAGATCAGTTTAGTATATATTAGGTAAAGATTTCAACATTTTGCCCATATAGCAACATCAAGTGAAAAAACTACCATTGGATTACTAATTATAGCATTAAATAGCAATGTACAGCACATTAAAGACAGAGATCCTACATAATTTTTTTTTCAAATTAATTAATTTGCTATGCCATTTCCATTTTAACACCAGGTTGTTTTTTTTTTTTTCATTTCCAATTCTCTTTATATACAGAAGATCACTTCAGTATATAATTAGCAAAGACCTCATTAGTCTGCGCCCACACAGAAACGCAAAGTATAAAAATACTGTTTCAGTACCAGTCATAGCATCACTTGGCTTTAGACGACACATTAGGGACAGATCCCACATGGGGTGTAAGTACACAGTGACTCCTGTTGCTGACTTAACAATTTGACACTCCTGTTCATGGCGTCAGTAATCTCCCTAGGCTCTAGTCATGAGTTGCCAGGGCTATGGAAGCCTTTAGAGTTCGCTGACTTTGATCTTATTCTGATAGGGTCATAGTCAAAGTGGAAGTTCTCTCCTCCCTTCGGAGAAGGGTACCTCCTTCTTTGATGGCCCCATTCTTTCCACTGGGATCTCACTCACAGAGATCATTCATTTAGGTCTTTTTATTTTTTTTTCCATGATATCTTGGCTTTCCATGCCTGCTATACTCTCATGGGCTCTTCAGCCAGATCTGAATGCCTTGAGGGCTGATTCTGAGGCCAGAGTGTTGTTTAGGATATCTGCCATCCTATGAGTCTGCTGTGTATCCCACTTCCCATGTTGGATCTTTCTCTCCCTTTTTGATTCTATCAGTTAGTATTAGCAGACACTTGTCTTGTTTGTGTGATCTCTTTGACTCTTAAACCTATCAGAGCTATCAATTGTGAGCTGAAATTGATCACTTGGACTAGTGCGATGGCATTGGTACATGCCATCTTGATCCTGATTTGTGCCTGCCTACACCCTCCACATAGGCCCGCTGTGTCCTTATAATTTGTGTGGCTTTTTCATTGCCATTTTCTCCCTAACTCTTCCCTGAGATTGCACTCTTACTTTTTTTAAACTTCTAGAATAGAGTGGTTTGCTCCCTCCCTATTTCACCATCTTAAGCCAATCAAAATTGTCCATAAATACCCATTAATTCAGTAAATCATTCATTTAGTAAATATTTACTAGCTTTTTCTTATATCCCTTTCACTACTCTGACAGTTTAATATATGGCAGTAAATAAGAAGGAAAACATTTCTGAACTTTTCAGGCTGTAAAGATGTCTGTTAGGTTCCACTGGGTGAGTTAGGAGACAACAGACAGAGAGGAATTGAGAAAACCAGCCCAGAAAGCAAAAGATAAGACAGCTCTTTTCTTAAGATTTAATTTATTCGTGCCGGCACCGCAGCTCACTAGGCTAATCCTCCACCTTTGGCGCCAGCGCCCCAGGTTCTAGTTCCAATTGGGGCACTGGATTCTGTCCCCAGTTGCTCTTCTTCCAGTCCAGCTCTCTGATGTGGCCCGGGAAGGCAGTGGAGGATGGCCCAAGTCCTTGGGCACTGCAACCTCATGGGAGACCAGGAGGAATCACCTGGCTCCTGGCTTCGGATTGGCACAGCGCGCCGGCCATAGTGGCTATTTGGGGGTGAACCAACGGAAGGAAGACCTTTCTCTCTCTGTCTCTCTCTCTCACTGTCTAACTCTGCCTGTCAAGAAAAAAAATATTTATTTTATTCATTTAACAGTATTACAGAGAGAGAGAGAGAGAGAGAGAGAGAGAGAGAGAGCACTTCCATCTTCTGGTTCACTCTCCAGATGGCTGTAATAGCCAGTGCAGGACCAGACAGAAGCCAGGAACCAGGAGCTTCTTCTGGGTCTTCCACATGGGGCAGGGGCTCAAGGATTTGAGCCATTTTCCACTGCCTTCCTAGGCATGTTAGTAGGGAGTAGGATCTGAGCCAGAGTGACCAGAACTTGAACTAGTACTCATCTGGAAAGCTGGAGTCACAGGTAGTGGCTTAACCCACTGTGCCAAAATGCCAGCCTGGAGAGGATAACTCTTGAAGAAACTTGGAGTGTGTTTCAGAATTTTTTTCTGCTTTGTTTAATATATAAACATTGCAAAACCCCACAGCCCCATAGGTAAGTTTTTAATGATATCCTGTTGGCTATTCTGAAAACAAAAGTGAAAACAAGAATAAATAGGAAGTGGTTTTTCCATATAAAAGATAATAGTGTAGGCCGGCGCCGTGGCTTAACAGGCTAATCCTCCGCCTTGCGGCGCTGGCACACCGGGTTCTAGTCCCGGTCAGGGCGCTGGATTCTATCCCGGTTGCCCCTCTTCCAGGCCAGCTCTCTGCTATGGCCCAGGAGTGCAGTGGAGGATGGCCCAAGTCCTTGGGCCCTGCACCCGCATGGGAGACCAGGAGAAGCACCTGGCTCCTGGCAAAAAAAAAAAATAATAATAATAATAATAGTGTTTTAGATCAACATATTTACTGAAACACTGGATATAGGGTTTAATACAAAGAGTCAATGATTATACCAAGTGTCAGGATTTATTGCTTTTCAAGAGTTTGTTATTTTATTTGAACTACCTCAGCCATTTGCCATTTTCTGAGTTAGGGAAGACTGTAAAATAGTTCTGGGTAGTATTCAGGAAGTTAAGAAATTCTGTTTGATAATACTGCTTTTAAAATATCTGTGGAGTACAGGTGGGAGGGAGGGTAGGGTGGGAAGAACTATCTTCCTAAATTTGTATTTATGAAATGCATGAAGTTTGTATACCTTAAATAAAATATTTCTGGGAAAAATATGCATAAGGAGAGAAAAAAGTATACTTCTATGATAAGATGTTGAATAGACACTTGATTACCTGAATTTGATATTCCTAAGTGGATACTGTTTAGGAGACATACTCAAGTAGTTGACTGTGAAACTAATTGAAAGCATCAAGGGAAAAAAAGGTCAGAGGTCTTTATCCTCCAACAATTAGTGGTTGGAAGATGAGAAGTAATGAGCAAAGATACAGGGAAAGAAGAAATTTCTGCAGAGAGAAAACATACTAGAATAAGAAAACATGGAAGATTGTGAGTCAATGGGTTTAAGTGTTGCCAATAGAGAAGTCAGTTGACAAAATTCCCACTAGGGCTTTGTCATGTGGAGACCATTGTGAACGTTAGCAAGAAATGTTTCAGTAGAAACCTCATTGCAATGTTCAAGAGGCTAGTTGAGAGCATAGAGATAAAAGGCAGAGGCAATATTTCAATGTGTTAAAAAGGAAAAAGCAAAAAAAATTAAATAGCCATGGAAGGCGAATGTGGTGGTAAAATAGAGGAATTTGATAAAAATGGTAGAAATTATTGCATATTTGCAATATGAAAAATATGAAAAATAATTTTGCAACATTGATATTTTACTATCATCAGAAAGATAAACTAAAGATACTCCAATCACTGCAATGGCTTTCTAAGAGAGCACCTTGAGAAACTTGTGCTGAGCTCAAAACACTTACAATTTTTATTCTGAATTGCTGTATCTTTTCTTTACACATTGTTTATTTTATTATTAATTGAAGACTTAGATCTTCTGTTTTGGAGATGTTCTCTTAACATATCCACCATGACCTGGGTAAATAACCAGTGTCTTATCAAAGAAGATTGCTAACACAGAATGCATTTAATCAGGTGCTCTTTTGATGTTACTCAGAGTTTCAATGCATAAACTCATATGCACAGTACTCACTGAGTCGAGGAAGTAAGTAAGTAGTTTTCCATTTGTGCTGTATGTAACAAGGTTTTCATAGGTGCACTGAGGGTTCCCAAACCACACCAACAGGAGTCTCTGGTCCCTTTAACAATTCAAACATCTATTCTTTGAAAAATAGCTAAAATCAATCACTGGAGAAAGGATTGTCTCTAATAAATGGTGCTGGGAAAATTGGACTACCGCATTCAGAAGTTTGAAACAAGATAACTACCTTATACCTTACACAATAATAAACCTAAAATGAATAAAGGATCTAAAAATATGATATGATGCCATCAAATTACTAGAAGAGAAGATTGGAAAAACTCTGGAATACATTGACATAGACAAAGACTTCTTGGAAAAGATTTCAGAAGCATAGGCAATCAAAGCCAAATTGACAAATGGGATTACATCAAGCTGAGAGGCTTCTGCACTGAAAGGAAATACTCAGTAAGTGAAGAGACAACTGACAGAATGGGAGAAATTTCTGCAAACTATTCATCTGATAAAGGATTAATATCCAGAATCTATAAAGTGCTCAAGAAACTCAACAGTAAGCAAATAAATAATATAGTTACAAAATGGGCAAAAAACTTGAACACGCATATTTCAAAGAGAAAAATTTAAATGGCCTCAGGATCACTAGCGTTCAGAGAAAAGCAAATCTCAGAAACCTGAATATAACCATACCATACAACCCCGCAATCCCACTCCTGGGAATTTACCCAAAGACAATTAAATTGGCAAACAAAAAATCCGTCTGCACATTAATGTTTATTGCAGCTCAATTAATAATAGCTAAGACCTGGAACCAACCCAAATGTCCATCATCAGTAGACTGGATAAAGAAATTATGGGACATGTACTTCATAGAATACTATACAACAGTAAAAAACAATGAAACCCAGTCATTTGCAACAAGATGGAGGAATCTGGAAAACATCATACTGAGCGAATTAAGCCAGTCCCAAAGAGACAAATATCATTTGTTTTCCCTGATTGGCGACAACTAACTAAGCACCAAAGGGGAAACCTATTGAAGTGAAATGGACACTATAAGAAACAATGACCTGATCAGCTCTTGTCCTGACTGTTGATATACAATGTAATACATACAGGAGTATCAGTGTGCTTGCTGAGCTTAAACCACAACACATTTCATTGGCACATGGCCTAGCAAATGGTATTGAGAGAGCCTGTGAAGCAAGAGGATGATCTGTGGTTTTTGAAAGTCACAGGGGATGTTCAAAGTTTGAATGCTTTTAATATTTTTCATTAAGCAAGTAGACACTGAGTGCCTTGCTATGCCTCATAAACTGTGCTAGGCACTGGAAAAAAACAAACCAAAAACCAAACACCTACCTATTTTTAAGTAGAGTCCAATAAATTTTGTAAACGTATAATTAGGTAAATCTGTATGATCAGTTAGTCAGATTAAAGAAAGGATTTCTTACACAGATCATGTGGGCTTTCTGAGAGTCACTAATATTTCCTGGTGGCAAAACTTATATGTATTTGATTTTAAAAATGCAAATTAATTAAAATGTTGCAAGTAACTTAACAGGAAGAAAAACCAGGATTGTCACAATTTTTGGCAAGGAGAATTGAAGATGAACTGGTAACATACAGATTGGTGAATTCCAAGAAGTCACTAAGTTCATTAGACTCTGGAGACTAGATATAATTATTGTTGTCTTGGATTCTGTTGAGTGTTATTTAAATTTTTCTATTTTTATTTCTGCCTGAGATTTTACATTTAACTGAAAGGAAAATATAAATGTACCAAAGAGACATCTGTTCTAGCAACATTTATGTGTGATTTCACATCAAGCCCACATAATATAATTAATTTAAAACTTGTTAATAATCATGAAGTCACACAATATAGAAAACCCTTTTAAATGTGAAAAGGCAAATAGTGAAAATCATGTTAATATTTTCAGAAATATAATTGTAAACCTTAACCCTAATCTATAGGATTAGTATTAACCAAATTTTATAATACCTTAGTACAAGTAAAATCTACTCTCTCATAAAGACACACCTTATCAAAGACACTGTCACATTGTTTTCTCTGGAAACAAATCAGTTACAGATGGACACAAAATGTTTGGTTTAAATTAGATATTTTATTTTCTTCAATATTATTTCAATTTCTGTATCTTCCATATTGTTAGAATGTTTTAATATCCTCACAACTGACTTTTCAGAAACCTTACTGGCTAGGAGAGAATCAAAAGGTGTAGTCAAAGTCCTAAGAGAAAAAAATAAACTGTCAACCCAGAACACAGTACCCCAGAAAGCTTTCATTTATGAATAAAGGTGAAATAAAGAACTTCCATAACAAACAGAAATTGGAAAGAATTTGTCACCATTCATCCAGTCTTACAAAAGATGCTTATGATGTGCTACGCATAGAAACACATAAAGACAGTAATCATTGTGAAACAATGTGAAGATAGAAAATCTCCAAGTAAAAGTACACAGGAAATCCAACATAAACAATAGGAATATTTATGGAATAAATCTATGACAAAATCACAGCCAACATCTGAGTGAATATGGAAAAATTAGAGACATTCTCACTAAGATTCAAAACCAGACAAGGGTGCCCTCTCTCCCCATTGCTATTCAATATAGTCCTGGAAGTTTTAGTCAGAGCTATTAGGCAAGAAGACAAAATCAAAGGGATCCAAATTGGCAAGGAGGATTTCAAACCATCCTTATTTGCAGATGGCATGATTATATTTGTAGGGAATCCAAATGACTCCACTAAGAGACTATTGGAACTCATAGAAGTATTTGGGAAAGTGGCAAAATATAAAATGAATACAAAAATAATAGACTTTATATACACAGGCAATGCCAAGGTTGAGAGAAAATTATGGTCAATCCTGTTTACAATAGATACAAAAAAAATAAATACCTTGGAATAAATTTAACCAAGGATGTCAAAGATCTCTATGATGAGAATTATAAAACATTAAATAAAGAAATAGAGGTAGATGCGGAAAAATGGAAAAAAATTGTCCAAGTTCATGGATTAGAAGACTCAATATTATCAAAATGTCCATACTACTGATAGCAATTTACATAATCAATGCAATCCCAATCAAAATATCAAGGACATTCTTCTTAGATGGAGAAAAAATGATGCTAAGATTCATGTGGAAACACAAGATTCCCTAGATAGCTATTCAATCATTAACAACAAAAATATAGTGGAAGGTAACACAATACCAGGTTTCAAGACATACCACAGGGCAGTTTTAAAAAAACAGCCTGGTACTGGAAAAAAACAGATATGTAGAACAATGGGACAGCATAGAAACTTCAGAAATCGATCTATGTATCTACAACCAACTAACCTTTGTCAATGGACTGGAAATCAATCCCTGGAACAATGACAGTTTCTTCAACAAATGTTGCTGGGAAAGCTGTATCTCCACGTGCAGAAGTATGAAACAAAACCCCTTTCTTACATAAATTCTTGCACAAAAAAAACTACTCAAAATGGATCAAAGACCTAAATCTATGAACTGATACTATCAAATTATTACAGAACATTGGAGAAATCCTACAAGATGATGGTGTAGGCAAAGCATTCCTAGAAAAGTCCCCAGAAGCACAGGCAATCAAAGTCAAAATTAACAATTGGGATTACATCAAACTAAGAAGCTTCTGTACCTCAAAAGAAACAGCAAACTGGAAGAGAGCGGCAAGATGGCGGAATAGGAAGGGAGCACACTGATAGTCTGGGAAGAGACAGTTTAATAAAAGTGGAGATACTGCAGGTTCAAAGAAGAGTAGGGGAAGAAACAGCAGAGGAAACTCTTCCGGAACTACTGATTCACAGTGGACCTGCGTGGAGAGCGTGGGAGCCCAAGTGCAGGACACAAGCAGCAGACTCAACACACCAGCACTGGAAAGTGAGGTGAGCCAAACCTCAATAGCCCGAGACACCGGCAGGGAAGTGGAAAGGGGAGACTAGAGCGAACGAGGCTTAAAATCCCGTGGGCAAAAGTTCACCTGGCAAATTAGAAGAGAGAGAGAGAGAGAAAAAAAAAAAGTGACCGGTATGGACTCGAGTTTCTCTCTCTCCACTCACCTCTCAAAGGCGAGCAAGACAAAGAGCAGACGCCATTTTGGACATACGTCATAAGCAGGGTGAATTCAGGTCTGCACCGGCCCTGAGCCTAGCAGAAAATCCTGACTCTGGGGGGGAGGGGTGAAATAACAGGAGATTGGGACATAGTTGCTAAAGAACTGAGACTGTGAAAAAAGAGAGGGTGGGGAGAGAACTCATGGAATTCACGTGAGTGCTCTCCAGAGATGCTACAATTTGGTAACCTTGGCAACCCAGTGGGAGACTGCAGGAGAATTGGAGCCCACACTGAGGGCAGCAGAGATTCCCTGTGTGGTCCTTGGGAAAGAGCTTCTGATCTCTGGCTCCTGTGGGTGTATCATTTGCCTGCTAACCACCTCCAATTCCGTTCAGCTGTGTGGAATTACTTCCCTTTTGAATCAAAAGAGAGAGAGAGAGAGAGAGAGAGAGAGAGATTTACCATGCCTAACCTGGGAGTGTCACCTTTGGCACACCCTCAATCCTGAAGAACCAAACAGAGCTCTCAGGCCACACCCATCTCAAGCCTCTAAGGCTCCATCGAAAGCAGGCAGTCCACTTAATCTAGAGTCATAGTATAATGAGAAAAAACACCACAGTGAAGAATCAAAGAATATCTGCAATATGCCAAACAATAAACGCAAAAACTGAGGTAACAAGAACAAGGAAGACACTATGATGCCCCCAAATGAAAAAGACACCCCAATTCAAGATTATGAAGATGATGAGATAGGAGAAATGCAAGAAGTAGATCTCAAAAAATTGATAAGAACATTAAGAAGTTCTCAAAAACAAATTCTTGAACTACAGAAATCCTTAATGGACAGGATAGAAAATCTCTCTCATGAAAATGAAATATTAAGGAGGAATCAAAATGAAATGAAACAACTAGTAGAACATGAAACTGTGATAGTGATGAGAAATCATAATGAAATGAAGAATTCAATAGATCAAATGCAAACACATTAGAGAGCCTTAAAAACAGAATGGGTGAAGCAGAAGAGAGAATATCGGACTTAGAAGACAGAGAAAAGGAAAGTATAGAGTCAAACCAAAGAAAAGAAGAGGAAATTATAAATCTAAAACATATTGTTGGGAAACTACAGGATACTATTAAAAACCCAACATTCGGGTTCTAGGAGTTCCTGAAGGCATGGAGAGGGAGAAAGGATTAGAAGGCCTTTTTAGTGAGAGACTAGCAGAAAATTGCCCAGGTTTGGAGAAGGACAGAGACATCCTAGAACAGGAAGCTCATAGAACCCCTAGTAAACATGACCAAAAGAGATCCTCACTACGACACGTTGTAATTAAACTCACCACAGTGAAATAGAAAGAAAATATCCTAAAATGTGCAAGAGAGAAACGTCAGATTACTCTCAGAGGATCTCCAATTAGACTCACAGCAGACTTCTCATCAGAAACTCTACAAGCTAGGAGGGAATGGCAAGATATAGCCCAGGTCCTAAGAGAGAAAAACTGCCAGCCCAGAATATTCTATCCTGCAAAGCTCTCATTTGTGAATGAAGGTGAAATAAAGACCTTTCATAGCAAACAGAAATTGAAAGAATTTGTTGCCACTCGTCCAGCCCTCCAAAAGATGCTTAAAGATGTGTTACACGCAGAAACACAGAAACATGGTCATCAACATGAAAGAAGGTAAAGGAAGGAAACCTCACAGCAAAAGATCACAGGAAATTCAAAGCATATGTTAGAAAATATCTTTGGCAAATGGCAGGGCAAAGTTACTTCTTCTCAATAGTCACATTGAACGTTAATGTCCTGAACTGCCCAGTTAAAAGACACCGATTGGCTGAGTGGGTTAAGGAACAAAACCCATCTGTTTGCTGCTTACAAGAAACACATCTTTATAACAAAGATGCATACAGACTGAAAGTGAAAGTCTGGAAAAAGATATTCCATGCCAACAAAAACCAAAAAAGAGCGGACGTAGCCATCTTAACGTCAGATAACATGAATTTTACCAAAAAAAACTATTAGGAGAGAAAAAGAGGGGCACTATATAATGATTAAAGGATCCATTCAACAGGAAGATATAATGATTATCAATGTATATGCACCTAATTACAGGGCACCAGCTTATTTAAAAGACTTGTTAAGGGACTTAAAGAGAGACTTAGAACCCCAACACAATAGTACTGGGGGACTTCAATACTCCACTCTCAGAGATAGACAGATCAACAGGACAGAAGATCAACAAGGAGACAGAAGATTTAAATGACACCTAGCCCAAATGGACTTAACAGATATCTACAGAACTTTTCATCCTACACAGAAAGTATTTACATTCTTCTCAGCAGTACATGGAACCTTCTCTAGGATTGACCACATACTAGGCCATAAAGCAAGTCTCAGCAAATTCAAAACAATTAAAATCACACCATGCAGCTTCTCAGACCACAAAGGAATGAAGTTGGAAATCAGCAACTCAGGAATCCCTAGAGCATATGCAAACACATGGAGACTGAACAACATGCTCCTGAATGAACAATGGGTCATAGAAGAAACTAAAAGAGAAATCAAAAATTTCCTGGAAGCAAATGAGGATAACGGCACATCATACCAAAACCAATGGGATACAGCAAAAGCAGTGTTAAGAGGAAAGTTCGCAAAACAATCAACGTGATATACCACATTAACAGACTGCAGAAGAAAAACCATATGATTATCTCAATAGATGCAGAGAAAGCATCTGGTAAAATACAACACCCTTTCATGTGAAAACTCTAAGCCAACTGGGTATAGAAGGAACATTCCTCAATAAAATCAAGGCAATTTATGAAAAACCCATGGCCAACATCCTAGTGATGGGGAAAAGTTGGAAGCATTTCCACTGAGATCTGGTACCAGACAGGGATGCCCACTCGCACCACTACTATTAAATACAGTTCTGGAAGTTTTAGCCAGAGCTAATAGGCAAGAAAAAGAAATAAAAGGGATATAAATTGGGAAGGAATAACTCAAACTATCCCTCTTGGCAGATGATATGATTCTTTATTTAGGGGACCCAAAGAACTCCACTAAGAGAATATTGGAACTCATAGAAGAGTTTGGCAAAGTAGCAGGATATAAAATCAATGCACAAAAATTAACAGCCTTTGTATACACAGGCAATGCCACAGCTGAGAAAGAACTTCTAAGATCAATCCCATTCACAATAGCTACAAAAACAATCAAATACCTTGGAATTAACTTAACCAAGGACATTAAAGATCTCTAACATAAAAATTACAAAACCTTAAAGAAAGAAATAGAAGAGGATACCAAAAAATGAAAAAATCTTCCATGCTCATGGATTGGAAGAATCAATATCATCAAAATGTCCATTCCCCCAAAAGCAATATACAGATTCAATGCAATACCGATCAAAATACCAAAAACATTCTTCTCAGATCTGGAAAAAATGATGCTTAAGTTCATATGGAGACACAGGAGACCTCGAATAGGTAAAGCAATCTTGTACAACAAAAACAAAGCCAGAGGCATCACAATACCAGATTTCAGGACATACTACAGGGCAGTAGTTATCAAAACAGCATGGTACTGGTACAGAAACAGATGGATAGACCAATGGAACAGAATAGAAACACCAGAAATCAATCCAAATATCTACAGCCAACCTATATTTGATCAAGGGTCCAAAACAAATCCCTGGAGCAAGGACAGTCTATTCAATAAATGGTGCTTTGAAAACAGGATTTTCACGTGCAGAATCATGAAGCAAGATGCCTACCTTTCACCTTACACAAAAATTCACTCAACATGGATTAAAGACTTAAATCTACGACCCGACACCATCAAATTATTAGAGAGCATTGGATAAACCCTGCAAGATATAGCTACCAACAAAGACTTCTTGGAAAATACACCAGAAGCACAGGCAGTCAAAGCCAAAATTAACTACTGGGATTGCATCAAATTGAGAAGTTTCTGTACTGCAAAAGAAACAGTCAGGAAAGTGAAGAGGCAACCGACAGAATGGGAAAAAATATTTGAAAACTGTGCAACAGATAAAGGATTGATAACCAGAATCTACAAAGAAATCAAAAAACTCCACAACAACAAAACAAACAGCCCACTTAAGAGGTGGGCCAAGGACCTCAATAGACATTTTTTGAAAGAGGAAATCCAAATGGCCAACAGACATATGAAAAAATGTTCAAGATCACTAGTAATCAGGGAAATGCAAATCAAAACCACAATGAGGTTTTACCTCACCCCGGTGAGAATGGCTCACATTCAGAAATCTACCAACAATAGATGCTGGAGAGGATGTGGGGAAAAAGGGACACTAACCCACTGTTGGTGGGAATTCAAACTGCTTAAGCCACTATTGAAGTCTGTCTGGAGATTCCTCAGAAACCTGAACATAACCCTACCATACAACCCAGCCATCCCACTCTTTGGAATTTACCCAAAGGAAATTAATTTGGCAAATAAAAAAGCCATCTGCACATTAATGTTTATTGCAGCTCAATTCACAGTAGCTAAGACCTGGAACCAACCCAAATGCCCATGAACAGTAGACTGGATAAAGAAATTATGGGACATGCGCTCCATAGAATACTATACAGCAGTAAGAAACAATGAAACCCGGTCATTTGCAACAAGTTGGAGGAATCTGGAAAACATCATGCTGAGTGAATTAAGCCAGTCCCAAAGAGACAAATATCATTTGTTTTCCCTGATTGGCGACAACTAACTGAGTACCAAAGGGGAAACCGGTTGAAGTGATAGGGACACTATGAGAAACAATGATTTGATCTGCTCTTGTCCTGACTGTTGATGTACAGTGTAAATCTCTATCCATTTTTGTATTTTTTTTGTTCTAGTACTATTGGTTGAACTCAGTAATTAACACACAATTATTCTTAGGTGTTTAAATTTTAACTGAAAAGTGATCCCTGTTAAATATAAGAGTGGGAATAAGAGAGGGAGGAGATGTACTATTTGGGACATGCTCAATCGGACTTGCCCCCAGTGTTGGAGTTAGAAACGTGCCAGGGGATTCCAATACAATCCCATCAAGGTGGCATGTACCAATGCCATCTCACTAGTCCAAGTGATCATCTTCAATTCACAATTGATCACACTGATAGGTCTAAGAGTCAAAGGGATCACACAAACAAGACTAGTGTCTGCTAATACTAACTGATAGAACCAAAAAGGAAGAGAACGATCCATCATGGGAAACGGAATACACAGCAGACTCATAGAATGGCAGATGTCCTAAATAACACTCTGGCCTCAGAATCAGCTCTTAAGGCATTCGGATCTGGCTCAAGAGCCCATGAGAGTTTTTTATGCATGGAAAGCCAAGACACTCTGGCAAAAAAGAAAAATAAAGAAGACCTAAATGAAAGATCTCTGTGTGTGAGATCCCAGTGGAAAGAACGGGGCTATCAAAGAAGGACATACCTTTCTCTGAAGGGAGGAGAGAACTTCCACTTTGACTATGAACTGTCGGGATAAGATCGAAGTCGGTGAACCCTAAAGGCTTCCATAGCCTTGGCAACTCATGACTAGAGCCTAGGGAGATTACTGATGCCATAAACAAGAGTGTCAAATTGTTAAATGAACAACAGGAGTCACTGTGTACTTATATCTCATGTGGGATCTGTCCTTAATGTGTTGTCCAATGTGAAGTAATGCTATAACTAGTACTGAAACAGTATCTTTACACTTTGTGTTTCTGTGTGGGTGCAAACTGATGAAATCTTTACTTAGTATATACTGAATCGATCTTCTGTATATAAAGATAATTGAAAATGAAAAAAAAACTTGGTTTTAAATTGGAAATTTTATAGAAAATTAATTCTTAAAAAAATATCATGTAGGATCTCTATCCTTAATGAGCTGTACATTGTGATTTAATGCTATAACTAGTACTCCATCAGTATTTTTCACTTGGTGTTGCTATGTGAGGGCAAACTTTTGAAATCTTTACTTAATATATACTAAACTGATCTTCTGTATATATATATATATATATATATATATATATATATATATATATACAGCAAATTGAAGAGGCAAACAAAAGAATGGAGAACATATTTGTAAATTATGCATGATAAAGAATTAATATCCAGAATCTAAAAAGTGCTCAAGATCTCAACCTTAACAAAACAAACAATCCAGGTAAGAAATGGACAAAGAATTTGAACTTTCATTTTTCCAGAGAGGAAATTCAAATGAAGAACAGACACATGAAAGTAATGCTCTGGATCACTATCAGGAAAATGTCAATCAAAACTGCAATGAGGTTTTGCAAATTTAACAGGATGTTAAAATTGCTCACATAAAGAAATCAACATACAACAAATGCTGGCAAGGATGTGGGGAAAATGGTACCTTAATCCACTTTTGGTGGGAATGTAAACCGGTGCAGCCACCATGGAAGACAGTAAGTAGTATGTAGATATCTAAGAAAGCTCAAAATAAAACTATCATTGATCCAGCCATCCTGTCCCTGGGAATTAACCCAAATGTAATGAAATCAGCACAGAAAGAGCAATTTGTATACCCATGTTTATTGCAGCTCAATTCACAATAGCTAAGATATGCAATCAATCCAGATGTCCATCATCCGTTGAGCAGATAAAGAAATTATGGTGTATATACACTACGGAATACTACACAGCACTTGAAACAAAATGCATTCAACCGGAAACTATTATATTGAGTGAATTAAGCCAGTACCAAAAAGACAAATGTCATATGTTCTCACTGACCTGTGGTAACTAAATGAGTATCTGAGAGGAAATCTGTGGAAGTTTAATTGACCCTTTGAGATGCGATGATTTTGAATAGTCCTTGGCTCAACTCTTGAGAAAGAGTATTTTTTTTATCTTCATACTATTTGTTGAACTTGTTACTTAGTGTACACTTAATCTTATGAGTATAAAGTTAACTGAAAATAAGTCTTTCTAAAAAACAAAAATGGGAATAGGAGAGGGAGGAAGAAGAAATGTGGGAATGCAGGTAGGAGAGAGGGTAGGGTAGGTAGAATCACTATGTTCCCACATTTGTACATATTAAATGAAGTTTATATTCCTCAAATAAAACTTTAAAAAATAAATTAAAAATACATAAAAATAAAATGTTCCCCAAATGAAAAAAATAAATATATGTTTCAAAGATAAAATTACAAAATGTAAAAGAACATGGTTTAAGACAGAACTATTTCCAACTATAGAACTATTAGCATTTCTAGGAGTCTATGCTTCCTCAGTATTGTCATGCTATTTTTCCTCAACGAAAGTAGGATACATATCATATTAGTGTAAGAAACTTTTTACATAAGTTAATGTTTCTGCAAACATGACTGTAATTGCTAAAGTGTTCTTGCTTTCATCAGTCTAGAAGAAGATAGTCCTATTAGACATGGCGGTTGCAAGAACCTACTCAGTACGATGGGGTAGATGAATGCTGTTCAACATCTCTTTCTGGCATTGGCAATTGGCCTACTAGGTTACGACCTTCACAGCCCACATCAGAGAACCTGAGTTTAATCTCCGGCCCCAGATTCTGATTTCAGCTTCTTACTGAGGTAATCTGGGAAGCAGCAGTGATAGCTAAATCAGCTGGGTCCCAGAATTGAGTCCTTGGTCCCTGGTTTCAGTTCCCTAGCAACCATGTGCTTAAAAGTAAACCAGATGATAGGATTGCTCATTCATTCTCTGTCTCTGCTTTTCAAATAAACAGATTTTTTTAAAAAACTTTTCTGTTTTAACCTCTTCACAATGAAGCTATAATCAAAATCATCAGAGACTATTATGTGGCAGATAAAAATTCTTGACCTTCTACTTATGATAAACACCTAAAGCTCTGAACATTACTTTTCCCAATGTCTTATTTATGAACACAAATTTATAGTAAAAAAGTATTTTCTGCTTAACTTGGAATAGGCTGAATATGATATTTGGGATATTTCAACTTGACTGGGATGGGAGCACCCAGCAGGGGTACACATCACTCAGGCTGTGTCTGTGAGGGTGTTTCTGGAGGAAATTCACACTTGGATTGGGAGACTGAGGAAAGCACATTGGCTCCCCTATGTGAGTGGGACTCCACCAAAGGCCTGAATAAAATGCTAATAGTGAGTAAAAGAAAATTAATTCTCTCTGCTTTCACTGCTTCTTACCTAGAATATTAGCTTTTCCTGATTTTGGATGAGGACTTGGTCTGACACTTGCCTCACTTCTCCTGGTCCTCAGGCCTTCCGATTAGGATTGGATCTACAAGGTTTGTTCTCCTGGGTCCTCACCTTTCTATGTGCAGATCTTGTGTGAAGCCTCCATACCCATCTAAGAAAAGTGAACCAATTCCTTATAATGAGTCCTTTTACATAATGTGAGTACATGTACATTTACAGATACGTATGTATGACTGAGAATATGGAGACTTCAAAATGTTAGTGAAAAACAAAATTAAAATTATATTTTGGTGAAATTTTTTTCAAATATATGCATATGAGAGGCTTTCAAAAAGTTCATGAGAAATACCTACTATTTAAAAACTACATGGTTGTCATTTATCCATGCATTTATTTGAGAGACAGAGAGACTGAAAGAGAAATCTTAAAGTACTGGCTAATTCCTCAACTACCTGCACATGCCAGAACTGAGGCAGGCTGAAGCCAGTAGATGGGAAACACCTTAGATTTCCCATGAGGCAGGAGCAAACTACTTGAACCATCACCTAGAATGTGCACTAGCAGGAAGTTGCAATCAGAGACAGATCTGAGATTCAAACACAGACACTCTGATGTGAGATGCATGTGTCCTAACCAGTAGCTTAATTGCTTAAGCCAAATACCCATTCCTGCATGGCTTTCAAAATTTGGTTGCATCACAATAAATTTGTTTAGTTCAATTTTCCACAAATTGTTTGTAATGTCCCCCTTATTTTGTTTTTGTGTGTGTGTGTCTATAGATCCTATTGTTTGTTTCACTAAATAATCTATGTCAACATACGCTCTTTCTCTCTATGTATCCATCCATTCATTCGTCTATCATGTGCAAAGTGCAGAATATGGAATTAAAAATACTGAACTGTATCTCAAAGAATTCATAGCCGAGTAAATGAGGCAGCCCTAATAAAATTTTAAGCTGTAACATAAAAATGAGTCTTTTGTTCCTTCTGAATTACTCTTGTAGGATAGATTTTAGTGCTGTCAGAAAGGCATCTTGTAAGGAGTGGTGCTTGAGTTGGGTCAAGAAACAAGTTTCTCAAACCAAATGGTCAACAAGTTTATAGAAAATGAACTATAGAAGAGTGTAACACAATTAGGAAAGTACAAGTTGTGATGTGCATTGTCCTTTATTCAGGAAAAAACTGGAAACTGCAGAGGAGGTAAGTTGCACATCTCAGGGGTCTTTTTTGCTGTGCTGGAGTATTTGGACGTCTTTCTCCTGGGTGATGGGTAGCCACTGGTTTGGTTTTAATCTGTCGAGTGACAAAATCAATTTGTTCCCCAGAGCAATTGCTCTGTCAGAAGTATAAAAAATGAAGCAGAGTGACAAGGGGGAAGAGTTCACACTTTTTTTTCTTACTACAAATCTATTTATTTTCTTACTTTCCCAAAGGCTGCTGATGAAAACAAAATGGGTATGTAGACCCTACTTCTATAAATAATGTTTTCAGAATAAAAATAAATTTTCCTGTAATGTTAATTGCAGTAACTTTTTGTTTTAAGGCTATATGCTGACAAATTATTCCAGACTGAATATTTTCTCAGCTTAGCTGCAGTATATCTCTAACTTTTCCAAGTATGACAAAAAAAGATCTTTCAAATTGGAGACTAATTCATTGAGCTAACCTTGGATGTTAGGAAAATCATGGGTTAATAGTACAATGTTTATAGAAATCATCCCTAGTTTGCATATGTGTGTATATCTGGAAACTCCACTGAGAACTACAATTCCTATTCAACAGCTACTATGGTCCTCTACTATAGAAAACACATTAATAAATATGAAAGGCTAGTGGGGGCGATCAAGGAATTTTATGAACAAAACAGCTTGTATTTCAAGTACAGTTCGCTCATGCTGGTGCATTACTTTGAAAATGCAACAAGGTGTTCATGTGAGAATAAGTGAATAAACATTGACAAAATAATTCAATGAGATAAAAACCTTAAGATTCTTTTCAACAGTATTAAAGTTTCATGCTATATTGTCTTTAGAAAGATCTTTGAGAAATGGTCAATTTTTCATCTAAGCTTGGATCAAGTGTAGGAGCTGAACCCAAGAGAAGTATAGTTTGGGAGTGGATCACCTTAAAATTGGTGTCAAGGATACATCTCTTGCTTATTGTTGAATTTTTTTGTCTGGATTTACAATTAGGCTCCTGAATTGTGAGACAATAATAGGGTGGTGTCATGATATGTGAAGGGATAATATTCTACACTTTTTCTTTCTTTTTTAAAGATTTATTTCAAAAGTCTTAATTACAGAAGGAAAGGGAGAGACAGAGATCTTCTATCCATTGATTAACTTGCCATATTGCTGCAACAGCCAGTGCTGGGTCAGGCTGAAGCTTGGTGTCAGGAGCTGCATCAGTCTCCCACATAGGTGGCAGGGGACCAAACACTTGGGTCATTTTCTGCTGCTTTTACCAGGCCATTAGCAGAGAGCTGGATCAGAAGTGGAGCAGCCAGGACAGGAACCGGCATCCATATAGATGCTGCTACTCCCTACCTCTCTATTGGGCTAAGGAGGCCCTTTTTTGGCCATTTGAGTATTACACATTTACCACAATCTCTACATGAGCTCTAAAATCACACTTGATTCTTTCTGAAAAGAAATTGCTTACTTTCTGGATGTTCACCTTTGGATTCAGTGGATAAAATTCACAGTTTATTTCTCTAAGTGAAATATCAGTGAAACAACAGATGTTTTTTATAAAGTGTTAAGTATGAGTCATTAAGAAAATATCATCTAAGAAAATACCACCTACACACCTTTGGTCATAAGAGTCAACACATGCAATAAAAATGATTTTTTTTTTTTTTTGCAAAAATACTCTGTTTAATACTGTGCTATTTCTTTTTAAGAATTTATAAAATTTCCATGGTCAGTTCATTACAGCTGCAAACTTGAGCTGAATCTCTTCACTCCAGGGCCAGTATTCTTTCCACCCTGACCCTTCAAATTCCTCATGATCCCACATGCTCCAATTTTCCTTCAGCCAACAGGAGCTGAAGTAATGGGTAAGGAATCAGCACTTCAAGTATGGAGGCCTGTCTCTGGGCCGCCCCGGCCAGGGCTCCAGCACGGGCCTCGCCCGCTGTGCACCCACCAGGAGCTCGGCTGGCCTACCCGGGGCCAGTCCTGTCCTCAGCCTCACGGCGCCTTGAGTCTGCTCAGTTCCCATCTTCCTCCTCCACAATGGTACTGAGTTTAACCTAATTAGATGTTTTTATTTTCTTTTTGCTGCACATAGTGTGAATATGTGTATATGTGTCTGATAACTTTCTAAATTATGCAGTAGATACTAGGAAAATAACAACAACAAAAATACATAATAACAACAAAAACACACAGGACCTGTTTGAGGTAAGAATGTCCCTTTTCTAATTTCTCATACTTTACTTGCTTTTCACATTTCTGAGATTATTTTTCTTAAAGCTCATATGGAAGAGACATACTATGAATATTTTCAGTAGTAGTTTATAGAAAAAGTGCAGAAGAGGATGGGGCAATGCAGAATTTTTTTTCCTCCAAAAGCCACTTGGTTAATCTATTGGAACTTTTGTAAGTCTTTGGTGTAAATCAGGTTTCTTCAAAGTGTAGCTCAATGTCCTCATCAGTTTATAATATGGCCTGAGAATAACTTGCCTTCTCTCTGCTTACTTAGCACATTAGACTTTTATCATATTTATGTCTATATCTCATTTAGCTGTGTACCAGTATTCCAGTAGTTATATTTTATGTTTGTATTGCCTTCCAAGTTACAGAGCTGGCCAGGTTACAGAGCTAGTAGTATCTGAGTATGTATGAGAATTCAGATATATTTATTTTACATCTAGTAATTGACTCCATGTTAACATACCACTTCCTAATATTAACAGTAACTACAGGGAAGAATTGGTAAAAGAAGACATCCTGATCATAGTTCACGTTTAAAACATGAAGAGATTTCATTCCCTAAATCTGTGGCTGAAAACAATTTTTTCTCAATACCTAGTTACATGGAGGGTAATTATTAAATTAAATATTAAATAAAAACAGTAAGGTAAGGACCCACAGCTGCCCACATGGTATCTATGTTTCTCTCTGACTTATGAGTATAAGGGAAAAATATTTACAAGTATCTAAAAAGATCATAATGGAATAAAATATTGCTTCAGCTCTGCAACCGGAACTCTTTTTTTTTTTTCTGAAAACCATAATATGGTCTATAATTATTACTCCTAACTTCTCATGAATGGAAATAGCATTCATGATGGGCACACATGGTTTTCAGACTTGCTTTTCTAATTGCAAACTAGCATTTGTCTAATTATATCTTCATGTTGGTTAGATGGATCATAAGGGAATGAGAATGTGTCATGAATCTGTTAGAGAACTAATTTTAGTTCATTTTAATTAAAAAATTAAGGATACCTTTAATAACATAGATTAGAATCACAAAATGAGAAAAATGAATTGGAAGTTCTCAAATGTCACTTATCTAAACAGTGACATGTCAAAAACTTAAAAATTCTGTTAATCCTTTACTTAAATATGGATGAGTTCCATAATCTTTGTATTAATTCTCATGTCATTATTTTTCATATACTCTCTTCCATGACATTTCTGGCTACTTTTTTTGCAGAGTATGTACTGAGAGTAACACATACATGACCCATGACTGCCAACTGGTGAACATTGATACAAGAATTGCTGTTATCCATGATCCTACACTCTGTTTCCAGGAGAACAGTAATTCATCAGTAAATTTTGGCGGTGCCTATGGCCTTCTATTATACATAACTTGCCAGGTTAGAGCCAGGAATTTCTTCCTCTGAATGAGCACATCATTTATTATCAACTCCTTTGTATTTAGGTTGTGACATGTGATTACTTTGGAGCACTGAAATGTGAACATAAAATATGTATGCTAGTTCTAGACAGCAGTGTTTATAAATCTGGTACTATGTCTTCTTGTTCTCTTTTTCCATGAAAAAATTGGCTCTGGTGTGATGAAATGGCTACATCAGATCCCTGAATTATCATGTGGGAAAGAATTTTCTGATCTGAAGTATCCCCAATGGATTTGAAAAACATAACTATTAAAATTTTGCATTATTAAGTTTTTGATATTTCTTTAAATTCTTTTTTGTTATTGTTCTGTTATAGGAATTAGTCTTCCTCAGTTATTATATATATGCATTTCTTAAACTTACAGAAATCAGGTACAACTATTATGTCTATTTTATGGATGAATTCACTGAGGTCACAAAAACGAATTTTTACACAAATGAGAAAGTGGCAGGAACTATGCTAAATTTAGGGTTGCCTTAGTGCTTAACCACAAACTTAAATTATAAGGATATACCTATTTGACAGTAAATTTCAGTATTAGGAGCATTGTAATACTACTCTTCTTTTTTTTTTCTTCTGTTAAGATTAATCTCTCTTTTTAAACTTTTATTTAATAAATATAAATTTTCAAAGTACAGCTTTATGATTACAGTGGCTTCCCCCCAAAAAACCTTCCTTTTTATTTTATTTATTTATTTATTTATTTATTGACAGGCAGAGTGGACAGTAAGAGAGAGAGACAGAGGGAAAGGTCTTCCTTTTGCCGTTGGTTCACCCTCTAATGGCCGCTGCGACCAGAACGCTGCGGCCAGTGCACCACGCTGATCCGAAGGCAGGAACCAGGTGCTTCTCCTTGTCACCCATGTGGGTGCAGGGCCCAAGCACTTGGGCCATCCTCCACTGCACAAATGGGCCATAGCAGAGAGCTGGCCTGGAAGAGGGGCAACCGGGATAGAATCCGGCGCCCCAACCAGGACTAAAACCTGGTGTGCCTGTGCCGCAAGGCGGAGGATTAGCCTGTTAAGCCATGGCACTGGCAATTGTGACGTGATTTTTTAAAACTTTCGTACATTGTGACAGGGAGGTTTGTCTCTTTAATTTTGAGTACATGAGCTTATTTTCTGGATACAATTTATTTGAAAAATATCATGTCAGTTTTGAGGGAAACTTTGTTAACCTAAAAATTTGTTGATAATCTCAGTGAAGATATTTAAATAAATTAGACTGCTGGCATATATTCTAAATTATTCTACATGCTTTTGTTCAAATTTAGATTTGATTTTAAATTAAATCCAGAAATAAGCAGCTAATTAGGAGAATAAATATTAAATCAGGTAAAATTAAATTTACCATCGTATCAAAACCTCCCGCCCATAACTTCCCTCCCACCCACAACCCTCCCATCTCCAGCTTCCTCTCCCATTCCATTCACTTCAAGATTCATTTTCAATTATCTTTATATGCAGAAGATCAGTTAGTATATATTAAGTAAAGATTTCATCAGTTTGCACCCACACAGAAACACAAAGTGTAAAGTACTGTTTGAGTACTAGTTATAACATGAATTTACATTGTACAACCCATAAAGGACAGAGATCCTACTTGGGGAGTAAGTGCACAATTACTCCTGTTGTTGACTTAACAATTGACACTCTTGTTTATGTCGTCTGTAATCACCCTAGGCTCTTGTCATGAGATGGCAAGGCTATGGAAGCCTTTTGAGTCCACCAAATCTGATCTTGTTAAGACAAGCTCATAGTCAAAGTGGAAGTTCTCTCCTCCCTTCAGAGAAAGGTACCTCCTTCTTTGATGATTGACCCGTTCTTTCTTTCCACTGGGATATCGTTCACAGAGATCTTTCATGTAGGTGTTTGTTTGTTTTGTTTTGTTTTGTTTTTGCCAGTGTCTTAACTATCCATGCCTAAAATACTCTCATGGGCTCTTCAGCCAGATCTAAATGGCTTATGGGCTGATTCTCAGGCCAGAGTCCTGTTTAGGACATCTGCCATTCTATGAGTCTGCTGTGTATCCTGCTTCCCATGTTGGCTTATTCTCTCCTTTTTAATTTTTTCATTATTATTAGCAGACACTAGTCTTGTTTATGTGATCCACTTGACTCTTAATCCTTTCATTATGACAAATTGTGGACTGAAACTGATCACTTTGACTAGTAAGATGGAATTGGTACCTGCAACCTTGATGGGATTGAATTGGAATTCTCTGGCACATTTCAAACTCTGCCATTTAGGGCAAGTCCTATTGAGCTTGTGCCAAACGGTACATCTCCTCCCTCTCTTATTCCAACTCTTATATTTAACAGGGACCACTTTTCAGTTACATTTAAACACCTAAGAATTATTGTGTCTTTTTTAAAGAGTTCAACCAATAGTATTAAGTAGAACAAAAAAAAATACTAAATAGGATAAAGTATTAAGTTGTTCATTGACAGTCAGGACAAGGGATGATCAAGTCACTGTTTCTCATAGTGTCTATTTCACTTCAACGGGTTTCCTTTTTGATGCTCGGTTAGTTTTCACCAATCAGGGAGAACATATGATATTTGTCCCTTTGGGACTGGCTTATTTCACTCAGCATGATGCGTTCCAGATTCCTCCATTTTGTTGCAAATGACCGTATTTCATTCTTTTTGACTGCTGTATAGTATTTTATAGAGTACATATCCCATAATTTCATTATCCAGTCTACTGTTGATGGGCATTTAGGTTGATTCCAGATCTTAGCTACTGTGAATTGAGCTGTAATAAACATTGAGGTGCAGACAGCATTTTTGTTTGCCAATTTAATTTCCTTTGGGTAAATTCCAAGGAGTGGGATGGCTGGGTTGTATGGTAGGGTTATGTTCAGGTTTCTGAGGAATCTCCAGACTGACTTCCATAGTGGCTTTACCAGTTCGCATTCCCACCAACAGTGGGTTAGTGTCCTTTTTTCCTCACATCCTCTCCGGCATCTGTTGTTGGTAGATTTCTGAATGTGAGCCATTCTGACAGGGGTTAGGTAAAACCTCATTGTGGTTTTGATTTGCATTTCCCTGATTGCTAGTGATCCTGAACATTTTTTCATGTATCTGCTGGCCATTTGGATTTCTTCTTTGGAAAACTGTCTATTGAGGTCCTTGGCCCACCTCTTAAGTGGGTTGTTTGTTTAGTTGTTATGGAGCTTCTTGATCTCTGTAATTCTGTTTATTAATCCTTTATCTGTTGCATAGTTTGCAACTATTTTTTCCCATTCTGTCGGTTGCCTCTTCACTTTCCTGACTGTTCCTTTTGCAGTACAGAAGCTTCTCAATTTGATTAAATCCCAAATGTTAATTTTGGCTTTGACTGCCTGTGCTTCTGGGGTATTTTCCAAGAAGTCTTTGTTGGTAGCTATATCTTACAGGCTTTCTCCAAGGTTCTCTAATAATTTGATGGTGTTGGGTCATAGATTTAATTCTTTAATCCATGTTGAGTTGATTTTTGTTTAAGGCGTAAGGTAGGGGGCTTGCTTCGTGCTTCTGCACATGGAAATCTGTTTTTCCCTGCACCATTTATTGAATAGACTGTCCTTGCTCCAGGAATTGGTTTTAGGTCCTTGATCAAATATAAGTTGGCTGTAGATGTTTGGATTTATTTCTGGTGTTTCTATTCTGTTCCATTGGTCTATCCATCTGTTTCTGTACCAGTACCATGCTGTTTTGATTACAACTGCCCTGTAGTATGTCCTGAAATTTGGTATTGTGATGCCTCTGGCTTTGTTTTTGTTGTACAAGATTGCTTTAGCTAATTGAGGTCTCCCGTGTCTCCATATGAACTTCAGCATCATTTTTTTCCAGATCTGAGAAGAATGTTTTTGGTATTTTGATCGGTATTGCATTGAATCTATAAATTGCTTTTTGGAGAATAGACATTTTGATGATATTGATTCTTCCAATCCATGAGCATGGAAGATTTTTCCAATTTTTTGTATCTTCTTCTATTTCTTTCTTTAAGATTTTGTAATTCTCATCATAGAGACCTTTAATGCCCTTGGTCAAGTTTATTCCAAGGTATTTGATTGTTTTTGTAGCTATTGTGAATGGGGTTGATCTTAGCAGTCTTTCTCAGCTGTGGCATTGCCTGTGTATACAAAGGCTGTTGAGTTTTGTGCATTGATTTTATATCCTGCTACTTTGCCAAACTCTTCTATGAGTTCCAATATTCTCTTAGTGGAGTTCTTTGGATCCCCTAAATAAAGAATCATATCATCTGCCAAGAGGGATAGTTTGACTTCTTCCTTCCCAATTTGTATCCCTTTAATTTCTTTTTCTTGCCTAATGGCTCTGGCTAAAACTTCCAGAACTATATTGAATAGCAGTGGTGAGAATATACTACTCTTCTTGTAATGATTTTTTGACTTTTAAAATTCACTTTATCTTAGTGAAGTTGAACATCATTTCTTTTGGTTATTGTGGATAGCCCTTGCCTATTTTCCTGCTCCACTATGGCTTTAATTTTTATTTGTTGAACTCTATTTAGTGGAGCATTAAACATTTGACCATGATAGAAATTAAAAATGGCTTTTTAAAAATAATAAATGAAATATTAAGTTGACAAAGACATTCCGGCAGTAAATCAAAAGCAACAAAGACCTAAAAGAGAATGACATATTTGGAGAATGATTATATTGTATTCCTTTTCACAAATTTCCATTCCACTACCATCTTTTTCTGTTTTGACATAGATAGAGAATATTCCTTAATTTTGGATTTGGTCAAGTAACTTGCTTTGGTTTAAACACAGTATAGAGTTTATGGTGGCTCCATTGAGGTAAAGAGCTTTAAAAGGCATCATATGTTTCTGCATCCATTCTTTAGTGCCATGTTTTTACATGAGGAAATCATAGACACTGACTACCACATATACTAAGATTGCAGATTGGAAAGATTAATGGAACAGCCCTGAAGCTAGCCAGCCAAGCCCCGCTGAATCTGTCTAAAACAAGCTGAACCCATCTGTATTCAGCTGAGGCATAAATAACCCATAGAGGTATGAATGAGAAATAAATGTTTCATGTTTGAAAACACTGAAATTCTCAGTTGTTTACTATCTGATGATATATTTGATATAAACGGAATAAGGGAACATTTAGGAGTATAGACTGCTGATATAAAAGAGGATGTAACTAAAATAAGATGTGGTAAGACGGTGATTGGTCTGACATGTCATACCAAGCCATTCAAAAACACATTTTAAGAACTAGGGAGTTACTGGATTGGAATGCATCATTATGTGCTCCATTTTGATCTACTGATATAAGCAGTTCATCTTCTGATAACTACAAAATCAAAAACAGTAAAAAGATTTCAGAGGTAGGCAGACTGGCATCAGAAAGGTGGTAAGTTTAAAGCCATGGCACAAAGTCCTATGTATACTAGGTTTATTTATGCAGCATTCTAGATTTGCCCACTTATTGTGATTTTTTTAACCCTGGCACTGGGTTGTCCTCTTATTGCTTCCATAGGCCCAGGTTGTTACTGCTAAAGCTGTAACTGCTACAGCTCAAGAAACACCAGCGAGAGCATTACTGGTCAAGAGAGATGGTTTTTCCTACTTAACAGCCAGGGAGTATTCCAAATAATTCTGGCCTGTTTTTTAGCCACATGGGGATTCTTGGTAAAGTAAACTGAAATTTCAGGGAAATAAAGCAAATGCTGATCAAAGAGACATAGGAGATAAGAGAAGGAACCCACACAAAAATTCTATATACTGCGTCTCTGAAGACATCCCATGAGAGTGTGATTGTATGCTGTGCCCAGTCAAAATACTCAGTCATATTTGTTCTTCCTCCTCCCTGCATATTTCTAAAAACAAACAGACAATCAAAAATGTGCCTGTGAAGCCTTTTCTTTTTTTTCCCCCAAGGAAATCCATACAAATACTGTGAGTTGCGAAAAAATAGTATTTATTTCTGGCCTTCAGGTCAGAAAACAGTGCTAATAGAAATATTGACCTGACACTAGAAGACCTGAATTTGAGTCCAAATTCATTCATTTATGGAAGCTTCATGCTGCTCTTCTATCAAAAGGATTGGTCTCTGCTCATAAAATTGTTTGTAAAATAATCTATGCAGTACCTACCACCAAACAGTATTGCCTAAATCCTGAATATGTCAAAATACTTCTTGCAAGGATACTACTACAGCAGAAAAAGGCTTGGTAATAACTGAATGGATGTGAGATTTTTGAGTGAGGCTATGTGCAGCTGGAATATTTGTTTTGAGAACAATAAATTGATGCTTATTCAGTATTTAGAAAAGTATTAAGTATAAACAAAAGTTCAGACTTGTACACATAATAAAAACTTACAACAACCCTATAAATAAGTGAGTCATGGAAACCGAGGAATGGAGCTACTTGAGCACCTATCTAAAAGTTATGATCTACAAACAGCTGGGTCTAGGATTCAAATTCAAGATGTGTCTGTAATCACTATGGCAAACAGCCAGCATGACTGGAGAAACTTATGAAACTGTAAACAGAGATAAAACCCAAGTAAAGTATGTATCTTCATCCTCTGCATTTGGAGTAATACTTGATCGACATGATTTACAACTCCACTTTAATAAACACACTAAGCCACCAGAAATAGCATGTTTCATCACTGATTAGGAGAAAACCGGGATCTTCCTCTGACAGATTTCTATCAATGAAATAAAAAGGTGGGGCTTATGAGGGAACTTCAGAAGTTGGGAAAAATTGAATTAAAAGTTTACTTTCACCCAAAAAGATTTCAAATCCATGCAGTTTTCTTCATAATATCTATTTTACATAAAATTTATAAAGACACATTGTAAGCATGGCTTTCAAAGTTCATATATAATTACATGATATATTTGTATAATATTTGTTAATTTAACCATAGGAACTTTGGAATAGAATTTAGTTATGTGTAGTTTGTATCTAACTGTTATTGCATATCACCAAAAAACAGAGACAGAGAGAGAGAGAGAGAAAGAGAGAAGGAAGATGGAAAAAGAGAGGGAGGGAAGGAGAAGGGAGAGAGGGAAGGAAAGGGAAGGGAAGGACCATTATATTCTTATAATTTTATCTATAATATATATTAAATCTGTTCTCTTTGTATTACTATCACATTAACATGAGAATTGATGAGAATTGAACTGTAGTAATTATCAAGCATTTGCTGTAACTTAATATCAAATATATTAGTGGTACCTTTGAAATACAAGAAATCTGTTCTCTTTATATTAGTAAAAAATGTTAAGTAGTGTTCTAAAATTAGCCATATTTAATTATAGCTTTATTAAAATTTTTATCATTTATAGATTTAGATATACAAATGAAATTGTTGGATAATTTTGGAAAACAAAAAATAAAAATATAGAAATAGACTTTTATTTTTAAAGATATCAACTATCTTGCCTAACTTTAAAAAAAATCTTGCCCATTATTTCATAAATATAATTTATCTAAGAGTATAATTTGATGAGTCTTGGTGAATAAAAACAGTGTCTATCACATAATATAGAATACCTCCATTATCCCCAAATTTTCCTTTGCTTTCCTTCTTGCTACTAGCAAAAGGCAAGAAAAGCCGCTTGTGGGAAAAAAAAGCCCCACTTGTGGGTAAAGGACTTGTGTCTAGTATATGTAAAATATTCTTATAGCTTATACTCCTGAAGCTTACAGCTTCAGTATTTAGAATAGTTTAAGTATTACACAGTAGTTCTGACTTGTACTATCATAATAAATGTGAGTGGCAGGCACTGTGGTGTAGCAAGTGAAGCTGCCGCCTGCAGTGTCGGCATCCCCTATAGGCACCAGTTCTTGTCCCCGCTGCTCCACTTCCGATCCAGCTCTCTGCTCTGGCCTGGGAAAGCAGTGGAAGATGGCCTAAGTCCTTGGGCCCCTGCACCCTATCTTTCATCTTGCTTTTCTAGCAAGGGCACAGGAATATGACGCAAGATGCGAGGTCAGTATTTGTAATGGCGGTGATTGGGGCTCAGATTCTTCCAGAAATCAGAGAGAAGAGAATTCGGATGTTTCAGTTGGCTTTCCTTCTTTCCTCAGATTATCAGGTGCAGAAGAGTATTTAGAAACAAAAACCCAAAAACCTGACTCAATATGCTCTGCCAGATGTATGCTAATGAAGAGTAAAGTGAAAGTGAAGCTCGGAAGGTGTCTGCGAGTGAGATGTGTGGCTCAGCTCTTGGGGGGGCGGTGGTAGAGTGGTTATTATTGTTTAAAGGTGTGGAGGGAGCTTGAGTAAAAAATCACCGAAACAGCTTCAAAACACCTTACAAGTCACAGCAACCAGTCATCGGTGTGACTGTGAACAGAAAACTTCCTGTGACTGCCAGGGCAAAAAAGAAGGAAGACCTGCAGTCGTATCTGGCCTCTTAATTTGCTGCTGCTCTGATTTTGTGAGCTTTGAACTGTGACGCTCTTAGACTGCACGGATCAAATTCCTTAAAGATTAAAAGCCCTGAGATGAAACATTCAGCTAAGAGCACAGTGCCAAGGACGTCAAATCATCATTGTTGTCCAGAGGACCCTGTCACTGAGTCTAGCGTGCTCAGACTTTCCCTTCTAATCATAATATTCATCACAATAAAATGTTCAGGTTATGGAGATAATATCTTAGAGATTACATTCAGCTTTTTCATGGCTTTTCCTGTTGTTTTGAACACGTATCTGAGATTTTAAAATAGTGTTCTTCCAGCGCTGCGGCTCACTTGGCTGATCCTCTGCCTGCAGCGCTGGCACCCCGGGTTCTGTCCCAGTTGCTCCTCTTCCAGACCAGCTCTCTGCTGTGGCCTGGGAGTGCAGTGGAGGATGGCCCAAATCCTTGGGCCCTGCACCTGCATGGGAGACCAGGAGGAGGCACCTGGCTCCTGGATTCGGATCGGCATAGCACGCCGGCCGCAACGCGCCGGACATGGTGGTCACTTGGGGGGTGAACCAACAGAAAAAGGAAGACTTTTCTGTCTCTCTCTCACTAACTCTGTCAAAAAAAAAATAGTAGTATTCTTATTTCTATTTGATTGATTTCAAGACAAGCCTTTCTTAGAGTATGTGAACATGCTGTTTCCTCCTACTGGGCACTGTCTCTTCAGACATATCAGTGGCCAACTCCCTTATCTCTCCCAGATTTTCAGTCCTATGTGCACTTCTCAATGGAACTATTTGGCCCATCCATTAAAATGTCATTACCTAAACTTTCAACAGCCCTGAACCTCTTTCCCTGCTATTTTCTCTCTCAGAGCAGATACCATTTTTAATACAATTTAACTTTTAATTTAGCCACCGTTTGCCCTCCCTTATCCATATGCAATATAAACCCCATTAGTTTATGTCTAGGAGGACAGGGATTTGACAAACACCATGGAATCTGATAGCCGTTATTTGAGTGAAATAGAATCATAGCTAAGGAGTGGTAGAAGTAGAATTCAAACTCAGACCCTGATTGCATTCTCAGATTTGGTGCTTAAATACCACTGACAGCATGCCCACATGTGGGAGTTTGTGGTCAGATTTGGAATAGTTCAAGTATGATTCACAATTGTCAAATTGAATCCTTTATTTTCAAAATGATGAACTAATAGGTCATATGAATTATCATAAGCACTCCAACATAGCTTGACTTTCTGAAAGGAGTTGCTTAAATAGTGTTGAAAAATTAAAATTTTATGGATTACACTTGTCAATTTGTTTTATTCCTTCACATGAAAAACATATGAGTGTTGTAAGGTGAGAGTTGTCCATATGAAAACAGGGGAAGCAGACTAATATCCCTGCTGGCTACAGTTACCCAGAATCTATCTTCTCTGAACATCAGTTTCTTCATCAAAAGTGTGAGGAGTTTGCACGGTGTTATTTCAAGTTGTCCTCCAAATCTCAAAGATTTTCACTGATGTGTAATTGTGTAATTATATGATTCATAATAGCACCATGAGAGATATTTTCAAAAATGTCAAATACAGTTTTTGTTTCTGGAAGTCCCAAAACATTCTAAGTAGATTTTACTTGATAATCACTCCCTTTATAATATTTGTAAGTGAAGCACAAGGTAAATAATTTCTGTAAAGCTTGTAACCTTGTTACACTATCAGATTCCTGCCAAATGACAGCCAATTTGATCTTTAAGAAAACAAAATAAAAACTCAATTCCATTTTCCAATCTTTGTAATTTGACTGAAGGCTGCAACTTGACTAGTGTCTGTATTAGAAAACTGAGATGGCAAAAGAAATAAGCAAGTTATCGCTAAATCAAAATTGATAGCACTGGATAATGGAATTTGAATAGTAACACGAGAAAGAAAAAAATCCTCAGATAGCATTGAATGCTTGTGACAAACATTCTACACACCTGACTCAGCACTTTATGCTGTTAAGTAAAAGCCAAGAGGAACCCTAACCCCAATTACAGCATATACTTCATCTATACTTTTGCATTGCTCAGTGAGTTTTTGGTTTCTTGAGAAATAACCATTTGTGATTTAGTACTACAGAACTTTCCCAGGCAAATTGAATAAGAGAATTTAGAATATTTAATATAATGCAGGCAAATGTTTTAAAAGCCCTTATTACTGAGGAGAAATCTTTTTAATGCTCTTTGGTCAGACTGACTGTCTGCAGTGCTTTGCCTTGATGAAAGGAAAAAAAAAAAATCCTGGCTAATCTCTACAGTAGGAAAGAAATCTAGTAATTACATTATTCTTTGTTTAGAACTCAAACAAACAAGCTAATAGCTTCTTATTCAGCTAACTGTTGTGTTTTGATTATAGGCCATCAGTGGGCATTGTAAAATGCAAAAGTTTTCTCAGACTTTTCTCTTGGATATTTGAGTAATTCATACTAATGAGTCAAATTTAGTTAATTCTTTCATGTTAGAATCATGAGGAAGCAAAATAGCTTAACTTAATCTGAGGAACAAATGGTTATCCAAAGCATATGATGAACTATAAATCCATCTTTGCTTTCAAGCTAAAGCAAAAGTTCAAACTAGTGATCTGAATTACCAAAACTAATAACACAAGACACATTTGAATGATTGCAGAGATTGTTTGTTAACTTATTTCCCTTATTTAGTTCTATGCTGGTTCTTACTTTATCAGTACAGATCTACACCAGTGTTCACTTTATCAGCACTTCCTTACTGTTTGTAAAATCAAGCAGAAGGAATTTGGCTTTGACTGACTGGCACTTTGGTGAGTATCAATGGCAGAATGAAAAAAACAAAACAAAACAGTATTTTCATCAAGGACGGAAGCCCACAGGATAATTATATGCGACTGGAAGAGATATCTGTGGCTGAGTCATCGTCTCCCTAGAAGAAGATTTTGTCAATTCAAAGTTGAATGGCAGTACTGACTCCTCTGAAGACAGGTGCCTATTCAGGAAAGCAGTTTACTGAAGATGGACTTAGAATAGATGTACTATTTCCTACTCTGCTGATGTTTTTTTTTCTGTTTTACTGGCTTATTTGGTCTTCTCTGCTTTCAAGAAACAATATTATTTATGGGGTTATGATTTGGGAGATATAACAAATTCCCCCATTTCTAACATTTTTTTTTCATTCTCCCCTCTCTCGATCAACATTCTGACTACTGTAACTCCATTAAGAAAAAAAAGTAGTTAGGCTGGTGTACTTTCCCTCATGGGGCTTCAAACCCTGTTCCCTCTAGGATCTTCCTGCTACATTTCCTCCAGTGTCTCAGGCTACTGAGGTTTCGCCTCACCTCACTTTACAGCGCTGGTGCATAGACTCAGCAGCTGGGGTCCCGAGCCATGGGCGCCCGTGCCCTCCACGTATGTCCACCTCCCACTAATTCCACAAGAGTTTTCTCTGCAGTTTTTTTTTCCCTAACACTTCCCTAAAACTACAGTATCTCCATTTTTATTAAAGTATCTTTTCCCAGACTATCAGTGACCTTCCTCCCTGTTCCACCATCTTGGAGCCCTCCAATCTCTACATCTTCAGAATCTAATATTGAAGTGTTACATTTTTGGGATCACATTGTCTTGCTCAATGCTGTTTCTTGAGTTTCTACATTTATTTTTAGACATTTGTGGAGATATTTGTTGGTGTTTTCCTCTGATGGTTTTTATCTTTGAATTAATTCTCAGTGGCTTAGTGGAGTGTCTGCAATTTTAGTGAATACCAAGAGGTGTGTGTTTGGTGTAGCCACAGCAGTGCACATATCAAGGATGACACCAAACTTGGGCCTCATATATCTCCTCTTGTTAACAGAAGATGGGGGGGTGGGGGATAGGCAAGGTCAACTGTGTTGGCTTTATCACACCCTCAGCTCCTCTTTCATGGTGATTAATGCCAGGGTGTTAGCCCTCAATGGGTGTAATACCTGTGCTTCCTCACGGAATACACAAAGGATCTGCACAGTTCTCTGTGTGAATGCAGATTCTGTTGCATTGTCCCACCCCAGCCGAATCCAGAAGGAGTTCTGAGAATGTAGAGCAGCTCACAGTGATTGCCCAGATATCCAGCTACACCCTGAGCCCTCTCATGCAGTCACAGTGTTCTCACAGTCACAGGATGTAAAGGATTCACTCCACCCTGCCAGCCTATTCCATCCACAGAGAGGCTGAAGGATTCCTAGAGCCTGCTACCTGTGGTGCTCCACTGAGGTAGATTGAGCCTCAGAGCCTGTGATTTGTTGAGAAGTTAGGGGCACCTCACAGCCATATGTGGGCACTGAGCTCCTTGTCAATCTTCCTCCCATACAGACTCAAAGTCAGTGGGAAATGTGGATTTTTCCTTCTGGTAAAATCCCTAGGTTGCATGTGTTGACAACACCCACCAGCTGCAGCCCTACTCATTTTACAATCTCGCTGGGCAGCAACAAGAGCCTCTGCAGGTAGTACTAATGCTGGAATGGCACCTATCTGCTCCTAGTCAGGTGGGTACAGTGGAGCTGCTGTGATTGCCTCTGCTGAGAAAATTAAGACTGTCCTCATCAGTTGTTGGGTGTGCACACAAGTCCTGCAGCAGCTTATACCTACTTATGTCCAAAATGGCGCCTACCCTCTCACAGCCAGTTGCTGGGTACCCTTGTTGTGAGGGATGGGGAGAGAGATACATACCCCATTTCTTTGTGTCTGTGTGAGTAAGCATCCTGATCCCCTTAGGTCTCTGGGCCAGACTCAAGATAGTATAGTCCGTAAGGCTCTCCCTCCTGAGGCAACATCACCTTGCTTTCTGAAGCTGGTGTTTACTTGGGCTCAGGGCTGCTGGTGTTGTTTGCTGTGTGCATGTTCTTTGCTGCATGTCTGCACCTTCCACATAGATCCATGGCACCTCTCCTCCTTCCACAGAATCTCCACAGCAGTTTTCTCTGCTACTTTCCCCAGACAATGCACTTTCTCTGCTTTTTTTCCCCACTATATTCGTTTTCAGTCTAAAACAGATTGTCCTGTCACCATTCTGCCACCTTGGATCTCCTTGGATCATTTTATTTTTATGTAATTTAAAATTTACAAAGAATCTCTAGAAAATTTGTAAAATAATCTAGGTAACTCCAATATGTCCTTTAGAGAGATTCATTACCTATTCATTACGTTTTGTCCAGTTTTCAAACTTTTATCAATCCATCAAATATCTTTCTATGTTATATTGATATTTGGATACATCTCTGAGTCATTTGATGTTAATCAGAGACATTCTACTTGTACCTAATTATTTTGGTGCATAATTCTTAAAAACAAAGACATTCTTTATATAACAAGAGCACAATTAACCACAAGCCAATTTCATTTTCATTTTAACAAACACTGTTGCATAGTCTGAAATCCACCGTTGATATTTTTAACTGTGTAACAGAAATTTAATGTCATACAACATAATTGCCATACCACTTTAGTCTTATAGCTATGATAATTATTTCACTTTTCTCTCTTTATCTTGGCATTGATCAGTTTGATAAATAAAGGCCAGATCTTTTGACTCTCAGTTTGGCTTTGTTTGATGTTTCCAAATGATTCAATTTAGAATACATACTCTTACAAAAATATCATATAAATCATGTCACGTCCTGCTGAGTTTATTATGTCAAGAGACATATGAAGTCAATTCTTCCAGCATTGGTTAGGTTGAATAAGATTATTTTGTTGAAGGAGTTTCAAGTCACTATAGAGTCTTTCTTTTAGCATATATAATTAATGAAAATGTGTGATAAGATGTAGAAAGCAATATAAATATGGTCATACATGATGTTCTTCCAAAACCATCCTTTATTAGAAAATCTATTATAATCTAAGGCAACTCATCTGCCCCTTCCTCTTCTATCTTTCACCACCAGTGCCATGCAGCAGTTGATTCAGTGGTCTCATCGAATTTCCTATCATTTGAGTTATCTACTTTCTGCATTTTAAAATTTGTTTATCCTATTTCCTATAAATAGAAGTTACTGCTAAATGATTGTTTATATTTGGGTTTCAGAATTTTATGAAGATACACTTATACATCAGACTGTGTGCTTGACATGTTAAATTATTAGTGCAGTCCCATGACCTGATTCCCCACTTACATTGATGGCAAGAGTGGTTACATGGTTCAGATGTGGATTCAGTCTGATCTGTCCGTTATAAAATTTCTCATCAATTTTTCAGCTAATGGCTTTATCATGTACTGTTGATTGTTGCGCCGATCCGAAGCCAGGAGCCAGGTGCTTCTTCCTGGTCTCTCATGCGGGTTCAGGGTCCCAAGCACTTGGGCCATCCTCCACTGCCTTCCTGGGTCACAGCAGAGAGCTAAACTGGAAGAGGAGCAACCGGGAGTAGAACCTGGTGCCCATATGGGATGCCAGCACCGCAGGCAGAGGATTAACCAAGTGACCACGGTGCCGGCCCCAGGATTTCATTCTTTATATGACTTAGTGGTATTCCATAGTGTATACATACCACCTATTATTTATCCAGTCATCAGTTGATAGACATCTAGGTTGATTCCGTATCTTAGCTATAACTCTTTCATATGTTTATTTCATTTCATTTGGGTAGCTTTCCATGAGTGAGATGGCTGGGTGATATGGTAGATCTATTTTCAGACGTCTAAGGAATCTCCATAATGGTTGTACTAGTCTGCATTCCCACCAACAGAGTATTAGCATATTAAGCACTTTATAGATCTTGAGTATTAATCCTTTATCAGCTGACCAATTTACAAATTGTTTTTCCCATTCTGTCTGTTGCTCTGCACTTTGTTCAGTGTTTATTTGCAGTGCAAAAAGCTTTTTATCTTGATGTAATCCCTTTTGTCTATTTTTGCTTTTATTGTCTTTGCTTCTGGGATCATATCCAAGAAGTCTTTGCTTAGGCCAGTGTCTTGCAGAGTTTACCCAATGTCTTTCTCTAGTAATTTGATAGTATGAGGTCAAAGATTTAGGTCCTTAATCCAGTGTGACTTGAGTTTTGTGTAAGGTGTAAAGTAGGGATCTTGTATCACAGTTCAGCATGCATAGATCAAATTTTCCCAGCACCATTTGTGGAAGAGACTATCCTTTCTCCAATGATTAATCTTATCTTGTTTTTCAAGATTAATTGGTTGTAGCTGTGTGGATTGATTTCTGGGATTTCTATTCTGTTTCTTTGTTCTATATGTGTGTTTTCGTATCAATACCTGGTTGTTTTGATTATAACTGCCCTATAGTATGATTTGAAATCTGGTATTGTGATGCTTATGGCTTTGTTTTTGCTGTTTAAGATTGTTTTTGCTATTTTTTGTCTTTTGTGTTTCCATATGTATTTTAGCATCACTTTTTTCTAGATCTGAGAAGAATGTCCTTGGTATTTTGATTAGGCTTGCAATGAATCTTATACATTTCTCTGGGAAGTAGGGATATTTTGATTATATCAATTCTTCCATTCTACAAACCTTGAAAATTCTTTGAATTTCTGTGTCCTCTGTTTCTTTCTTTAATGTTTTGCAATTTTAATTTAAGAGATCTTTAACACCTTTGGTTAAATTTATTCCAAGAAACTTAAATTTTTGTGAATCATATTGATGTTATAAGTTCTTTCTCAGACACATTTTTGTATAAAGTAGCAACTGATTTTTGTGTCTTGATTTTATATACTGAAACTTTACCAACTCTCTTATGAATCCCAATTATCTGTAAAGAGAGTCTATTGGTACCCCTATATATAGGATCACATCATCTGCAAAAAGGGATAATTTGATTTCTTCCTTTCCCATTTGTAGCCCATTGATGTTTTTTCTTGTCTAATGGCTATGGCTGTAACTTCTAGGATTTAATAGAGTAGCAATGGTGAAAATGGACATTCTTTTCTGATTCCAGATCTTAGAGGACATGGTTCCAACTTTTCCCTATTCAATATGATTCTGGTTATTGGATTATCATATATTGTATTGATCATGTTGAGAAATGTTCCTTCTATATCCAATTTACTTAAGGTTTTTATTATGAAAGGATATTTTATTATAAACTGCTTGGGCTACATCTATTGAGATAAGCATATGGTTTTAATCTTCAATTTATTAACATAATAGATCATATTTATGGACCCATGTATGTTGAACCATCCTTGCATACCAAGGGTAAATGCCACTTGTTGTAAGTGAATGCTCATTCTAATGCGCTGTTGCATTTGATTGGCTAATATTATGCTGAGGGTTTTTGCTTCTATGTTTGTCAGTGATCTTTGTCTATGTCCCCCTTCTCAGTTGTTATCTTTTGCTGATTTTAGAGTTAAGGTGTGATGTTAGCCTCATAGAAGGAGCTTGGGAGGATTCCCTCCATTTCAATTGTTTTTTTTTTGGGGGGGGGGTTTTATGATCTTTGTTTTCAAATGCCCTTGACAGATGATTATTTTTAAAGCAGCAGAAAAAAATAGCAATAAAAGATAATTGAACTCAGAAAAATGATGAACAGTGCTCAAACACCTGCTTGCCATCTCAGCTATCTAGTATCACAGCATCCACTCACCTATAATCTTCAAGAATATTTTATTAATTTAACATTGTTAATGTGTAGTGATGCTGCTGACTTTTTGGCCTATACATTTATACCTTCTTTTTTTTAATTTTTTTTATTAAACTTTTATTTAATGAATATAAATTTCCAAAGTATAGAAAATTAATTAATTTAAAAAATATATATATTATGTAGGATCTCTGTCTTTAATGTGCTATACACCCTTATTTAATGCTATAACTAGTACTCCAACAGTATTTTTTTTCTTTTCTTTTCACTTTGTGTTGCTATATGGGGGCAAACTGTTGAAATCGTTACCTAATATATACTAAACTGATCTTTTGTATACAAAGAGAATTGAAAATGAATCATGATGTGATAGGAAGGGGAGAGGGAGCGGGAGGGGGGAGGGTTGTGGGTGGGAGGAAAGTTTTGGGAGGGGGAAGCCATTGTAATCCATTTCAATTGTTTTGAATAGCTTGAGAAGAATCGGAATTAGTTCCTCTTTAAAACTTTGGAAGAAATCAACAGTGAAGTCATCTGACATGGGCTTTTCTTTATTGGGAGGGTCTTTTTCACTAAAAAATCTCCATCTTAGTTGTTGGTATATTTAGATTTTCTGTGTCTTCAAAACACAATTTTAGTGAGGTGTGTTTCTTTTAAGCAGCAAATAGATGGGTCTTGTTTATCAATCAATGCAATCAGCCTGTGTCTTTTTTTTATTATTTGACAGGTAGAGTTATAGACGGTGAGACAGAGAGAGAGAGAGAGAGAGAGAGAGAAAGAGAGAGAAAGAGAGAGAGAGAGAGAAAGGTCTTCCTTCCATTGGTTTACTCCCCAAATGTCCACCATGGCCAGCATTGCACCGATCCGATGCCAGGAGCCAGTTGCTTCTTCCTGGTCTCCCATGCAGGTGCAGGGGCCCAAGCACTTGGGCCATCCTCCACTGCCCTCCTGGGCCATAGTAGAAAGCTGGACTGGAAGAGGAGCAACCGGGACTAGAACCTAGTGCCCATATGGGATGCCACAGGCAGAGGATTAACCAAGTGAGCCACAATGCCGGCCCCCAAGCCTGTGTTTTTTTCTTTTCTTTCTTTTTTTTTTTTTTTTTTTTTTTTTTTGACAGGCAGAGTGGACCATGAGAGAGAGAGAGAGACAGAAAGAAAGGTCTTCCTTTTCCGTTGGTTCACCCTCCATTGGCCACTGCAGCCGGCGCACTGCACCGCACTGATCTGAAGCCAGGACAAGTGCCTCTCCTGGTCTCCCATGCGGGTGCAGGGCCCAAGCACTTGGGCCATCCTTCACTGCCCTCCTGGGCCACAGCAGAGAGCTGGACTGGAAGAGGAGCAACCGGGACAGAATCCAGCACCCCGACTGGGACTAGAACCCGGTGTGCCAGCGCCGCAGGCAGAGGATTAGCCTATTGAGCCATGGCGCCGGCCACCTATGTCTTTTAATTGGAGAATTTATGTCATGCACATTCAAGTTATTGATAAGTAATGACTAGGACTTGTATATTTCCTGTAAGTATTCCTATTGTTAGCTTTGGATTTCCTTTGTACTTTTAATAGGAGATCTTCTGCCTTCACAATCTTTCATGATGATTATTATCTTTCTTTGTTTCTGTGTGTCACATTCTTAAGTATCATTTAAAAGGCTGAATGAGTGGTAATAAATCTTTCCATTTCTGTTTGTTTTGGAATGTCTTTATTTCACCTTTGCTTTTGAATGAGGACTTTGCTGGGTAAAATATTCTGGATTGACAGGTTGTTTGTTGTTGTTGTTGTTTCCTTTTAGCACTTGGGCTGTTTCTCTCCATTCACTCTCAGCCTGTAGGATTCTTTTTGAGAAATCAGCTGTCAGGGTAATTGGAGCTCTTCTGATGGTAATCTTTGATTTCTCTTATGTGTATTTTAGAATCTTTTCTTTATGTTTTGCGGTTGAAAGTTTGACTCTAATGTATTATGGTGAAGATTTTCTCTGATCATGTCTATTTTGAGTTCTGTATGCTTCCTTTTTCTTGAATGTCCTTAACTTCCTCCAAATTAGGAAAGTTTTCTGTTATTATTTCACCAAACAGATAGTTCCATTCTCTGTTTCCACACCTTCTGGAACTCCTGACATATATGTTTGGTGATGTAATCATATCCCATAAATCTCTAACACTACTTTTGATTTTTCTCATTTCTTCCTCTTTTTTGTCTAATATATTTCCAAGCAGTTGCCTTCCAGCTCAGATATTCTTTCTTCTGCCTCACCAAGTCTGTTGCTAAGACTTGCCACTGTATTTCCTATCTGAGATACTGAGCTCTTCATTTCTGATCTCAGTTTGATTTCTTTTTAATATGTCTATCTCTCAGCAGAATTTTTTCAAGCATGTGATGTATTGATTGCTTTACCTCATGTATTTACTTCTCTGTGTTTTTAGTATTCTTATAATAATATTTTGGAATTCATTTGCAGGCATTTCACCAATCTTCATCATAACATTCTAATATTGAAGTGTTGTTGTACTCCTTTTGGGAAGTCATATTGTATTACTTTTTTTTTTTTTGTATTTCTACATTTAATTTTACACATTTGTAGAAACACTTGTTGGTTTTCTCTTCTGTTGGCATTTATCTTTGAAATATGCCTCTGTGGTTTATGGAATATCTATCTGCTCCTTCAGTGGATATCCAGAGGCATATGCTGCATTGGGCCAAGGAGCCAGTGCTCTAGCTTGGGTCAAGAGTCCACAGTGACATCCACGTAGGTTGTGGTACATCTCTGTCTTCAACAGGGGTGAGAGTATGATTGCATCAGTTGGCATGATCAGGGTGTCAGCCCCCTCTGCCAATATGAACTAACTAAGCAGAGTGAGCCTACCTTCAGCCTTACAGTTCCCAGATACCTCACCCATGCAGTTACCTGACCTCCACTAAGGATCTGTCCAGTCCTCAATGTGAGTGCAGAACCCTGAGCTTCTGAAGCCATATACAATGACTATCCAAAAACCCAGACACACCCAATTGCAAATCCTATCACACATAGAATTCCTACAGCCATAGGGCACAGGTCTCCCACAGTCACAGGAAGCAGGGATCTACTCTCAGCTCCAAAAACCTCCCCATATCCTGAAAGAGCCATGGCATTCCCAGAGCCAGCTGCCTAACTGATAGGGATTGATTGACACTGCACCATTACAAGTGGAGTCAGGTGCCCCAGTAGAGTGTGGAGGAGGAGAGAGCTTCACAGGCCCAAGTGATCACTCTGGCCATCTCCAACCCTCCAGGCCAGACTCAAAGTCAGTGGGGACCATAGATTTATCCTTCCCCCAAATCTTCCAGCCCCACCATAAACAGCAACTTCTACTCACTTCATTGTGATGGCATTTCCCCCTGTTGGTCGCTAAGTGTCTTGTTGCAAGATGATGACAACCCCTCCAATCACTGCTGCAGGAGTCTCCAGCAGTTTCCCACTCACTGCTATGTGATTGTAATGTCTATGTTGCTCTACAGTGTCTCTTCTATTGGTAGAATTTTCAATGCAAACTTCTCTCCAACTGTACTCTGGGAATGCAGTTCCTCTCCTTTTCTTCTTTGGTATTCTTGTCAGAATCAGCACATCTGTTCCCTGCTTAGCTACCTTGTATCTCCTGTGTTGTTTAGTTTGAAGGATGGAATATTTAATCAGAATTGTGGTTTATGTCGGTTAGTAAGAGATAATGCATGGTACAAGCAAACTCTTCACTTTATTTAGATCTAACCTAGATCAAATGCTAACTTAGATCAAATCCCTTAATGATCAGTTTCCTTAAATATTTTTGTTTAATCTTAGTAATCTCTAGGCAATGTCCTTAAATTTAAACATTTTATTCATTTCGTCCTGTACTCATTCATGGAGGAGAAATTAAACACTGATTCTAATATAGCATAGACTTTTACAGCAGAAAAATATTTAGTACCTGTTAACAGCAGGTTAATCCTCAGTTTGTAATGCTAGTATCCCATATCAGATTACTGGTTTGAGTCCTAGCTGCAGAAATTTGGTTCTGATCCAGCTTCTTTGTAATGTGCCTGGAAAGCAGTAAATAATACTCCCAAGTAACTCCACATGGGAAACCCAGATTGAGTTCCAGGCTCCTTGCTTCAGCCTAGACCAGCCTTGGCCTTTGTGGCCATTTGGAAAATGAACTTACAGATAGAAGTTTCTCTATTCTGTTTCCTTTCAAAGAAAATAGGTAAATCTTTTCTTTTTAAAGCTATACTTGGGGCTGGAATTGTGGCATATTGGGTAAAGCCACCGCCTATTACACCAGCATCCCATATGGATGCAATTCATGTCCTAGCTGCTCCACTTTCCATCCATATACCTGCTACTGGCCTGAGGAAAGCAGGAGAAGATTGCCCAATAGTTTGGGCTCCTTCCACCCAGGTAGAGACCCAGATGAAACTCCTGGCTCAGCTCTGGCTGTTTTGGCCATCTGGGGAGTGAATTTCTCTTTCTCTCTCTCTCTCTGTAACTGTGACTTTCAAATAAATAAATATTTTTTTTAAAAAAAAAAGCTACATTCAACCTCCTTTTAACAAACCTTGATCCCAAGGTGTGATGCTGTTAAACTCTATTATGGTAAAAAGATTTTTGGTAATGTGAATTATACTTTGAGATCCTTCTTTAAATTTGCTTGACACAAGGGAAGAAAACCTTAGGAGTAGAATGACAAGTACTTCACAGTAAAGAAAATAGATACATGGAAAACAGTTAAAGATCTTCCAATTAATCCTTTTGATCAATCTTTTTTTTTTTTTTTTTTTTGGACAGGGAGAGTGGATAGTGAGAGAGAGAAAGAGACAGAGAGAAAGGTCTTCCTTTTTGCCGTTGGTTCACCCTCCAATGGCCGCTGTGGCCGGTGCATCACGCTGAACCGAAGCCAGGAGCCAAGTGCTTCTCCTGGTCTCCCATGCGGGTGCAGGGCCCAAGGACTTGGGCCATCCTCCACTGCCTTCCCAGGCCATAGCAGAGAGCTGGCCTGGAAGAGGGGCAACCGGGATAGAATCCGGTACCCCAACCGGGACTAGAACCCGGTGTGCCTGCACCGCAAGGCGGAGGATTAGCCTGTTGAGCCACGGCGCCAGCCCAATCTTTGTTTTTTTTTTTTTTTTTTTTAAACAATTTCTTTATTTTATTTATTTGAAAAGCAGGGATACACACACACACACACAGAGAGAGAGAGAGAGAGAGAGAGAGAGAGAGAGAGAGGATATTCTATCTGCTAGTTAACTTCCTAAATGGTTGCAGCAGTTATTTCTGGACCAGGTTGAAGCCAGAATCCATGAAGTCTCTCCAGGTATGCTGTCATCTGCTGCTTTCCCAGCCACATTAGCATGTCAGTTAGGTCTTGAATAGCACTCTGATATGGGATGCTTGTGGTTCAAGCAGCAGCTTAATTTGCTGTGCCACAATTTGTGCAGTTTTTATTTGCTTATTTTTTGGTCATCTAATGGATTTAATGCTTACTGGTCCACCATCATTTTCCTTGGAAATTTTAGTCTGTTGTTAGTAATTACTATATTAGCCAGAACTGCCTAATTAAAGTACCTAAAATATATGTATTTAATCCCAATATAATAATATCTGAACATATGTTAATGAATATGGAGTATAAAATGAAGAAATGAAAGAATTTTTATTTCCAAAGCAAGTGTTGCCTGAATGGAAATTAAAACTTAATCCCAATGTGGTACTAACGAATCTATAGGAACCTAGGTGTCTTCAAGAAAACAATGGAAATCAGAATGAATAAATTAATTGAAGCTAAAATTGAACAGAGAAATAGAATTTAGACCAAAAGGTGCAATATATCATTTAAACAAATGTGTATCAGGAATACTTAAATTTACCTTAAGCTAAATATTTTAACATTATTCACAAAATATTCTTACTTGTAATAAAGATTTATTTATTTATTTTCAAAGAGTTATATAGAGGGAGAGACAGAGAATGAAATCTTCATATGCTGAGTCACTCCCCAGATGGCCACAATGGCCATAGTCAGACCAGGTCAAAGCAGGGGCTGAGAGCCTCAACTATGTCTCCCATGAGGGTGGCAGGGACACTAGGACTAGGGCCATCATCTGCTGCTTTTCCAAAGTCATTGCAGGGAGCTGAATTGGAAGTGGAATAGCTAGGACATGAACAAGCATCTTTAGGCAGTGGCCCAACCCACTACACCACAATGCCAGTCTTGTCTTATTTTTTAAAAGAGTAGGTATGTTTTGGCTCGCAGTTCCTATTGAAGGGTGAAGGACTGCATGTTTTTAAAGGTTTTTATGTATTTATTTGACAGAGTTACAGAAAGTGAGAGAGAGACAAAGAGAAAGGTCTTTCTTCTGTTGGTTCACTCCCCAAATGGCTGCCACGGCCAGCACCTCACCCATCCAAAGCCAGGAGCCAGGAGCTTCTTCCTGGTCTCCCGTGTGGGTGCAGGGGTCCAAGCACTTGGGCCATCCTCCACTGCTACCCCAGGCCATAGAAGAGAGCTGGACTGGAAGAGAAGCAACTGGGACTATAGCCGGTGCCCATATGGGATGCTGGCACCACAGGTGGAGGATTAACCAACCTAGTGTGCCATGGCACTGGCCCAGTCTTTTCTTTTAAAAGATGTAATCAGGGCTGTCATTGTGATGTATCAGGTTAAATCGCCACCTGCAATGGTGGCATTCCATATTGGTGTATAGGTTCTAATGCCAGCTGCTCCACTTCTGATCCAGGTCCTTGCTAACATGCCTGAGAGGGCACCAGGGGATACACTGAGTCCTTGGCCCTGCCAACTACATAGAATAGCCAGATGTAGTTCCTGGTTCCTGGCTTTGGCCTGGCCCAACCCTGGCCATTGTGGCCATTTGGGTAGTGAACCAGTGGATAAAAGATCTTGAACTCTTCTTCTTCTTCCTTCTTCCTTCTTCCTTCTTCCTTCTTCCTTCTTCCTTCTTCCTTCTTCTTCTTCTATCTGCCTATCAAATGAATAAATAAATAATGTCTTTTAAAAAAGTCATTCTAAAGTTGTTTCTGAGAATTATAAAATTATTTTTAGCATAATTCTTACAAAAAACTAGGAATGCCTTTGCCTCATCTAGGACCAGTAAAGACTGGAACTATACACATAAGTCAGCTTATTGCATTCAATTAATCAATCCTATATGCTTTCCAATAACAATCTGCTTTTAGAATACTGCCAGAAGACTTGATCATCTCTCCTCTATAAATTGGTAACTTATTTTCTTAGTCTGTGTATTCCTCCTCAGTTGGTGGACAATGCAGTATAGGTTGGATCACTCTAGTGTTGTCATATTGGAGTCAATACTCACATTCTAAATCACTCCATCTCATCACATTCAGTAGTCAATGCATTGATTAGGAAAATGATAAAAGAAAGGAAAAGAACTCATTCACAGCCAACTCTGCTTTCCTTTGTCACTGAGCCACATAACACACACATTTATGACATCAGTTTTTACAGCACTTCTTGCTTTAATTTGAAAAACAATGCTCCTGAAAAATCACAAAGATCAATCAAGTGACACAGAAAGGACTTTGTAGCTAGAAAATGTATATCCTGGATAATCCCCAGTAAATGACATTGGCCCATGCTTAATGGCATTTTCCTGGGCTCTCCAAGTATCTCAGCACCTGAGAGCCTATGGGTCCTTTACACTTTTTTAAAAGACATACTTGTTTATTTGAAAGGTAGAGTTAAAGATACAGAGGGAGAGACAGAGATCTATCTGCTGGTTCAGTCCCCAGATGGACACAATGGCCAGGGTTGGGCCTGGCTGAATCCAAGAGTTTTGCCCTGGTGTACCACATGAGTAGCAGGGGCCCAAGCTCCAGGGCCATCTTCCTCTGCTTTCTCAAGCATTTAGAAGGGTGCTGGATTGGATGTGGAACAAATGGGACATGAACCGGTGCCCTGAAGGGATGCTGGTGCTGTGGGCGGCAGCTTTCCCTGTTATGCCACATCAGTTCCTTCTTTTACTCTTGAATACTTAGAGATAGTCTACCAAAGATAATATAAACTATTACTCAATATCAACAGATTATTTATTATAAATTATATTGAACTTCTTCAGGAACTAAAAACTCCAAATACTTCTAATATTTAACATGTCTTATTAAATTTAATACTGTATGGAAGTTTTTCTTCTAAAGATTGTCTTCATTATTCTGTGGCAAAATCATCCTAAGAATGCTATGGAGCATTATTTCTGTTGTAATTCAAAGTTTATTCATTAAAATTATTATTCTGGTGAACATAGATAGAAGTGGTAAGCAGGTTTCTTTCACAATGGATTTATTTGGAGGAAAGTAGTTAGCCTTTATTTAAAAAAAAGTTTTATTTATTTATTTGAAAGTCAGAGTTATATAGGCTGGTGCTGTGGCTCAATAGGCTAATCCTCTGCCTGCAGCGCCGGCACACCGGGTTCTAGTCCCAGTCGGGGCACCAGATTATGTTCCAGTCACTCCTCGTCCTGTCCAACTCTCTGCTGTGGCCCGGGAGTGCAGTGGAGGATGGCCCACGTCCTTGGGCCCTGTACCCTCATGGGAGACCAGGAGAAGCACCTGGCTCCTGGCTTTGGATCAGCATGATGCGCTGGCCGCAGCGGCCATTGGAGGGTGAACCAACGGCAAAAAGGAAGACCTTTCTCTCTGTCTCTCTCTCTCTCTCACTGTCCACTCTGCCTGTCAGAAAAAAAAAAAGAGTTACAGAGAGAGAGAAGGAGAGGCAGAGAGAGAGAGAGGTCTTCCATCCACTGGTTCACTTCCCAATTGGCTGCAACGGCTGGAGCTGCACCGATCTGAATACAGGAGCCAGGTGATTCCTCCTGGTCTCCCACATGGGTGCAGGTGCTGAAAGACTTGAGCCCCCATATGGGATGCCAACACTGCAGGTGGCAGCTTTACCCACTACACCACAGCGCCTGTCCCTAGACTTTCTTTTGAGTAACTACTTTTAATAATCTAAAATAACACTTTCCAATAGTATTTTACCCATGAAAGAAGTGTTCTCCAGTGCTTTATCGCATATATTAGACACCAACCATGCATATCTACTACTGAGCATTGGAAATATGGATACTTTGACTTTGAGGTTGAAGTTTAAATTTAAATGTTTTTTTTTTAAATTTTTTATATGGGGTACTTAAATTTCATGGAAAATGGAATTAAAAGAAAAGTGTATATTGATGCAAATAAAGTTTTGAAACTGATGCATAATTTCTTTTCATATCAAGCATTTTCCATAAGCATTTTGGTGACACCTTGTATGCACCAGAATAAACTTTAAAGATTGCAATTCCTTATTTATATATTTATTTTGTTGAACAACATGATGTGGACCTACTTACAGGATTTTGTGTGTTATTCCTAATCTGTTTTTATTTCAGAATGTGCTTCTTTCCAATACCCTCCTATTCTTTCATCTTAAACTGCTCTCTTTCTTGTGTTCTTCAAAATTTTCAGGGTATAGTCATTTTTTAAATGTGTGAGAATGATGTGACAAGAAAAACAACAGCTTTCTTTGTTGATTTACATTAAGTCAGAAACAGTGAAGGGAGTTGCTGCCTGTTTTTGCTATAAATAATTTTTGAATTTACTTAACTTTTCAGATGAGATTACATTTAGAAAGCTAAAATGATTTACTTCAAATCTTATTAAAAAAAAATCTGTTAAAGCTAGATGCCATACTATGCCAATTTTTAACCTAGTTTTTTTTTTTACTACTATGTCAAATGGATGATATTCAAACACATAACTATACTGGATACAAAAGTAAATAAGAATGCCATGTTTCTGCTTCTCTGTAAGTATCATAATTTTGTTTTTCCCCAGAGAGTTTCAGATGGAAGATTTCTAGGTTTATAGTGTTGGATAGAGATCCTCTATTTGTTAGCTTTAAGTAACAGTTGTTATCAGGCACTTCAACTCAAAATTCACTGGGAACTGAGGAGATCATAGGTTACTTATTAATTTAATTATTTCTCAGCATCAGAGCACACCGAAGTCTACTCTGCTTCATAACATGGTATTCCAGTACACTCCCTTAGGCAGCTCTGACACAAAAGGGACCTACCTCTGGCCTCTTCTCTGCTTTCTTTTCCTACTTACTTTTATTTTCTAAGATTTATTTATTTATTTATTGAAAGAGTTACAAAGGAGGGGTGCAAGTGGGGAGACACTGATCTTCCATCCACTGGTTCACCTTCTAAATGGCCACAAAGGCTGGGGCTGAGCCAGGAAGAATCCAGGAGCTTCGTCCAGGTTGCAGGATCCCAAGTACTGATGCCATATTCTGCTGTTTTCCCAATCTTATTATCAAGGAGCAGACTGGACTCAAATCGATGCCCATCTAGGGTATGGGCATCAAAGGAGGGGTTTAAATTTCCATGCCACAATGCCTGCCCATTTCCTACTTAGCTACATCATTCAAATGTTCCGTCTTCCTGATATCATTTTTTTACTCAGAGCCGGATTTCTCATAACAAGGCAGAAGCTGTATTTCGAGATAGTTGCTTGATGTATTCTTGCTACATATGAGTGTAAAAGTTACATATAAATGCTACAAATGACTGGCTTTTAGTTTTTCTCTTCCATGTCTTCTATTCTTTCTGTTGCCTCTAAGATGGCCATTGTTGGTACCCTAAGGTGTTGTGGGGCTCTCAGGCTCCTAGATGTTTGCGGGATTCACAGGAACCTAATCTTCTAAATGACTTGATTTATCTAATATCTGAACAGGTGCTTCCATTGCAAGATACCACTTTTTTAATAATTTTTTATTAAACTTTTATTTAATGAATATAAATTTCCAAAGTACAGCTTATGGGTTACAATGGCTTCCCCCCTCCCATAACTTCCCTCCCGCCCGCAACCTTCCCCTTTCCCGCTCCCTTTCCCCTTCCATTCATGTAAAGATTCATTTTCAATTCTCTTTGTATACAGAAGATCAGTGTAGTATATATTAGGTAAAGATTTCAACATTTTGCCCATATAGCAACATAAAGTGAAAAAACTACCATTGGATTACTAATTATAGCATTAAATAGCAATGTACAACACATTAAAGACAGAGAATCTACATAATTTTTTTCAAATTAATTAATTTTCTATGCCATTTCCATTTTAACACTAGGTTTTTTTTTTTTTCATTTCCAATTCTCTTTATATACAGAAGATCACTTCAGTATATAATTAGTAAAGACCTCATCAGTTTGTGCCCACACAGAAACGCAAAGTATAAAAATACTGTTTCAGTACTAGTTATAGCATCACTTAGCTTTAGACGACACATTAGGGACAGATCCCACATGGGGTGTAAGTACACAGTGACTCCTGTTGCTGACTTAACAATTTGACACTCCTGTTCATGGCGTCAGTAATCTCCCTAGGCTCTAGTCATGAGTTGCCAGGGCTATGGAAGCCTTTAGAGTTCGCTGACTTTGATCTTATTCCGATAGGGTCATAGTCAAAGTGGAAGTTCTCTCCTCCCTTCGGAGAAGGGTACCTCCTTCTTTGATGGCCCCGTTCTTTCCACTGGGATCTCACTCACAGAGATCATTCATTTAGGTTTTTTTTTTTTTTTTCCTTGATATCTTGGCTTTCCATACCTTCTATACTCTCATGGGCTCTTCAGCCAGATCTGAATGCCTTGAGGGCTGATTCTGAGGCCAGAGTGTTGTTTAGGACATCTGCCATTCTATGAGTCTGCTGTGTATCCCACTTCCCATGTTGGATCTTTCTCTCCCTTTTTGATTCTATCAGTTAGTATTAGCAGATACTTGCCTTGTTTGTGTGATCTCTTTGACTCTTAGACCTATCAGAGCTATCAATTGTGAGCTGAAATTGATCACTTGGACTAGTGAGATGGCATTGGTACATGCCATCTTGATGGGATTGTGTTGGAATCCCCTGGCACATTTCTAACTCCACCATTTGCGGCCAGTCCGATTGAGCATGTTCCAAATTGTTCATCTCCTCCCTCTCTTTTTCCACTCTTAGATTTAACAGGGATCACTTTTCAGTTAAAATTTAAACACCTAAGAATAATTGTGTGTTAATTACTGAGTTCAACCAATAGTACTAGAACAACAACAACAACAACAAATACTAAAAAGGATAAAGTATTACATTGTACATCTAAAGTCAGGACAGGAGCTGATCAGTTCATTGTTGCTTATAGTGTCCATATCACTTAACAGGTTTCCCCTTTGGTACTCAGTTAGTTGTCGCCAATCAGGGAAAACAAATGATATTTTTCTCTTTGGGACTAGCTTAATTCACTCAGCATGATGTTTTCCAGATTGCTCCATCTTGTTGCAAATGACTGGGTTTCGTTGTTTCTTACTGCTGTATAGTATTCTATGGAGTACATGTCCCATAATTTCTTTATCCAGTCTACTGTTGATGGGCATTTGGGTTGGTTCCAGGTCTTAGCTATTGTGAATTGAGCTGCAATAAACATTAATGTGCAGATGGCTTTTTTATTTGCCAAATTAATTTCCTTTGGGTAAATTCCAAGGAGTGGGATGGCTGGGTTGTATGGTAGGGTTATGTTCAGGTTTCTGAGGAATCTCCAGACAGACTTCCATAGTGGCTTTACCAGTTTGCATTCCCACCAACAGTGGGTTAGTGTCCCTTTTTCCCCACATCCTCTCTAGCATCTGTGGTTGGTAGATTTCTGAATGTGAGCCATTCTCACCGGGGTGAGATGGAACCTCATTGTGGTTTTGATTTGCATTTCTCTGATTGCTAGTGATCTTGAACATTTTTTCATGTGTCTGTTGGCCATTTGGATTTCCTCTTTCGAAAAATGTCTCTTGAGGTCCTTGGCCCATCTCTTCAGTGGGTTGCTTGTTCTGTTGTTGTGGATTTTCTTGATTTCTTTGTAAATTCTGGTTATCAACCCTTTATCTGTAGTATAGTTTGCGAATATTTTTTCCTATTCTGTTGGTTGCCTCTTCACTTTCCTGACTGTTTCTTTTGCAGTACAGAAACTTCTCAATTTGATGCAATCCCAAATGTTAATTTTGGTTTTGACTGCCTGTGCTGTTGGAGTATTTTCCAGGAAGTCTTTGCCTGTGCCTATATCTTGCAGGGTTTCTCCAATGCTCTCTTTTAATTTGATGGTTTCGGGTCGTAGATTTGAGTCTTTAATCCATGTTGAGTGGATTTTTGTGCAAGGTGATAGGTAGGGGTCTTGCTTCAAGCTTCTGCACGTGGAAATCCAATTTTCCCAGCACCATTTATTGAATAGACTGTCCTTATTCCAGGGATTAGATTTGGATCTTTGGTCAAATATAAGTTGGCTGTAGATGGATGTTTGGATTGATTTCTGGTGTTTCTATTCTGTTCCATTGGTCTATCCATCTGTTTCTGTACCAATACCATGCTGTTTTGATAACAACTGCCCTGTAGTATGTCCTGAAATCAGGTATTGTGATGCCTCCTGCTTTGTTTTTGTTGTACAGGATTGCTTTGGCTATTCGAAGTCTTCTGTGTCTCCATATGAATTTCAGCATCATTTTTTCCAGATCTGAGAAGAAGGTCTTCGGGATCTTGATGGGTATTGCATTGAATGTATAAATTGCTTTTGGGTGAATAGACATTTTGATGATATTGATTCTTCCAATCCATGAGCATGGAAGATTTCTCCATTTTTTGGTATCCTCTTCTATTTCTTTCTGTAAGGTTTTGTAGTTTTCATCGTAGAGATCTTTAACGTCTTTGGTTAAGTTTATTCCAAGGTATTTGATTGTTTTTGTAGCTATTGTGAATGGCATTGATTTTAGAAGTTCTTCCTCAGCCGTGGCATTGCCTGTGTATACAAAGGCTGTTGATTTTTGTGCATTGATTTTATATCCTGCTACTTTGCCAAACTCTTCGATGAGTTCCAACAGTCTTTTAGTAGAGTTCTTTGGGTCCCCTAAATAAAGAATCATATCATCTGCAAAGAGGGATAGTTTGAGTTCGTCCTTCCCGATTTGTATCCCTTTAATTTCTTTTTCTTGCCTAATAGCTCTGGCTAAAACTTCCAGAACTATATTGAATAGCAGTGGTGAGAGAGGGCATCCCTGCCTGGTACCAGATCTCAGCAGAAATGCTTCCAACTTTTCCCCATTCAATAGGATGTTGGCCGTGGGTTTTTCATATATTGCTCTGATTCTATTAAGGAATGTTCCTTCCATACCCAGTTTGCTTAGAGTTTTCATCATGAAAGGGTGTTGTATTTTATCAAATGCTTTCTCTGAGTCTATTGAGAGAATCATATGGTTTTTCTTCTGCAGTCTGTTAATGTGGTGTATTACGTTGATTGTTTTGCGAATGTTCAACCATCCTGCATACCGGGGATGAATCCCACTTGATCTGGGTGGATGATCTTTCTGATGTGTTGTTGCATTCTATTGGCCAGAATTTTATTGAGTATTTTTGCATCTATGTTCATCAGGGATATTGGTCTGTAATTCTCTTTCTTTTTTTTTTAAATTATTTTTGACAGGCAGAGTGAACAGTGAGAGAGAGACAGAGAGAAAGGTCTTCCTTTTGCTGTTGGTTCACCCTCCAATGGCCACCGCAGTAGCGCGCTGTGGCCGGCGCACCGCGCTGTTCCGATGGCAGGAGCCAGGTGCTTCTCCTGGTCTCCCATGGGGTGCAGGGCCCAAGCACTTGGGCCATCCTCCACTGCACTCCCTGGCCACAGCAGAGAGCTGGCCTGGAATAGGGGCAACCGGGACAGGATCGGTGCCCTGACCGGGACTAGAACCCGGTGTGCCGGCGCCGCAAGGCGGAGGATTAGCCTGTTGAGCCACGGCGCCGGCCTGTAATTCTCTTTCAATGTTGCATCTCTTTCTGGCTTAGGAATTAAGGTGATGGTGGCTTCATAGAAAGAATTTGGGAGGATTCCCTCTTTTTCGATTGCTCTGAATAGTTTGAGAAGAATTGGAGTTAGTTCTTCTCTAAATGTCTGGTAGAACTCAGCAGTGAATCCATCTGGCCCTGGGCTTTTCTTTGTTGGGAGGGCCTTTATTACTGTTTCAATTTCTGTGTCAGTTATGGGTCTGTTTAGGTTTTCTATGTCTTCCTGGCTCAATTTAGGTAGGTTGTATGTGTCCAAGAATCTGTCCATTTCTGATAGATTTCCCTGTTTGCTGGCATATAAGTCCTTGTACTAATTTCTGATGATTCTTTTTATTTCTGCGGTGTCTGTTGTTACGTTTCCCATTTCATCTCTGATCCTATTGATTTGGGTCTTTTCTCTTCTTTTTTAGTTAGTTGGGCCAATGGGGTGTCAATTTTATTTTTTCAAAAAACCAGCTCCTCGTTTGGCTGATTTTTTGTAATGTTTTTTGGATTCAATCCTGTTGATTTCTTCTCTGATTTTAATTATTTCTCTTCTCCTACTGGGTTTGGGTTTGGTTTGCTGCAGATTTTCTAGATCCTTGAGATGACTTGAAAGCTCATCTATTTGGTGCCTTTCCAATTTCTTGATGTATGAACCTATTGATATAAACTTTCCTCTTAACACTGCTTTTGTTGTATCCCATTGGTTTTGGTATGTTGTGCTGTTATCCTCATTTACTTCCAGAAAATTTTTGATTTCTCTTTTAATTTCTTCTATGACCCATTGTTCATTCAGGAGCATGTTGTTCAATCTCCATGTGTTTGCACGTGCTCTAGGGATTCCTGAGTTGCCAATTTCCAATTTCATTCCTTTGTGGTCTGAGAAGCTGCATGGTATGATTCTAATTCTTTTGAATTTGCTGAGACTTGCTTTATGGCCTAGTATGTGGTCAATCCTAGAGAGGGTTCCATGTACTGCTGAGAAGAATGTAAAGTCCTTAGATGTAGGATGAAATGTTCTGTAGATATCTGTTAGATCCATTTGGGCTATAGTGTCATTTAAATCTACTGTATCCTTGTTGATCTTCTGTTCTGTTGATCTGTCTATCTCTGAGAGTGGAGTGTTGAAGTCCCCCAGTACTATTGTATTGGGGTCTAAGTCTCCCTTTAAGTCCCTTAACAAGTCTTTTAAATAAGCTGGTGCCCTGTAATTAGGTGCATATACATTGATAATCATTATATCTTCCTGTTGAATGGATCCTTTAATCATTATATAGTGCCCCTCTTTGTCTCTCCTAACAGTTTTTGTGGTAAAGTTTATGTTGTCCGATATTAAGATGGCTACGCCCGCTCTCTTTTCATTTCTGTTGGCATGGTATATCTTTTTCCAGCCTTTCACTCTCAGCCTGTATGGATCATTGTTGGATAGATGGGTTTCTTGTAAGCAGCAAAAGGATGGGTTTTGTTCCTTAACCCACTCAGCCAATCGGTGTCTTTTAACTGGACAGTTCAAGCCATTAACATTCAATGTGACTATTGAGAAGGAATAACTTTGCCCTGCCATTAGCCAAAGATACTTTCTAATATATGGTTTGAGATTCCTGTGATCTTTTGGTGTGAGTTTTCCTACCTTTACCTTCTTTCATATTGGTGACCGTGTTTCTGTGTTTCTGTATGTAACACATCTTTAAGCATCCTTTGCAGGGCTGGATGAGTGGCGACAAATTCTTTCAATTTCTGTTTGCTGTGAAAGGTCTTTATTTCACCTTCATTCATAAATGAGAGCTTTGCAGGATATAATATTCTGGGCTGGCAGTTTTTCTCTCTTAGCACCTGGGCTATGTCTCGCCATTCTCTCCTAGCTTGTAGGGTTTCTGAAGAGAAGTCAGCTGTGAGTCTAATTGGAGATCCTCTGAGAGTAATCTGGCGTTTCTCTCTTGCACATTTTAGGATCTTTTCTTTGTGTTTCACTGTGGTGAGTTTGATTACGACGTGTCGTGGTGAGGATCTCTTTTGGTCGTGTTTATTAGGGGTTCTATGAGCTTCCTGTATTAGGATGTCTCTGTCTTTCTCCAAACCTGGGAAATTTTCTGCTAGTATCTCACTAAAAAGGCCTTCTAATCCTTTCTCTCTCTCCATGCCTTCAGGTACTCCTAGAACCTGAATGTTGGGTTTTTTAACAGTATCCTGTAGATTCCTGACAGTATTTTTTAGATTTACTCTTGAAGCTGCTAGACAGAACTGCTGAGAAACTAAACTAGTTTATATAAGAAGAATGAATCATAGAAGTCATGTAACATATATAACATTCTCTGCACATTTTATGTTGATACCACAGTAGCTACCATAATGAGAAACTAAGTGTACTTCCTAGAATATATAAATATAATAAACTCTAAAACATGCAATTTAGAAACCTGTCTTACAGTTTCCCTCTTGAAGGAGATGCATGGATAAAGAGTCTGACATATTACTACAGCATTAGCATAGTATTTGTGATGTCTTACCTCTCTTTCAGGAGGTTAGGACACTTGCAAATGGCTACAATAGAATGATGTTGCCTAATCCAGTAGAAGGTTAGAAAACCAGGTGACAGCTTTGACTTTAAAAACTAGCCTAATAATAAGTAAGCAAAACAAATATAAAGCAGAAAACACATTAAAATATTCAGCTATTAGTTTCTTGATAAAACTTTTGTAATATTATTTAAATTAGTAAACTCAGTTTTCTTCACTTCTATTAAACCACTTTGTAAGACAGTTTCTTTTGTTTAGATTTTTTCATAGCCTCCTACTGGATTACTTGTTTAATAACATTTTATTTTTTAATTAAAACATTGATATGCTTATGGTAATAATTATGTTCTATGTAGACACTGGATTAATCAAATTGATTTAATTAACATATATTACTTTATACATTTTACTGATGTGAACACGTAATATGAACTTTCTAACTGATCTTCAAGAATGCTGCAATATAGTACCTACCTTTATTCATGGTGGCTATGCTCTAAGACTCCAAGTAGGTGAGTGAAACCATAGATAGTACTGAACTTTATAATTCAGTGCCTTTGCAATACTAACCTAAGCATTGCTCATGCACTGTTTCCGTAACTTTTGTAGTTTGAAGTGTGACCCAAGAAATAGCATGAATTTATATTCCTTTTTCACATTTTATGGATAGAAGAGACCTTCTGAGCATATATCTGAGAATTATCAGCATATGAATTTCCCCCACTTAGGTTGAAAACTTTCTCCTTTTCATTTAAATGATTAACATTAATTCTTTTATTTGGCATATCTGAATTTCCTGTACTACTACTCTTGTGCTTTGGCTCCCTTACTAAGTAAAATAAGCTTTAAACACAGGCACTGTGGCATTTCAACAGTTCATCAGATAAACAAGATGACTATTAAGTGATTAATGAGCCATAAGCTTATACAGTTTGTATGCTAGAAAAAGAAACCCCAAATGGACAATTCAGATTTCATCATGCTACCCATATGGTATGGAATTTGAAAAATGAATTGTTTAGAGCCTGGTGCTATGGTGTAGTAGGCTAAGACTCTGCCTGTAGTGCTGGCTTCCCATATGGGCACTGGTTCAAGTCCCAGCTGCTCTGCTTCCAATCCAGCTCCCCACTAATGTGCCTGGGAAAGGACTGGAAGATGGTCCAAATGCTTGGGCCCCTGTACCCACATGGGAGACCCAGAAGAAGCTCCTGGCTTTGGATCAGCCCAGCTCTGGCTGCTGTGGGCATTTTGGGGAGTGAACTAGCCAATGGAAGACCTCTTTGTTTCTCCCTCCCTCTGTCTGCCTCTCAAATAAATCAATAAATATTTTTAAAAATGAATTGTTCATTTCTGGAACTTTCTATTTAACATTTCTAGACTATGGTTAAGCTGGGGATAAATAAAATTGTTGAAAGGGAAACCACAAATAAGGGAGGAATACTGTACTTTTTTTCCTAAAGATTTATTAATTCATTTGAAAGCCAGACTTACAGAGAGAAGGAGAGAGAGGTCTTCCATTCATTGGTTCACTCCCCAGATGGTTACAACAGCCAGATCTTGAACAGGCTGAAGTCAGGAGCTTCATCCACACTGGTGGCTGGAGCCCAAGCACTTGGATCATCATCTTCTGCTTCTCCCAAGCTATTAGCAGGGAGCTGGATTGCAAATGGAACAGCTGAAACTTGAACCAGTACTCATATGGGATGCTACCAGTGGCTTTACCTGCTTCATCACAGTGCCAGTCCCCAGTGTACATTCTTATTAACTATACTCACCATTTGTACAAAAGATTTCCTGAACTTATTTTTCCTATCTAAGTAAAACTTTTATCATTTTAATCAAGATTTCTTTCACCTTTCAGCCTACGGAAGCTACCATCCCATTCTGGTTCTATGAGATTAATTTTTGCTAATTTTTAAAGATTTCTTTTATTTATTTTAGAGTGATAGAGAGACAGACAGACAGATCTTTTATCTGCTTGTTGTCACCCCCGAAGCCCATAATGGCTGGGGCTGGGCTGGGCCACGCCAAAGCTGGAAGTCTGGAATTCCATCTGGGTCTCCCACATAGGTACAAGAACTTGGGCCATCTTCTGCAATTTTCCCAGGTACATTATCAGGGAGCTGGATTGGAAGTAGTGCTTTTAAATAGGATGCCAGCATTGCAGGCAGCTAAACTGATATATCATAATACCAGCCCCAAGATCAGCTTTTTAAATTTATCATATAACTGAGACCAAAGAGATGTTGGTTTTCTTAGATTTGGCTTATTGTATTTAACTTAATGTTTTGTACATTCTTCTGTGTTGTAGGAAATGACATGATTTCATTACTTGTTTTTTTTTTTGAGGCTAGATATTATCCTTTCATGTACATAGAGCACATTTTCTTATCTATTTGTTAATTGACACTTATATGATTCCATATTATGGCTATTATAAGTAGTGCTTCAATGAACATGGCAGTACAGATATTTTTATGATTATGGTGCCATTTGCTTTTTATATATACCTGGTACAGTGATTGCTGTATCATATGTCTATTAATATTTGCTATGTGTATTTGGTTGCTTTGATATTGGGTATATAGTTAAAATTGTGATATTTTCACAAAGGTGTAAAACAGGTTTACAAAACTATATTTGCAGCAATATTGATAAACAAAGATTTTGTTAAAAAAAATTAGCTTCCATATATAAAGGAGGATATGCTGTATTGATCTTTCTCTGGGTCTGGCCCATTTCACTCAACATGGTGTCCTCCAGTTGTGTCCATTTTGCCACAAATGATAGAACTTAATTCTCTTTTATAGCTGAATAATATTCCATTGTGTGCATATATACCACATCTTCTTTATCCATTCATCTGATAATGGACAACTTGATTGAATCCAAATTTTGGCTATTGTGAACAGTGCTGCCATAAACATGGTGGTGTAGGTATCTCTTTGTTACATTATATTCAAGTCTTTTTGGTATGTACTCAATAGTGGGATTGCTGGATCTTATGGTAAGACTGTTTCTACATTTTTAAGAACTCTCCACACTGTTTCCTACAGTGGCTACAATAAATTACATGCCCACTAACAGAGAGTATAAGCATTCCCCTTTGTCTTCCTCTTTGCCAAGATTTATTATTCTCTGTGTTTTTTATTTTAGCTATTCTGACAGGAGTGAGGTAATATCTCATTGTGGTTTTGATTTGCATTTCCCTAATGTCTAAAGAAGTTGAGAAATTTTTTCATATATTTGTTGGCCATTTGTATTTTTTCTTTTGAGAACTGTCTATTGAACTCCTTTGCCCATTTCTCAAATGGATTGGTTGAGCTTTTTTTAAGATTTATTAATTTATTTGAAAGGTAGAAGAGTTATAGAGAGGCAGAGAGAGAGAGATTCGTCTTCCATCTACTTGTTAACTCCTCAAATGGCTACAATGGCCGGGATTAGGCCAGGCAGAAGCCAGGTGCTTTTTCTATGTCTCCCATGCAGGTGCAGGTGGCCAAGGACTTGGCCATCTTCTACTGCTTTCCCAGGCCATAGCAGAGAGCTAGTTGGGAATTGAAGCAGTCGAGACTCTAATCAGCACCCATATGGGATGCCGGCACTGCAGGCAGCAGCTTTATCCCCTATGTCACTGTGCTGGTCCCTGTTGTTGAGTTTTTTAAGTTGCTGATATATGCAATATATCTGTCCTTTGTCAGGAAGTTCACTTGCTGCTGTCCAACATCACAGTAGTTTTAGACTATACTATTAGCCTGGGAAAACATTAAAATTCAAAATATGAGGTGTGCTTTTTACTGAATGCATATCACTTCTGTGCTGCTATAAATTCAAGCTTTGATCCAGTGGTGTGAACACCTTGACTGGGCCTGCAGGCCTGTGCCTGGTACCTCCATCCATCTGTGGGGTGTGTTATAAAACTTGGTTCCATAGCAGATCATCTGGCATTGTGGTAAGCTTTGAACCAGAGTGCATGAGCTCACTAGCTGCTGAGATGTAATTGGTACCTGAGCCAAAAGGACTTACCTGAGCCTTGAATCTACAATTTCTGGCCTAGAGACGTGATCTGCAAAGGGTGTTCCTGGAGTCTCTGTTAGTGGGGTTGCCTTGACTATTCCATTGAAGCTGGGGCCATGGTGAACAGACAGGTGCTGAGGTTATCATGGAGCCTGAGTCCATAGGGTTTGATCTGGAGTCTAGCAGCATAGATGTTCTGGTGTTATGCTCCTGGGTCATTGGGAACATGACTGGAGGCTGAGGGTATGGGTACCAGCCACTGGGAATATAGATACTATGGCCAAGGCGGCTAGCCTGGAACTTCAGTCCTGGAGTCAGGCTCTCTGGGGGCCAGTTTAGCACAAAGACTTACTAGGCATGAGACTGGGCCATGGGTCTTTGGGGGCATGGGATTCCAGGGACCACCCTAGAGGGTTTGGTGACAAAGACTTGCCTGTCATTGGGCATGTCTGGAGTCTATGTCTGGAGGTACCAGCCTGTTGCTGCAGACCAGAGTCTCTATCATGACCTATATAACCCTACATGATCTGAAGCTTGGGCTGCCAACCTCGTGTTGAGGCATTCCTGGTGCTTAGGGTTGTATAGATTGACCCTGCTTTGGGCTGATCTGCAGCCCTGGGTAAGGTTGGAGCCTAGTAACTATTCTGGTGCTGGGTTGCAAGGATGTTCCCAAGAGCTGGCCTAAGGCTAAATGGCCTAGCCATCTTGAACCCATTGACCATTGGGGTGAGGCTGGTGTTAGAGATAGCCCAGAACCGAGGACTTCAGAGACTGGCCTAGCCCTGGAATGGATCCGTAGGCTCAATTTGAGGTTCTAAATAGAGTCAGGAAACTTGGATGATGCTCATGGGTCTGAGGCAAAGTCTGTTGCTTATTTCCTCTCCTTTCTTCAAGTAGAAGGTATCTCTCTTGAGGAAGGAGTGAAACAGATAATGGAAAACTGCCCCTCCTGTGTTCTTCATTGCATCTTTTTTGATGTATGGATTTCACATTTTCTAGTTCTGTTAGTAGCAAGAGGATCCAAGTAAGCCCTGCAGTGACTTCCCATCTCACTTAAAATGAAAAACAGAGTCTCTATCATGACCTGTATAACCCTACATGATATGACATTCTGCCTACTTCTTATTTTTTTCTTGGATTCTGCAACCTGACATTAGAAGATTGATCAGCAGCATGCAGAATTTAAAAAACTAGAATGACTCTTCAGAGTTTCCCCAAATTGAAAAAAAGTGTTGAAATTGTATACCAACTTAAATTTTATTGGGACAAATTCTCTGTCACTAGTGGAATGGTTCCCTTCTGTAAAACAGGATGTCTAAACAGGAAGCACGAATTCCCCAAGTACCTAATTGGAAGGATGGTAGACAGGACACTCTTTATTCCTCACTTTGATTCCAGATGTCACATACATTTAGTTTATGGATATAAAACTAAATAATGACCATCAACTTCAGGGTATCCTTAGGCCTAGAAGAAGGAATTCCATTGTAGATTTGGTGCTCTCATTGTGGATTCAAAAGCTCATTATGTCACTGTGAGCCCAGAAGACTGAGTGGGAGTAGTTTGTCCACTGATGAACCTCATTTTCTATACAGTGATTGATCTGGACCCAGAGATTCACTGTCTTTACTCCCCTAAAGAAGGAACTTTTTTTAGTTCAGTTTCTGTGAGGGTTATCATTAGGCAACTTAAAACTATCACTCCCTTCAGGAATAGCCAGGGTCAGAAAGCCTCATATTCAAGGTTGTGCCCTTTCCAAGGCAGTGCACATCCAGTTAATGACTGAGGTGGAGAAATAAAGGTTCAGTGACATTAGCTCAGTTTGAGACCACTCTTATTGGATGATTCTCTTTCCAGAACTCCACATAGGTTTTGACAAGGTTATAGTAAGGCCAGCAATAGCAGTTTAATTTCTCTTCTCCCTCTTTTATGCTTCCTTCCTCCTCTCTCCATAGATGTCAGTGCCAAGGGGACTGTTCATAAAGATCTTGCAACCTCAACTCTGCCCCATATTCTACTACCCAGAGAACCAAATAAGTTATATTAGGTATAAGGACAAGTATCAAAATATATTACTTCTATAATTACAAAATAGTTATTAAGATAGCACAGACTTTCTCAAACATTATTCAATTAGTTAGCTCTAATATAAACATGCCCAAGGTACAATTATTAAAACTTAGAAGCTACCACTGATACAAGACTATTAAAGAATAAACTTTATTCAGATGTCTTTTTCACTAATGTCCTTTTCCAGATCCCACAAACTAATCCAAAAGGCTACATTTGTCATGCCTAATTAATATTTAGTAACCTCTGAAGTTTCTTCCTCTTTGTCTTTTAAAGACCTTTCATTTTTTTAAAGAAATCTCTGTGCTTCATTCTTAGAGATATATAGTTGCAAGCAGGTTTTTCTTTTCATGCTTATAGAACCCAGCATGACTGATCAATATTTGTATTCTGGAGGAGCTCCTCCTACTTGGAGAAAAGGTTCCAAGGAGAGCAAGAGGCTGACTTTTGTGTACATGGCACTGTATCTAGCAGGTTTTCCTTTATTGTGGGTGTAGGGCACATATTCTAGGAGAGGTAGTCAACACAAAAGCTTCCATTAATTTTTGGAATTCCCTCAGGTACAAAAAGCCATCAGGCTTCAAGACATGCCTTTCCCAGGGAGCCTACATTCAGTGTCACATCAAAGCTGTAATAGGGAGACCCAGGCACTTTACCTAACTGGAAGTAACTCCAGTGGACCTGTAGCCCATAAACTCAGGATGTCAGCTAGAGTCTGACACAGCTTTAGGTCACAGTTTGACTTCTTGTGCCAACTACTGCTTGCTCCCACACCTTTCACAAGCACTGATCCCAAGAACACCACTACTTTGGTTTGGATATGATTTGTTCTCCAAAGGTCCATGTGTAGAGTGAGGCATTGCTGAGGTAGTGGGGGCTTTTTTAAAAATATTTATTTTAAAATCAGAATGGAAGAGAGAGATTTTCCATCCATTGATTCACTCCCCAAATGGCTGCAATGGCTAGGGCCAGGCCAGGCAGAAGCTGGAAGCCAGGAGTTTCTTCCGGGTCTCCCACATGGGCACAGGGCCTAAGCACTTAGGTAATTCCCTGCTTCTTTCCCAGGAGAGTTAGCAAGGAGGTGGATTGGAAGCAGAGCAGCTGGGGCTCAAACAAGAGCCCATAAGGGATGTAGGTGGTAGATTTATCTTCTATGCCACAATGCCAGACCTGGTGTAAACTTAACAGGTAGAGCCTAGTGGCTCTTTAAGTCTTTAAGGGTATTGCTATTGAAGAGAATATTAGCCATAGTTCTTAAAAGAACAACTTATTATAAAAGCATGAGCCTTGCCTCACCTAGTCTCTTTCTGGCTTCTTGTTTTAAGATGTAACTCCTTTGTACTATACATGACCTGCTTTCTGCCATGGGGCACTTGTGAGAGCTTGTATCGTTCTGTTGGACTTCCAGCTTTCAAAGTGTGAGTTGAATACACCCATTTCCTTTAAAAAGCTAGCCTACCTCAGGGGTTTAATTCTAGCAGTGGAAAACTCACTATCATGCCCCAGAATAAACATTCTGAATTTGAAATTCCATCTCTGAATTTGTTTCAAAGCAGATCTGTAACAGCTTGAACATTGTCTTCTGACATTGTGGCTGGATGCTAAACAGCGGAACACAGAACAGTTCAACTGAGTTGATAATCACCTTAAATATTCTTTCCTCTCTCTGTATCCCCCCGCCCCCATCCGCCTACAGTATGATGTCTGTGATGTGAGCCCAGTACTGGCTGCCAAAATGGTACTTTGTATATGGTAAATAGTAAGTGATTTATGTACATTGTCACTTGAGTTAGAATATCTAGATATATGCATTCTAACCATTAATGTGCCATTTTAACATTTTGTGAAGAAAATCTAATCCATAGCAGATTATTTATTGAGACGATTTTGGTTTGTTGCACAATTTTGTCTTTCACTCTGACTCACTTGTCTTATGGCTATAGTTAACATTGTGCTGTTCATGTACATAAGGAAGGTCATAAATGGGAGGGTACTGTTCAGACAGCAGTCATGCTATTTCAGAATTAGATGTGGTTCATAGGACTAAAAGCTCCTTTTTATTTTTTTGTCACTCAGGCCATAATCTAACTAGTTCTGTCATTTTAAGCATAACATTTCACTAATGTACTTATTTCCTAGTCTTCAGAACATAGTAAACTGTGCAGGTTGAAAGTAATTATTGTTAATCATTTTATACCATTAGCCTTTTCTTTTCAACTGAGAAGCAATACAAGGGGACATTTTTGAACTTATTTTTCTACTACAAAACAGATGTAAAAATAGATGGCACTACCTACAGAGGACAACACAGAGTTATTATTAAATCATAGACTAATAAATATCTAATGGTGTGTATTTTGAAAGGATAAAAGCATTTTTATACACATACTCAAACTTTTCTCCTTGGAAATTTGAAAATATTTATAAGCATAGGGACTCATACGCTTCTAATTAGAGGCAAAATACTCTGTTATGAGGACAAGAAATATTAAGTAGCAGTCTTGTTTTAAAGGAAGTGAGTGCTTATTTATAATTTTGCCACCTAAATTTATATAGTCTCTGATTTCCAGAAACAAGTTGTTTAATAGCAAAGCAAGAAAAACATTTTAGGTGGCTGCAGACATTCACCATGCTTGCAGTTTTCACAGTGTAAATCTTTATAACAATCTTCCACTCTGTAAGACAGATTGTTCAGTTTGCATAAAGGTTTAGACACACACTAATTTAATCCTTTGACTTGTAGGGAGTGGAAAGCTGTTAGGACAGCAGATTTGGAATCAGTCTCAGGGCATTGCTACTGAGACTGTGGCACTTAATAGCCATGATTCTTGGTCAAATTACTTATTCTCTCCCTGTCAAGCCAACAGGTATGCAGTCAACCATATAAGACAGTGAGCCATAATGAAAAGAATGAGCAAGTCTTTGTTCCTTTACTGTGACAAGTACAGGCAAGGGACAAAAAAGTGGCACTGTCTCCCTAGAATTCCATTTTTTCCCACAAGATGGTCCCAGGTGAGGGTCCCAGGGATATCACAAATAGGAGAAATGCCCACTTCTAGGGAACCCTAAACAGGAGGCTTTGCTGGGATGGAGATGTGTAGGAACAGAGAAAGGTACTGAGTCAGAACCGAAGAAGAAATTTAGTCAAGTCCTCCGGATTAAGAGGTCTTCACAAAGGCACTGAATAGTACCTGAGCTGAGAGCTATCACTGTCCTCGTAGGGAATATCTAAATCAAGATCCCTGAGCTGGGAATGCAAGCATGTGTATGAATGTGGTTGGCCCAGAGAGATCAAGTCTTCGCTGCATCTCCTCTCTACACTGAGTCTTTACTGCAACCAAAAGTACCCGAGCTGAGAACTCTTCCTACCCTGGTAGGAAATGTCTAAATTAAGATGCTAGAACAAGGTACTCAGGGATGTGTATGAACATGGTTGGCCCAGAGAGACTAAATCTTCATGGCACTTCTCTCCAGAAAGCTGTACTGTACTGCCTGTCTACCACACATGGTATGAAGGAGGTAGCTCTCCTCTAGGGTGTTTGGCAGGCAAAGCCTTTGCTTTGGCCCATGGTTGGCAATGAACAATTTCAGACAGGAAATTGTTTTCTTGGAGCTGAACTCTTTACTAGTAGTCAAATATAAACTAAATGCACTTAAAAATCCAACAGTTTAACTAAATTAGCTTTTCTTTTTCATATTGATCAGGAACACTTTTCCAAATGACAGATTAGAAACCTAGGATTTTTACATTTAATAGCTTTGTAATGACAATAACATGATGTTTGTGGTTATTGTGGAAGCAAAAGAAGGAACTTATAAATTTACCCTTATGAATGTACAACCTTTTTAAAAAGGGCAATCATCAGCCATGCTAATGTATTAATGCCAGGACCCAGTCCTAAGCTATGAATAACCTGCAAGGAATGTTGGGTAATACAGTCGTCTTCTGTCTTTGCAATAATAAATAAAGCATAATTTGATGGAAAAAATAGTATCACTACAGCAACTCAAATTGTTCTCTCATCTTTAAAGTCTATGGTACTACTGTAAGTGTTATAAGATTTATTTTCCTTAAAATGCAGAGTGAGAGAGAGGAAGAGACAGAGAAGCAGAGAGATCTTCTGGTTCATTTGCCAAATACCTACACCAGCCAGTGCTAAATCAGACTGAAGCCAAGAGCCTGACAGTCTATCAGGAAAATCCACTAGGTGGCTGGAACACAGTACTTGGGCCATCATCTGCTACCTCCCACATGCATTAACAGGAAGCTAGATCAGAAACATGGGTGAGTATCTCAAGTGGCAGCTTAACCTGTTGCACCAAAATGCCTGCACATTAAAAGTTAAGTGAAGAATTGCCAATAAAATGACTGGCCCCAGTCTGAAATATTTTAAGTTGCCAGTAAATATTGACTATCATTATTATCATTTGAAGAAATTTTATATATATATATATATATATATACACACACACACACACATACATCTTTAGCAAATACTTATCCTTTGACAAACAATATGAGGAATGCAAAAAATGTTAAATTGGTTATAAAATATATGTCATCAGTTGTTATCAAAATGTACTGAGTGAAGAATAGTAAATGAACCAAAAACAAAAAGCAGACTAATAGAAGTGAAAGCACAAACATTTCAGAAAGGAATATTAAACAATAACATATTTAATGAGTGAGAAATTATTCATATGGGCCAAAAGGAGTAATATATCAGAACAATGAAACAAGGCCGGCGCTACGGCTCAATAGGCTAATCCTCTGCCTGTGGCGCCTTCACACCGGGTTCTAGTCCCGGTCGGGTCGTCGGATTCTGTCCCAGTTGCTCCTCTTCCAGGCAAGCTCTCTGCTGTGGCCTGGGAGTGCAGTGGAGGATGGCCCAAGCCCTTGGGCCCTACACCCTCATGGGAGACCAGGAGAAGCATCTGGCTCCTGGCTTCAGATCAGCGCAGCGCGCCGGCCATGGAAGCCATTTGTGGGGTGAACCAACAGAAGGAAGGAAGACCTTTCTCTCTCTCTAACTCTGCCTGTCCAAAAAAAAAAAAAAAAAGTCCATTGGAATGTATGCAGAACTATACAGCTTTGCAGTTACGAACTTCATACACTTTATAATTACAACTTTAGGATCATGGTGTTTCCTCCCACTGTACCCACCCTCCCACCCCTCTTCCTTCTCCCTCTAGATTAAGTAAGGAGTCCCAAAAGTAGTATTAATAAAAGAAAACCTGTTCCTCAACAGTCAAGACAAGGGTTGTTCAAGGCATTGCTTCTCACAGTGTCAATTTTACTTCTACAGATTGTCTTTTAGGCAATTGTTTATCACAGGTCAGGGAGAACACATATAGTATTTGTCCCTTTGGGACTGACTTATTTCACTAAGTATGATGTTTTCCAGATTCATCCATTTTGTTATAAATGATTGGATTTCTGTTTTTTTGTTTGTTTGTTTGTTTTTTTAACTGCTGTGCAGTATCCCGTGGTGTATTAATCCCATAATTTCTTTATCCAGGATTGAGTTGACAGGCATTTGAGTTGATTCCATGTCTTAGTTATTGTGAATTGAACTGCAATAAACATGGGGGTGCAGATAACTCCTTCAAATGCTGATTTCATTTCCCTTGGGTAAATTCCCAGGAGTGGGATGGCTGGGTCATATAGTAAGTCTATATTCAGATTTCTGAGGTATCTCCATACCGTCTTCCATAGTGGCTTTGCCAGTTTACATTCCCACCAACAGGGGATTAGGTTATCTTTTCCACTCCTCCTCACCAGTTTGTTGGTATCTGTATGGATGTCATTCTAAGTGGGGTGAGGTGAAACCTAATTGTGTTTTTTAATTTACATTTCTCTGATGGCTAATGATCCTGAGCATGTTTTCATGTGTCTGCTGGCCATTTGAATTTCCTCTTTTGAATAATGCCTGGTAAGTCCTTTGTCCATTTCTTAACTGGGCTGTTTTGTTTTGTTCTTGTTGATTCTGGATATTAATACTTTATCAGTTGTATAGTTTACATATAATTTCTCCCATTCTGTCAGTTGCCTCTTTATTTTCTTGAGTGTTTCTTTTGCAGTACATAAACTCCACAATTTAATGTAATCCCATTTGTGAATTTTGGCTTTGATTGCTTGTGTCTCTGGGGTGTTTTCCAAGAACTCTTTGCCTATGCCAATATTTTGCAGGGTTTCCCCGATGTTCTCTAATAATTTAATTGTATTGAGTCATAGATTTAGGTCTTTAATCCATTTTGCGTGGGTTTTTGTATAAGGTATAAGGAGGGGTCTTGCTTCAGACTTCTGCATGTGGAGATCCAGTTTCCCAGCAACTGTTGTTGAACAGACTATCCTTGCTCCAGGGATTGGTTTTAGCTCCTATGTCAAAGATAAGTTGGTTGTAGATGCTTGGATTGATTTCTGGCATTTCTATTTTGTTCCATTGGTCTATCTGCTTTTGTACCAGGACCAGGCTGTTTTGATTATAACTGCCCTTAGTATATCTTGAAATCTGGTATTGTGATGCCTCCGGCTTTGTTTATGTTGTATAAGATAGCTTTAATTATTTGATGTCTCCTGTGTTTCCATTTGAATTTAAGCATCATTTTTTCTCTTTATCTGAGAAGAATGTCCTTGATATTTTAATCAGAATCACAATGAATCTATAAATTGCTTTCAGAAGTCTGAGTATTTAGATTATATTGATTCTTCCAATTCATGATCATGGAAGATTTTTCCAGTTTTTTTCTATCTTTTTTCTACTTCTTTCTTTAATGTTTTATAATTCCCATTGTAGAAATTGTTGACATCCTTTGTTAAATTTATTCCAAGGTATTTCTTAGTTCTTTCTCGGCCATGGCATTGATGTGTATACAAATAATGATTTTTATATCCTGCTACTTTACCAAACTTTTCTGAGTTCCAACAGTCTGTTGGGAGAGTCTTTACAATCCCCTTTATATAGAATCATTTTATCTGCAAATAGCTATAGTTTGACTTCATGCTTCCCAATTTGTATACCTTTGATTTCTCTTTCTTGCAAAATGGCTCTGGCTAAAACTTCCAGGACTATATTGAATAGCAGTGATCAGAGTGGGCATCCTTGTCTGGTTCTGGATCTCAGTGGGAATGCTTCCAGGTTTTCCCCATTCAGTAAGACACTGGCCTACTTTTTATCTCATAAGAGTAAAGCATAAAAATTGTGAAAACAAGCAGACTTAGTTTTAATAATATAAGATCCTATTATAGCAGTTCTAAAAGCTTTTTGATGTAGTACCAGGAGTTAAATATCCATCTCTATTTTGATAACTAAAATGATGTATCATTTTTGCTGATAGTAACTTTATAATCTTTGTAGATATAATACTTTAACTGATATAGAAAACATGCAAATCTTTCCTTAATAGTATCTATTCTTGGTCAAAAACTTTCACGTAATGTTAAAGACTTCGAATTTGAAGTTAGTGATCACTAAGAAATCCTATACAAGAATTTGCCCACATTTATTAATTCTGATGGCCTTCATTTTCTACAGCTTATTAATTTTCTCTATGCATAACATAACTTATTTTTGGAACATACTCCTACTGACATCAAACTCCACTTTTTGCTGTTTTGATTATTTTATTTAGCATGATTTCTGCAGTTGTATCCGTTTTATTGCAAATGCCAGGATTTCATTATTTTTTGTGGATGAGTAAGATTACCTCCTGCAATTATACCATGTTTTCTTTATCCCAACATAAGTCGATGGCCATCTATGTTGATTCCTTCTCTTTGCTATTGTGAATTGAGTTGCCTTAAACATAGGAGTGCAGGTATCTACTTTCATTTCCTTTGGATATTTATCCAGGTGTGGGATAGCTGAATCATATGGTACATATATTTTTTGTTTTCTGAGGACTCCTAATATTGTATGCCATAATGGTTATACCAGTTTACATTCTCACAAACAGTATTTTAGGATACTTTTTTTCTTTACATCCTCAATCACTTTTGTCATTTTTTTTGATTTTTGTATGATAGCCATTCTAACTGTGTTGAGGTGAGATCTCATTATAGTTTTAATTTGCATTTTCCTGATGGTAGGTAATCCTGAGCATGTTTCCGTGTGTCTGCTGGCCATTTGTATTTCTTCCTTTGACAAATGCCTGTTCATGTTCTTTTTAAAAATCATTTCTTAACTGGGTTATTGTGTTTGCAGTTGCTGAATTCTTATATATCCTAGATAATACTTACGAACTGTGTATTTGATTAAGGATTATTTTTCTCCCATTCTACGGGTTTCCTTTTCACTTTATTGTTTCCTTAACTGGGTAGAAATTTTTTAGCAGCATTTAATCCTATGTGTTCATTATTTATTTTATTGCATATGCTTCTGGTGTCTTGTCCAAGAAGTCTTTGCCTATGTCATAGCCTTGCTGTGTTTCCCTGTTTTCATCTAGTAATTTAATCAATTCAAGTCTTATGTTTAGATCTTTGATTGATTGTGAGTAGATTTTTGTGTAAAGTAGGGGTCTTGTTTTAAGCTTTTGCATGTGGAAATCTAATTTACCCAACACATTTGTTAAAGAGACCATCTGTATCTAATGATGAATTTATCTAATATGCTCTCAAATCTGAAAATCTCAAATTCATAAAATCTGTTCCTCTTATGTAAATAAAAATAAAAGTTATAAAAGGTGCAAACTTTGTGGCAAATAGTTTAACAGTTTCTCAAAAGGTTACTTAAAATTACTATTTGATTGGCCAGCGCTGCGGCTCAACAGGCTAATCCTCCGCCTTGCGGCGCTGGCACACAGGGTTCTAATCCCGGTCAGGGCACTGATCCTGTCCCGGTTGGCCCTCTTCCAGGCCAGCTCTCTGCTGTGGCCCGGGAGTGCAGTGGAGGATGGCCCAAGTGCTTGGGCCCTGCACCCCATGGGAGACCAGGAGAAGCACCTGGCTCCTGCCATCGGATCAGCGCAGTGCGCCGGCCGTGGCAGCCATTGGAGGGTGAACCAATGGCAAAGGAAGACCTTTCTCTCTCTCTCTCTCTCTCTGTCTACTCTGCCTGTCAAAAAAAAAAATTACTATTTGACTCAGCAGTTCCTCTCATATGTGTGGTATACAACAAACATAATAGAAAGTTGGCTCACAGATAATTAGAAATAATCATTGCAGCATAATTTACAGTAGCCAAGAGGAAGAAACAATTGAAGTGTCCATCAACAGATGAATAAATAAAAGGAAATATAAAAATGTGCTTCAGAAAGTTTTATGGAAAATTGGAAATAAAAATACTTGTGTAAAAACTTTCTGATATCCTTAGTTCTTTGTAATATATATTTCCACGGACCTTTTGAAGGTCCCTTCTGTACACAGATTTCAAATTTCTTTTTCACCAAAGCAAACATCTTTTAATTCCAATTTTCACAAACTTTCAAAGTGCAATTGTATAGATACAATGAGATGGGTATACAAGCGATTGAAATCCAGATACATACTATAATGTGGACGAATCATGAAAACATTATGCCCAGTGAAATAAGGCAGACACAAAAATACAAGTGACATTTGATTCTACTTTTATGAATTATCTTGTGTAAGTAAATTAATATAGAGATAAGTGTCAGCAATAAATTTTAGAAATAGTGGTGATCATTGTAGAACACTGTGAGTGTAATGATACCACTTAATTGTATACTTTAGTAATTAAAATGTCAGACCACAAAATATTATACTACCTACAACTAATTATAGAATCTTCTTCCAAGACTGAAACTTTTTAGACTGTAAAGGAAACAGGTAACAACTATGTGTGCTGCCTACATCAATTGAATAATTGATGTTTGTAAATTTTAAATGGTGCCAATAGCAGGATAAAGATCTGCAGCTGTTTTCTTTTGCAGAGAAATCTGCTTTGGCACTTCGTATTTATGACCCAGCTGATTAAATAGTGTTCTAAATATTTGGGGCACATTACATGTGCCAGGGATTTTCTGGAAGCCACAATCAGAGAATCATAGTGTTTTTTTTTTTCCCCAGTGCAAATCAGTCCATGTCCACTTCTGAAAATAAGCATTTTCTCTTTGTGAAACAGTTCCTGCTTTGCTACTAAGACATGGCAGATAAGGAAAATTTGGCCATGAAACACAGGTGGCGATATAACTGGAGCAACCCAAAATGAAAGAGAAATTATCTGTTCCATCAGTCCCTAAAGTTTGGTGCTGTACTACATCCTTAAACAGAAACTGTGCAAATGACACATTTTTGAAACGTTCTCACCATGACAGTAGCATGCATGTACAGGTATTTCAGACTAAATTAAATCTACTCATGCTGAAATGGCCCAATTCTCCCTCATTTCACAATCCTAGCTTCACGAAAATGTTTCTGTGACTAGTTGATATAGGAATTAAAAAAAAAAAAAAATAGGACTCACAAGTCTAGGTTCCTGCTAATGTGTATCCTAGGAGGCAGCAGCTGATGTTTCAAGTAGTTAGGTACCTACCACCCACTTGGAGAACTGGATTGAGTTCTTGTATTTGGCTTTTTTCCTGGCCCAGACCTGGCTGTTCAGACCTTTGAAGAGTGAACCAGCGGATGGGTGTCCTCTGTACCTGTTTCTGTCTGTCTGCCTCCTCAGTTAAAAAAAAATTAGGGCTCTTATCATAAATTTTGACAACTGTTGAAATTATACGATATGCACTCTAGTCCCACTCAATGAGTTAAAAAGTGTGGCTTGAATAATTTGAAAATGTAAGTCTTCTTGGAGAGCAAACACTGAAGTAACACTTTTTGTCCATTTAGTTCAAAAATAAAGTAGAATTGAGGTCTCACAATCACTGGTGCTAATAATAGCTTGCCTGTATACAAAGGGTGTGGAAATGTAAACTGCTCGATGTTAATAAAATCTGTGGAAGTGGTTTGCAGGTAGACTAAAAATAGACAGAACTTGGAAGGTACTTATGTCTCATATGGCTGCAAAGGCCATGAATAGTAGACAGTTATTATGAATCAAATAGATAATATGACCTGTCATAGGGATACCAATCAGTCTAGTTTTCCCCTGGAAGTAGAACTTAACACTTGTTCACTAGAAGAAAAGGGTGATCATATTTTAGAAATAATGAGCACTGACTAACCAACATGGACTGCCTCTCATCAACACATATTTTGTTTGTGCTACTACTGATTGCTAACATGGGGGAAAGTTTAGAGACGAATGATCAACCTCCAGTGTGGCAACACTCAAGATTCAAAGTAAAAAAACAAACAAACAAAAAAAAATAAAAACAGTCACTTTGTGACAAATCAACGAAATTATTGCTGTTTATTATTAGAAGTGAAAAATATTGCTCTTTGATTATCAGACATAATTTTGTCATAACTGGTTAACTTACGGAAAGCCTTTTTCACTATGATGTTATGAAATGAAATGTATCTGGTTATGAGCACAGGACATATTTCATTTCCCAAAATTGAGGTGATATGTATACATCAACAGAATCCACTGGTATCCCTATATTACAAATCACTGAGTAGTGTCTACTTAGAACAGTTGAATAGAATATAGAAATCTTACTGACAGACTAGCAGAGACAGCTTGAGCCTGCAATGCTGTTCCTCACGATGCGTTATTATGTTTTGATTAGCAACAATGCATGCAATTCTGTGCTTACTTAAATGGAACTGCTAGGAATAGGTGAACGTTTACTGGTTCCTTACATTATTGCCCAATAACACAGTTGCAAACATTTTTTTCACCTGTCTTTGCATTTGTTAATCCATGCTAGTTGCCAGCATAGCACTCTATGTTGCTGTTTTTTGTTACTGTAACAACATATCTCAAACTAGGTGACTTCGTAAAGAAAAGACATTTACTAAAGAAGACATTTACTCAGCTCACAGTTTTCAAGGCTCCAGGGCATGAACCACATCTGGCTAGGATCTCATGGCCAATGGCATCACAATGGTGGGAATACATGTGAGAAGGAACGGTCACATGACAAGATGGAAAGTCTTGCTGTTGTTTCACAAGAACTAACTTAATATCTTTTAGAGGACAGCATCCACAGTGACTAAGGACCTCCCCCTGCACCAGACCCCTTTGAAGTTCACTGTACTTTTTAACATTGCTACATTGAGACCAAGCTTCTAAAGGTTGAATCCTTGGGGGAACACACTCAACCCATACCTAAATCGTAGTAGACTGTTTTATCATTGTGTAAAAAAACTATTTCTGTCAAGCTGATATTTGAGACTGATAACTCTCCAATTTGGTATCTTCAAGCCACTGAAATCATTGGGAACATGTTGTGTCTTTTAGAGTATTAAAGCTGGTTATTGAGTGGAAGTATGGGCTTTTCTCCAAGATGGGAATGAGGAATATGTATGGAATTGAGAGGGCACTTTTTCATACTTCTATCAAAAGTAGAAATGGAAGTAAATGAGGTACTAATTAATGGAAGAATATTAGAAATCCATACTTGATGGGGCTGGCACAAGTGGGTTCATCCCTGGCCTGCAGTGCTGGCATCCCATGTGGGCACCAGCTTGAGTCCTGGCTGCTACATTTCAAATCTAGGTCTCTGATATGCTCTGGGAAAGCAGTGGAACATGGCCCAAGTCCTTGGATCCCTGCACTCACATGGGAAACCTGAAAGAAGCTCCTGGCTCCTGACTTCAGATGGGTCCACCTCTGGCTGCTGTGTCCATTTGTGGACTAAACCAGCTGATAGAAGACCTCTTTCTCTCTCTCTCTGACTCGGCCTCTCAAATGGTAGAGTTACAGGGAGAGAGCATGTTCTCATATTCTGGTTAATACTCCAAATCTCTGCACTGGTCGGGAATAAGCCAGACCACAGTTGGAAGCCAGGAGTTCAGTCCAGGTCTTCACCTGGGTGGAATAAGTTTTTTGATCACCTCATAAAATAACAAATGAATATTAACCAGATGCAGAATAATGCATCTGGACTAAATTTCAATCAAGATCTTTAGCAACTAAGAAAATTTTCTTCCAACTTTCGTGCACACGTTTTTATACAATAATCATTTTTATCCTTGTCTTCTCCCACTACTTTCTATAAGATGTGCTTGTGAAGGTTAAAATAACATCTTCCAGGTATCAAAGGAAGATTCTTACTGGAAAAGGGAAGAAATGAACATAATCCTAGGTTGGAAACAGCGACTGATTGTGCTGTGGTCCATCTTTTTCAGGGAGAAGGTAAATGCATTTTAGTTTGCACAAAGCAAGATTTCATAATTTGAGCAACTTATAAAGAACACCACTCCAGGTGACATTGCTGTTTTAAGCTGAGGAATGACAAGAGGCTGTATATAGATTTTTGATAGTGAGAGAGGTGACATGCCTGATTGTTCTCTGTGGCCTTCCGTGCTGTCTTCTCTGATACAGTGATGGGGGCTTAGGAAGGTTTTCAGAAAACCTACTAGCATGGCTTAAAATTTTGAAATTACAGCAAAAGACATGCACTCTAATATGTGAAAGATAAAAAAAAAAAATCCTAGCAGAAGCCATTATCGCTGCGGTAGCATTGTCAGGACTGTGACGGCTTCAACAGCCACCATGAGATACGTTTTTGCAAGCAGCCTGGAGCATCTCTGGCAATCATCCACTCTGGGGATACAGAGAGGCAAGTTCATCACTAGTGATTTTTGCTTTACCTAAATTCCTGAAGCTCACTGTCACTTTTTTTCCTGTGATTCCTCCTTTACCTTCATTCCCTTTATCTTGCCACACGTTTTGTACCCCAAATCTAGACTCATTGTACTTCTACACAGAATGCATTCCCAATCAATTCTATAGAGAAATGTATCTTTCAGTATTTTTTAGTCACTTTGAATAAAAAAACCTTAATAATCACACTTATTTTTATTCGAAATGCTCTCATACTTAACATGTGGGTAAAAATGTTGTAAGTGAAAAACCCGTATGTGAACACTGAAAAACTCCTGTATTATTCTATTAAAATTGTCATTTCAAGGCTTAGAAGTTTTACCATCTACCTAGTTGTAAGGGGCCCGTGAATTATGGCAAAGAAAAGACTTAAGCCTGGGTTTTAATCATGTTATCATAGATTCTGTACAGGAAGCCCAACACAGATGGAAAAAGAGAAATGGCAGGAAATGTAATCTTACTGTGCCTGAAGTTTGCTGGTGAGCACAGAGCATGCCATCCAGGACACCTCAGGGAAAGCACAGGGACAGTCACGGGGTAGCTACGGGTGAGCACCTCGCTGTGTTTTTTGCAGGAAAGCAAGAATGAGGCCAGGAAATCGGGTTTATAATTGGCTCATTTGAACAGTTTCATTGAGCTTCAGGGAATAGGTGCTGTAATTGGCTGTCTGGTACCTGCCCTTCAGGGAGTAAGGTAGAGGTATAGCAGTCTGGAGTGTGCAAGCCCCAAAGGGGAAGTATTTGGAAGTAGGGACTTAATTGGCTGCCCAAGAGGAGGAACCATCCAGCATTTAGTCATGCCCTCAAAACCAGATAAAGATATTAAACAAGAACAATATTACAGCTTGCCATTATACACATTGAAGAAAAATATATCCCACAGGGATGTGTGTGTGTAGATGTATTTGTATATAGATATGTATATGAACATACATGCCCATGCAATCAAGAAGTAAAGTTTGGATTAGGTCTTTAGCTTTAAAAAAAAAAAAAACTCCACAGATTTCTTTGTTTGTGTTATTCTGTGAAAAAGAACAGGCACAATTACTTGTCAGAGAGCTTTGGAGTTAACTGACCTTTGAAATTTATAATACATTTTATTTTTATTGCACAAAGAATTTGATGAGCTATCTTAACTTTTTCTGGTTCTTTCTAGGTTTCAATATGCATGAGAACATAGCAAGATTTTTAGAGGTAAAAGCATCTAAAATAAAGGGTGTTTATTTTTTATAATTTTATGTATATAAAGGTAAATATTTAATGTATTTCATATATAAATTTTAAGAGTATAATGATATTTCTCACCCTCCATCCTCCTAACACCTGGAATCAACCTAAATGTCCATCAATAGTAGACTGGATAAAGAAATTATGGGACATGTACTCTATAGAATACTTACAGCAGTAAAAAAACAAAAACAAAAACAATGAAATCTTGTCATTTGCAACAAAATGGAGGAATCTGGAAAATATCATGCAAAGTAAAATAAGCCAGTCCCAACGGGACAAATATTATATGTTCTCCCTGATCAGTGACAACTAACCAAGCACCAAAAATGAAACCTGTTGAAGTGAAATGGACACTATGAGAAACAGTGAATTGATCAGCCCTTGCCCTGACTGTTTATGAACAACTTAATACTTTATCCCTTTTAGTATTTTTTGTTCTATTTAATACTATTGGTTGAACTCTGTAATTTTTTTATTTTTATTTTTATTTTTCTTAACTTTTATTTAGTAAATATAATTTCCAAAGTACAGTTTATGGATTACAATGGCTCCCCCCCTCCCCATAACTTCCACTTTGACTATGACCTTGCCTAAATAAGATCAAAGTCAGTGAACTCAAAAGGCCTCCATAGCCTTGGCAACTCTAGACAAGAGCCTAGGGTGATTACTGACGCCATAAACAAGAGTGTCAATTTGTTAAGTCAACAACAGGAGTCACTGTGCACTTACTCCTCATGTAGGATCTCTGTCCTTAATGTATTGTACAATGTGAATTAATGCTATAACTAGTACTCAAACAGTAATTTACAGTTTGTGTTTTGGTGTGGGTGTAAACTGTTGAAATCTTTACTTAATTTATACTAAATCGATCTTCTATATAGAAAGATAATTGAAAATGAATCTTGATGTGAATGGAAGGGGAGAGGGAGCAGGGGATGGGAGGGGTGTGGGTGGGAGGGAAGTTATGGGGGGGTAGCCATTGTAATCCATAAGCTGCACTTTGGAAATTTATATTCATTAAATAAAAGTTTAAAAAAAGCCACCTCAAATATAATTTATTCTGTAAAATATAACTATGTGATCACCTAACTCTTCTAGTAACAGTCATTGCCTAGTCTATTATATTGTCTTAGGATTTTTTTTTCTTTTTCTTGCTGATTAGACTTAATTCTTTTATCATAAA